>NC_132946.1:9811388-10117777 GCF_034638445.1 Ciconia boyciana | reverse complement strand
AAACTACGTGGCTCCTGCTAAAAACTGATGCAAACAATACTATTACTCCACAGTAATGCCCTCTGCAGTGGCCAAGCTCACCTTGTATTCTGCCTACACAACCCAGGATCAATCTTAGTCTATTCCTGACCTCTCTGTCTGCTGGTAGCAAGCATCAAACTATCTACCCTTAAACCAAGACAGTACTGTAAGCTGGGCAAAAGGAAAACTGAATTAATAGCACACTCATGCTTTGTAAATTTGGATTGAATTCAGCAAGTACTTTAATCAAAGAGGGAGAAACACTGAAAAAGCCTACTGGTCTTACTTTATATTTTCAAGATTCATTACTGATATTACATTTCACAGACATTTCTTTCGTTTTTTTCAAAGCAAAAATTAAAAAGCTTAGATCATTTGAAAATAAAATTAGCTATTCATTTCAAGCTGAATAAAACATCTGGGTTGGAGGGATGTTGAGTTTTTTCTTTCACAGGAAAGACAGAACTACCTGCATTTCCCCCAAAACTCATTTTCTTATTGCTCTCCTCATGAGAGGCAATAGCATGATAATAGCATTCACTGCCTTTCAAGGAACCTCATGCCCATGCTGGTATGTTCGGCTTTTGAGGCCAGGAATCCAAATCTTGGTCTATATTTACAAACGTACGCACAAAGCCTGTATGTGTATGACAGAAAATGACAGCTACCCTCTGCTCTGCTACCCGTGAGGAGTGAAAGGGGAGATGCAGGTCCATGTACAGCTTAGATCTACTAATATCTCTTCTGCAATTTGTTTTGTGAATCAAGTAATTTCACCAGATCCCTTCGTCATCCTGCAAGAATGGATTCTATCACATTGTCTTACGGGTATTAAAATCAACTGGTTATATTTCCATTATGAAAAAAAAAACATTCCCAGAACCTATTACAGCTGCTATAGGAAGCTTTTTATTCTCCTGCATCAAAGCACTCAAAGTATTATTTTCATTGTTATGATTTAGCGTATCTTGGATACAGGTGCCCACACCTTTCTAAGATGGCAGAATTATTGTAACATTATGAAGATGAATGGGATGATATTAGTCACCCCTGTGATACACAGTACTTTTGAAGGAATAGTGCGTAAAAAGGACAACCAATCCCATTTTTTAAGTGTAGAGACATAGAGGAGTGGAGATAGAGCAGTACCGCAGTATAGGATGGGTGCGGGTGAATGAAAAGCGTGGAGACATCACACGTGATCATTGTAACACCACACAGTTCACTGCTGGGTAGCCCAGAGGATGGGAGAGGTTCACCTGCCTTCCTAGCACTGATTCATATCAATTTTAGTGTTAAAAGGGATGGTCACTGGTTTCTCCACCTTGCATACGATAGAATTTCACCCAGTGAGTCCTTCACCAGACACGTAACCTCTGAGTGAAGTTGATCTTATTTTTAGAAAAGGCATACAGTTTTGACTTAAAGACTTCACATGACAATGAATCCAGCACAATCCAAGGTAAATTGTTCAAATGATTAATTCCCCTTGCAGCAAAAATGTACACCTATTTCTAGGCATAATACATCTATTCCTTCTTCACTGGTTTTGCAGTAACCAGGGGAGATGCTTCTACTGGTGGAATAGCTTTTTGAGAAAGAAAACTTCCTCAAGGCCATCAATATTACAGTCTACTCATCAATAGAATGGTAAATGCCTGGTTCCTATGGCTTGGTGCTTGCAGAGCTGAATCAGACTTGACGGACACTTCTTTTGTGAACTGACACTGGTGTGGCCATCATTCATACATTGCAGGGGCGAAAGGGAGAGGATGTGGGAACAGAGCAGGAGGCAGAGATGCCCACCAAGGGGGCCCAGCTTCACAGCTCCCTGGAGAGGGGGATGAGCATGGGACACTGAACCAGCAAAACCACCTGCCTTGCTTAGGACAGGAGTCCCTGAGCTGTTTATCACAGCATCCCCACCGCCCACACAGTTCCAGTTTTGTGGCTTGACCAGGAGCAGATTCAAACAAAAACAATAGGAAGGGTACTCAGGGGGCTGGACACCCATCACAGGACATAAAACACCAACCTGCACAGTGCTAACGTAAAGGCTACAGTCAAGAAATCTGCCCCTCTTCTTGCCAGGATCAAGCAAACAGAGTTCAGAGACAAGCCAACAACCTTGCACTACAGAGCATTAAGGATGGATGAAAGCTCAAAACTTTTCCATCTTGACAACAGCAGTGATTTACAACAGCACAAAAGCTCTGTAGAACAACTTAAAGCAAGGCTCCAAGGAGCCAAGATTAGTTACCAGACAGTAAAGAATAGGAGTAATCAATTTTGTTCAGCCTGGACTGAAGTTCTGCAACTTTCCTGAGGATCGAAAGAAACACAAAGGTGTTTGAACATAATTTTTTTTAGCTATTGAAGAGAAGATGATCCAAAAACTCATAGGAAAAAAAAACACTGCTTGGCTTATGTTTGGGTCTTTGGGATGTATAAACAAAATTTAAATACATTTTAATTTATTAATTAAATGAATTAAAAGGGGTTGAGATAAATGAGGATGCAGTTAAGGTTTTTCTGTTTCTCCTGGGGCTGCTTTTTGCCACGCTTACTGCCATTAAGTAGGACCTTGCTCCTTAAACAGTTCACTGTGAACAGCAAGATTATTCAGAGAAAAAACACTTTATGCAAGAGCCTAGATCAGACTACAGGAAAAGAAAAGGCAGGATTTTAATAAAAGGGTGCTTTAGGCAATCGGACTTCAGCTGTGCTGCACTGTATCCTTAGTTTCTCACTGCTCAATGCATCTTCTTAGTTGCCTATTGTCTCATTTTATCTCCAGTAGGTGAGCCAGAAACGATGGGAAGAAGCAGACTAAAGGAAACAATGAGTGATTATGAGAGCTTTGAACAGGAAGGGGTTTGTAGTTGTGTTTTTTAAATAAAATGCTTTCACAGAAAGGTTTAACAAAATTTACCTAGGTTGTAATACCCTGCTAGATTAAAGGCTTAGGCACATTTGCAAAATGGAAATGAATCCTGTGTTTAATCATTGTATTATAATATTCATTAATATTGCAACAGCTTTGAATTATACAATTACACAAATATTTTGCATTTTATGATTTGATTCAGTAATCTCATTTATTTTAGATTTTATTAGCTGTTTGCTTCAAATTCATTCAGTCAGATACTCATTTGGTTTGCAGCAGAATGGGAAGAATGATTTCGTCATCCTAATGGGAAGAACAGAGCCAGCTCTCCTACCTCAGAGCTGCTCTGGAGAGGAAGGCTCTTCTCCCTGGAGCTTTGTTCCTCTCACACAGGGAGGTAAGTTAATCTCCTACCTTGCCCTAATTTTCTTAACGTAGAGGAAACGTACTGGATAAATAACAGGTGGTTTTTGTTTGTGGAAGCTCCTCAAGGGCCTTACTGCTCCCTTCCCTCATCGCTGCACCTATTGCTGTAACACAACTGACAATTCCTATCCCCTCCACTGGGCATCTCCCCCGCTTCTAATGATTTCCCCTTCTTTCCTCCCATACGGTACAGGTTAGAAGAAGGGGGACTGATGCAGGTATCTGCTGCTCAGGCTACTGAGAACTGCAAAAGAGCACGTAACTAACTGCTTAGACTGTTTATACTGTTGCTGTTTATATGCAGGATGAAAAAGGAGGATACCTCAAAGTTAGAGATTTGTTCAGTCCAAGCCTTGGAGGATTTTTGATTAGCTGTGCAAAAGTTATATACCCTTTCCTTCCCATCCTCCCCCAATACACAGGGATTAACAAATTTAGCTTATTATTTTAGGTTAACAGAACAAGTGAACAAAAAAGACCAAAATGAAAGTCCCCATGAGAAGACCTCCACAAACACAAATACCATTCCTGCTCCCCAGGAGTACCTGATCTGGGAAGCAATTTGTTTTAGCAATAAAGTACGGGTTAAATATACAATATTGAACTGTGTCTGTAAAAGCAATGGTTCAAATCCCTTGTCCACTGCCAAGGCATACTCCAATTTAGAGATGACTTGAGCATTTGGAGCCAAAGATCACTAGGTATAATCCTTCTACGGTCTTAACTGAATCTGTAAACAGATAAGGCAAAGCCTGAAGAGAGGATCTCTCAAGCAGGTCAACCTATGCAGACGTGCGCACACACAAGCACAGACATACACACACACACACACACACACGTTCTGCGTTCCAAAGGTTCCGAGTGTTTTGTTAGCTGGAGGTAGGATTAAAGAAGAATTTAAGTCCCCCAAAGCCTTTCCCTGAAAGTGAACATGTGATAAGAGTTTGAGTTGAATCATCAAAAGCAGTGAAAGTTGAGACTGAGAACAACAACAAAATGAGTACTGCAGATTCACATGAGTAACGATTCACATGACTAATTCTTTTTAGGGGTTAAAAAAAAAGCATAAAGCAGGATTACTGCACCCAGCCTTAGGCTTTGAGGGACTTCGAAGGCCCACAGAGAAAGAGACACATTTCCAAGGTAGAGGACTTACTTCCAACTTGAAAGGCAAAGGGAGGAAAATAAGAAATAGTAACAGGTGTGATGTTCCAGTGCATTGAAAATTGAAAATCTTCTTTCCATATTCATTATGGAAGAATAAACCTGGAGTCACAATATGATATAACCATACAAAATTAATAAAATCTGCAATCCACTACTTCAGGGGCTGAAAAAATAAAACAGCTCTTCCAATGCCATGCTGGCAAAAGAGGCTCAGGCATATAAAATAACTGAGAAATACCAAGTATCCTCTTGTGAAACAAATCCCTGCTATTTCTAAAATAAGGATCCCATTTAAACAATTTAAAAAAAAAACAGCTTGTTAAACAGCTCACAAAGATGGGATCTCAAAACAAGCATTTCCACTTGCTGCTAAGTCTAAAAGAATTGAAGATTCTAAAGCCTATGTTTAGACCTCATCTATCAAAGGGTGCTCAGAAACAATAATGTAAATTAAAGATATTAATTTATACTGGATTAGTTAAAACCATATTACACTGTTGAGAAGTTAATCTAAATAAAAATGGTCTTAATTAATTTTCTTAACTCACTTTGGAAACAGACTGAGAAACTGAAATCGGGGTACTTTTCAACAGAGTCTGCATAGGAGTTTAATCCAAACTTTCAAGCCCCTATAGGTATTTCTAATTCATAATAATGATGTATTTCCCCAAAATAGTTAAGATATATACCTCTGCCTCCCACACACACAGAGCAGTAGATAGCGTGGATGTTAACTAGAGTGTAAAACTCCTTGCCACCAACTGCTCTGTCCTGTGTAATGGAGACGGTACAGTGCGAGGGCTGACCCTGCTCCGAACGCTGCTGGCACCAGCAACCCCGCTGTGCTAAACTGCTAGCAACCTGCAGCGTTCGCTATCGGCTCAGATTTCTGGTCTGCTGGAAGTACCTGGGTCACCTACCTGTTGCAAACCGATTTCAGGAAGCTGCGGAGTTACAGGTCATCCAAACTGAGTTGTCTAGGCCACCTGCACCCGCAGCTTTGCTGCTCACCTCCATCAGCTTCTCCCACTGCAGAAATAGCACCTTTCAGAAAAACTGTGGACAAATGGACTAAGCTTAATCCACCTCCTAAGGGAAATTAAAATCTCAAGGAAGGTTTGGAAAGACAGCAGTGCCTGTCAACGATGTCTCAGTTGTTGTTAATGGAAGGCTATACCACTGTGGAACTCTTCTTCTCCCTTTTTCTCTGTTAAGGTGGTATTCAGACCTGCTCCCAGCACAGACTTGTGGTGCTACAAAGATGCAGTTCAGAGAGTAGCAAAAGGTTCAACAATTTCCTCACCACTGAGGGAGTTTAAGCTGCCTTTGGAGGCCGTTTTGGCTACCCCCAGGAAGATGGCTTACCTGACCAGCTTAGCAGTCCATGACAGCCTCTCTTAGGTTTACAGTGAGGCACTGAAAGGAAGAAGAAGACTACCGCTTCCAGCTTTTCCCTGCTGCTGCCAATCTTTTCTGATGGCCTCCAAACTGAGGCCAGTACAGCCAGGATGCTGGGCACCTCTATTATTTAAAATCCCCACTCACCTTGGGAGGTGGTCCACTTCTCCCTGGCTCTCAGAACCGCAGGGCAGATCAAGCGTGCTGCTGCAAGCGTCACCCCCTGTGAGCAAGTCCTTTCCCTTCAAATAAAAATAATTTATAAACATGTAAGTGTACAGCATTCATCTGAAACATGGACAAACACAAACAATTGCTACAAGGTCACTTGAATGAGAATGAGTAATATTTTGCATCACCTCTTCTCACTGAGTATCATTAAAGAATGGTTATTACTGCGTTTGCAGACCAATTTTAAATGGCTCAATTCTATTGGTTTTGTACATAGAACATTGCATTTTGAATTATAAATTACACTGAGATCAGTAAAGAACTACTTCGTGAAGCTCAAATTTCCTTTTTTTACTTGCAGACCTGAAGTCACTTTAAGGCAGGGAATATCTTCGTTTCATATGTGGGGACCTCAGTCACTGCTTCAAGGCAGTGAAAAAGACCCCAGTACACCTCTATGGCTTGAGGGCAGCATCTGTGCCAGTGATGCAGGGCCTTAAGATGGGTCTTTTTACGCACAAGAAGTGGTGGCCGTGCCTGAATGAGAATCAGGCCTATTAATTTTGTCTTTGAAACAAAGCTGCAAAGTTGTTGATGTATTTAAGCCTGCAAATTTTGTATCATTGCCTTCCCAGTACACATTTACAGGGTATCTATCTCCTCCATCGAAGCTCCTTTCCTGGGCCGGTTGCCATAGTACCTGAGCACCTCCGAAAGCAGTTATCCTTCCGGCCCTCGGTGAGCAAGAAGTGCTATTACCTGCACTTTATACCTGGGAACCAGGGTACAGGGAGGCTAAATACCTTGTTCAAAGTCATGCAGGACATGTTGGAGTTCCAGATTGCTAACATCAGCGTGGACAACCCCTCCTTCACATTAGCTGCTCTTTATATAGTATCAGCCAGCCATTCTCAGCTAAGCGAGTCTTATAAAGACTCAGAGCAAGGCATGCATGAAAAGAAAATGACTGTGCAGTAGAGGTAGGGGGTTGACACTAATGGATATTTGAACTACAAAACCAAAAGCAAATTAAAATTAAAGCTCCCTTATTAAATTTCTAATTGTCATGTGACACTGTGCAATCATTTTTAAACCACCAGCATCTTCCTTTTATGTGAGACAAGTGGAGGAAAAAATGGGCTGAATCCAAGTCTTTGTTTGGCTTTATTATGTGCAATTCCTTTTTAGCATTCTGAGCATTTAACCTTGAAAAATAGTGTTGTTTTGCTGCTGTGTTTTCTGATTGTTAGTCTCAAGGCATCTCAGTGGCATCTTTATAAATCTGCTGTAGCTGGTAAATATTTCTTGTGGTCCAGTGCTGAAGACTGAAAAACCCAGATCACTTTTAGCTGTCAGGCAATTAATGTAATCCAAAGGAAACTAAAGGTATGTGCAACTGGGACTGCTTTTAATAACAGAGGGTTCCTGACTCATGCTTCTAAGGGGAACAAGACGGGGGGGGGAGAATCAATAAAATAAAGCACAGAGAGGGTGCTGGAAAAAATCTTGAGACTCTGAATGCTATTTCATTGCAGATTATGTGACAACTAATTCTTGGAGAGAAAACATGATAAATGTATTTATTGATCACCTGTTTCAAATGACAGCCATACACAGGGCTGCATCATCTCACATCGTCATCAGTTTCTAATTTTCCTCCTTCAGGTCACTCCTGTGTTTTAGGTGAAGTCAAATACAGGAAAGAGGTATTTGTGTTTAGGGATGCAATGCCAGTATTTATGGCTGTGTTCTTAGCCAAAATAACAGGGGGACAGAGCGAGCTAAGCCTGTGAGATACAAAGGTAGTAAGGCACAGAACCAATAAACTCTGCGTATGAGCCAAGATCTGAAACAAGTTCCAGGCTCTTCATGGGCATGGAGATGCTACTGCAAACAGAACGCGGAGCAAGGATTTTAGCATTTACCCAAGTGGCATTGCTATCAGCGGCAGCAACCGCCCAGGAGGTACTACTGAAGGCCATGGGAGCAGCCAAGTGTTCAGCACTTCAAAAGTCAGACCAAAGTGTGCGGTAGGGATTTGGGAACTTAACTGCAGGTCTCATCTGCTAAGTAACCTTTTTATTCAGTCAATAACTATTCCCAGTGCCACAAAAGACATGCAAAAGGAGTGAGCTCAAAAGCTTATCTGGCCTGGGGTGGTCCAACACGCCAGCGGTTTGGAAGTGAGTAAAGCGAGGGGACAGGCTTTGTCCACTTCACCAAGGTCCCCTAGCCCAGCTGGGGATATTACTGCTCTGGCAAAAGAAGGGCAAAATCTGGGAGGACACAAGAGCGAATCTTCCAACCTCAATAGTCCCTCCAAACAGATGTGGGAGAGTGTCAGTGCCTGTGTTTACAGGAGACAGCACCTCTTCGGTGGATTTTCCATGCACCTTCGCGCCCCCAAGCCTGGTGAGCATTTCTCCGCCCAGTTCTGCCCTGACTCCCATTTAGATGGACCTCTGTGCCATCAGCAGAGTTTCTATGTGCACCTCTGCAAGCCCAGAGCCGCAGCATTCCAATTTGCATCTCCTGACTAGTTCAGCTTGCATCTAAACTTTCTTCCTCTGGAGTCAAAAAGAGCCCTGTCTGTATTAAGATGGCAGGATCAGGCCCTTTGATGATACTACCAATATAGAATAATTAAAGCAAACTAAATGAATAATTCCAGCAGATGAAAATTAACTCAGCCACACAGGCAGATAAAAGCATCTCCTGTTATTTGAAGTGTCTGTGGAGCTGCACCTTTAAACACCATGGCAACCAATGCCATTACTGAGTTCTTTTTTAGATCTCATTTAAAATGTAGGAAAATTGATGCTTTATTCACTCAGGGTTAGGTTTTCTTTTTTTTTTTTTTTAATATGAAAAAATTTTGAATGGGCTATGGCCCTGCTTTTAACAACTAAATCCCTTTTTCTGTAACAGCTTTTCTCATCCTTCCTCATACAGTTTTTCCTTCTCTAGCTCCCTGCAGGTTGACCATTTAACCAGCACCAAACATTCCTCTTCGAGAACCACTTATCGATCTGTTTTCTACTCTTTAACATACCCTTTCCCAGTTCCAAGGGCTGCGTCTCCACTCAGGGCTAAAAGCAGTGGCTCAGTACATTTTCTTCTTGGCACCTGATTCCCTCAACAGTCCACAAATGCTACGTGTTTTTCATCAACAAAACAATAATTCATTAATCCTGTTTACTGACTTGGAGACAAGTATTCCCATGGCTATAAAATAGCCGTGCTATATCCCCTTTCATATACTGCAGGTGCTGGGAAGTGGCTTCCTTGGCATGGTATCACACAGCTTATTTGTTGATTTGCTCTCCCTGGTTTGTATGTGCAAGTTATGGTCAGCCATTTCCTTTCAAATACCAGTGAAGGCATCAGCAAATACACAGAAAACTAAATTCTTCTCCCAGACCGATCTAGCTTTAAGCACAGTAAGGCTGAAAACTGTATAGGAATTACTGTATGGGGTCAGCCAGACGAGTCAGGCATCTAGTGACCAGTCCCAGATGTCTCGGGAAAAACTAATTATTAACAACCTGCCATGGGAATAGGCAAGTAGCCTCTCCATCGTACTCTATTATACATGTCTACACCATGACTGTGCTGGAAGTGTCTACAAGATTTAAAAGATGCATGAGAACTGCCAAAGTGGATCAAGCCTCTGGCTTGCATAGATCCTGCTGCAGGACACCAGACAACTCCTGCTCCATCAGAGAGAGGCTGCAGCAGGGACACAGGAGATAATTTTCTCATTCCAAAAAAGTCTCATCCCAGCCACTAATAAAGTTTACTTTACAAGCTCAAGGACAACATACTAATTCCCTTCCAAAATTTGCTAACATCACCCTTCAGGATGTTTTTGCTAGTTCAATTACAAGTCCAATCCCTGTTTTGATCTTGCTGTATCTTGGCTGCGGTGATGCTCCTCCAGGACTTACTTCCACTGTTTCCACCCTGCTTGCTGTCATTATCTAACTGTTCATATCCTGTTGGAAAGCCAGAAATCTGCCACAGCACTAAAATATACAGGAGGCAGTTTATACCCAAGTAAAACATATAGGCCCCTTAGGTCCAGCTACGAGCTGCAAGAGAGGCTCCATACTCTTGAGTCAAACTGTTCATTAAATAAATGACTTGTTCAATAAATTTAGCCCTTCTTCAGCTCATTAACTGTCCTTCCAAAAAACATATTAATTTTTACAAGTTTGTTCATCACTCACAACTGCTTAATATGTTCAAAAGTGCAGACTGCTCACAAGGTGGCCATAAGGAGAACTTAAATTGTTGGTGGCTATTTTGTACTCTGTGTTTAGCTCTGTGTCTCAGTGGCTGTTGGGTTTTGATTCTCTCAGCTGAATTAAACATTTCTGATTGTTCCTAAAATAATTTTTGGTTGTTCCTTATACATATTCTGTTTCATCAGACACACAGAAAGAATTTCCCTTTTCTTGAAAAATTACCCGAATTAAACTTCTGCCATACAATGTCCATGATGAACAGTAAAATGGAGGAGGAACAAGCCCCTAGGTGCCTCTGGCGACTACGGGGACAACCTTAACACTGCCACTGACTTTGAGTGACGTGAGGCATATCATTTTACCGTCCTGCTTCAAGGTTAGAATGTATAAAAGATCTTGACTGTTGCATAAATCAGTTAGGATGACAATTTGACCCTGTAAAACGCTAAGTAAATAGCAGGTACAATTAATGGTGTTGAACATATTAAATCCATGATTCCACCCACCAACAAGTTTTACTCTGAGCCACCCTTCCACTGAACTGCTTATTGCAAATGTGCCAGCACAAGAACCTCAGACAGTTAGATCCTTTAGAGGAGTTTAAATCAACAAGTAATTTCTGTGAGCTATTTTTTTCATGAAATTTGGCCTCACCAGCAAATAAGTTACAGCAAAGCTTATACAGATCTATTTTGTCCTCAAGAGAGTTTAAAAAGAGCTGCATATTCCATGATTTGCAGGTTTTCGCTCACTTAACATAAAAGTAATGACGTTTTCTACTCCATTCTGCACACTTTGAGTTAAAGCAGCAATGGCCAGCTCTGAGCTTTCAGCTCAAAAGACTAATGTCACTCTTTGCCACCCCAGATGCAGTTTATGCCCCAGATGCCATCCCAGATGCAGGGATGCAGTTTATACTTGCTGGGTTGCTTATACTACTGCCTACTAGCAGAGAATATACCATTCTTATACAAGTGGGAGTGTTGACACAGGTGTTGAACCTAAGATGAGGTATAGGTAGACAATTTTCCCACTGGTGCAAATGTTGTTTGTTCTTCAGTAAACACAACACTGGTGTCATGCATACTTGACCAGCTAGGATCTAAATATTTGAAATAAAATTCAATCAAAAATATTTAAGAATTTCTCTTGTCTCCAGCTTCCAGGAAATCTGGTTATAAGGCATGGCTGAATTAAGAGCCCAGTACATAATGCAGCCCCACAGATGGTACAGCAAATTATAGGATCAAGAAGGAGTCCTGAGTGAGAACTAGGGATTTTCTTTGAATGGCTGATTTCTGGAGATTTATTACCAGTTATCAAACAGGATATTGGATTGGTATGGGCTATGTTAAATATAGGGACAGGAAAAACAACTTTATCTTTGCTGTTGGAACAGACATGGCCAGTCTGACTGGGGTTATCTCAAAGCCATCTGCCTACTGATGGCATTGGTGACATGGAGCTGAGCTAACATTTTCAGTTTCCATAATTGTCATACGCAGTACCAGTAACTTTTTTTCAGTAACAGCTTGTTTACCAGATGAGCTATTGCACCCATCTACCAGCAGCATTTTAAGTTCGTTGTTAGCACTTTTTTTTAATGTCACTTGACTGAGTGACCTAAAAATATGTTTGCAACCACAAAATGTACACACAGAAGTATTATTAGAAAAGATTCTAAAGAACTGAGGAAAATGAAATATTGTACTATAAGCCAAAAATGTAATCTTCACAGACACCATCTTATTAAAATCTGAGAAGCAGCCTTTTTAGTACTATTCCTTCTCCTGATATATGGAGGAGTGCCTAGGATATCATATTAGCTCTCAGATTCATCCACTTTGTTGTTTTTATGCCAGGAGCAGCACTCCTTCTCCCACGGCCAAACAATATGTACTGCATTTACATCTATTATATTGTGTACACTTATAAACAGTTGGCCAAGTTTAGCCCTGGAATAAATAGGTCATTACAATTGTGAATCATCAAACCTGCCTTGTCCAGAAAAGAATTTGTCCTTTTGTCCTTAAAACTGGATATTTTTTCCTAGAAAGTGACATGCTTTCATGGAGCTGGCTTTGACCCCTTGACGGGAGAAACAGGGAAAAAACCAAAACACTTGCTCACCTCTGTATACAGCTGGTCAAAAATTAAGATGTCTGATAAATTGATATTTGTTATTGTTCTAAAGTGAATGAAAGATATGCCCTAAAAGAAAAATTCAGAAGACTTCACTTAAAAAAAAAATACTGACATATCTGATTATAAACTGTCCATGGCTGTGCCCATACAGCTGTATACCTCCTGCTCCAAGTCTCCTCTTCAGCCTGGCCTCTGCCACTGGGCTGCATCTCCCAGATGCATCACTGATGCAGAAATCCCCCAGCTCCATGAGAAGAGAAATGTCCCGGTACCAGGGGAGCCATACACGAGCTGGAAACCTGGTCAATGAGAGAGAAGGGACACACCCATCACTAAAAATACACCACCTCTGGCAGCTCGTGTTGATATTGAAACGAACCGTGATATCACCTGGGGTTTCTTCTGAAGAGAAAATAATTTTGACACAAATCAGAATTTTCTTCTGAAAATACTTTGATTTTGTGGAAACGGGAGCAAGGAGTTGCTTGGGGATTTTTGTCTGGAGATTTTGCATTTGAAATTTACAGAAAACTGGCTTCAAATGAATTCCCATTACAAAGGCAGCACAAGTGGATAAACAAAAGCCACAAAATACAGTAGGACATCCTCCAGTAAGCTGGTTCAATGTAACTTACTATAAACACACTATCTTACATAGGTGAAAAAATTCAGTTTAAGTGGTAAGTCCGCTTCGTTACAACTTGCTGACAGCTCTGTTAATGATGTGCATATGTTTCTGTAGCACAGAAACTCAAAGGCATTACTGATGTGTCCACCCTTTTCCATGTACTACGTTAACATGCACGTCAATCATTCAGAATTACTTTTGCCATCATGAACACAAATCAGATGAAGTTTCATTACAAAGAGATTTCTATAATAAATAATTTACACCCACAGAACGGAAAATATTTCATCCTTTGTACGTAGACCTAAGCTATGTAGCTGCCCTTAACGAACTCCACAACTGCACTTAAACTAAGTAGAAAAGTTCCCGTAACCAATTAAGACTCATATGCCCATAATAACAGAACATATATCAAGTGAGGTAAGACAGCGCTGAGATTTTACAGGGACACAGTGGGATACATAAAAGGTTCTCCACTCTTCCTCAGTCCATGCTAATATCTACCTCCACAGTAACTCCTTACTCTCTTTCAATACTTCACAAAATAAATGTGGTTTATGGAATTTCCAATATATAAATTGCAAGAGGAAGTCTTGGACATGCTATTAAAGCAGTATTTGGCCCTGCTGGTTTCATTATTTCTCCAGAAGGCAGCATATCTATCAGTAAAACACATTGTTATTGCCAAGATGCCTTACCCCCCGGATGTTCTTTCTAGGACTCTGGTGATAAAATGACATGGGAATGGGACCTGATGACATCAGCAATGACAGAAAAAAATTATTTACTGACCACCTTTTGGGCTCCAAAACAAACAGGTTTGGCTGTCAGAACTATTGCATTAGACAGCTACCAGCCTTTGCATTCACACGCTCAAAGCATGTAAGAAGGCAGAAGGATATAATCAGGATACGAGTCACCAGCATCTCCCAGGCTGGGCGGAGAAGGAAGAGACCAGCTCATGTGGGAAGGAGAAGCCTCTGGAGATAAATCAGCTGCTGTGCAGAGCACGACAAGGGGCTGAGACATCCTCCTCACCTCCAGAAAGGAATCACCACCTCGCTTCCAGAAAGAGGTCTGATTCTGCCCAGTTCTGCAGCTGTTTGCACCAGGTGGTCCAACGCCTTGGTGCCTAACAGCATGTTGGATAATTTACCTGCCTATTTCCCCATGTGTCTTTTTTTTCTTTTTTTTTTTTTTTCCTTTTAAATCATTCACTTAGCTTTCTGCTGCACTGTCCTCACAAACAGCCCTGAAGAAAGGGTCCCTTCGCAATGGGATTTTCTGCCCTGACAGCTCACTATAAAGTTCCTCATCAGCCTGGCTCCATCGCATCTGTGCCACTTCACATCACAGCTTAAACAATAGGAATAAATCAAGTAAATGAAAATATACATCCTGAAGGCCTAATGCAAGCGATTTCATCCATTTTAAGAGCCACCAGCTCTGATTTACCTTAGAACCTTGCTTCTGCCTTGAGGGTGCCTCTGAAGTACCCTGTGACTAATGCCCCTATTTTTAGTTTTGTAGCAGAAGCCAAGGAGAAATTAAAGAAATAAAATGGAAAAAATAATGAGAGCTCATTTCAGCTTATAATGGTATTTTCTCAGGTGACTAAACATTCATTTGACTTTTGGTAGTGTTGAATTTGTTCTCCATTAGGGCAAATATGATTTGGAGGCTAGCTTGACCTCTGAAGTGTAGAACTTTCCTTTATCTTTATTGCCGGCTTCAGTTATTTATCAGGTCAGTGTGTGTGCTCAGATTCCAGGAAAACTGAGCAAAGAAATGAAATTAGCACTGAAGACAAACACAATTGGAGAAGCTGGCTGTTGACTCAGATGAGCAATTTCTTTCAGACTGTCGCTAGCCTCAATACAAGATGAGATGCCTGTCAGAGTCCAGTATCTGTCATCTAAAGATTCATTTCACTGTATGACGGGAATAAGAAAAAGCATTTAAAAAAAAAAAAAAAAAAAAAAGAAAGTCTAGTCTGGGAGAATTTGCAGTAAGTTTTTACATGTACCTGCTCCCTTTTGCATGACCCTATAGCATACAACTTAAACAGAAGTCTTAAAAAAAAAAAAATCTAACAAACCCTAGGATACATATTTTTAGGAACTAAGATTGCTGTGGAAAACACACTTATTAGTAAATTTCATGTAGAAGAAACAAATGTTCTTCTTGAAAGGCAAAGTCAACTCATTCTCTGAGGGTGAACAGCTTTTCTGTCTGTTCATCTGTGAGACAGAGAAAAAAGGGGACCAGTTTCAGATTCTCTGTGAGAAAATGACAGATTTTTCTGATTCAGGTCAAAATATTTCTTTATCTCCCTAGCATGTCTGAGTACACTTGTTGGGTATTGGCTGCATTAAGGTTTAAACATGACACAACTCCTCTCTTAGCATTTCTCACCTTATCTTTGTCACGGCCCCGCTGTATTGTACCAGTAAGTTTGAACGCATCCACAGGGGATAAGAGATTTTGCTAACTAGAGCATTACTAACTTATTTAGCAAAAAGTCATCCAGGACAAAGACCTTGCTCAAGTCTGTTTTGCTGAGAGTTTGCATTATGAAAAGAGAGACTAAAGTGGGTTGGAAAGCTATTAGCAATCCTTCCTCTGTCCCTTGAGAAACACTAAGCCAGATTCAACAGGGCTAAGAAGCTCTAGGATACAAGTAAAAATGGCTTCCAGCTGAAAAAAAAAAAAAAAAAATATATATAGCATAGCACAACTCCGGCTCTGTCAGTGGGAAGTGCTCCATTTAGCAAATTCAATTCTTAGAAATGCAAAGTGCAAACTATAATACTCCCTGTTGAATAAATGGTACAATTGGCTAAGTTCAGCCAGCCTATATGAAAGGTGACATTTTGCCCAGCAATATTTCTTAGAAAATGAAGGATTTTTGGTGGTTATTTTTTCACAGATCACAATGGGAATTTCTGCACTAGTGAAAGGTGCCAAAAGCAGCTGCAGATAGTCAAATCCAATTTATTCCTCAGCATGAACAGCAAGCAGCAATGCAAGCCTCTGCAAACATGCCTTGAAAATGTCCTTGAAAGGGCCGTTTCCAGAGGTGAGCAGGGAGTTGCAAGTCCCAGCTCCAGGAACATCTGCCTCTCAGAGGGGTTTGCCAACAAGGGTGCCAAATACAGCCTCTGCAGGGCATGGACATACCCACATGGCAACAGGGTGACGTTACAGCAGATTTCACCTAAAAGGAAACAAAGAAAACCTGTTTTTCATGCACTATCCAAATCTGCGTGAGAAGGTCTCATGCAAGCCAGGCACCACTGGTGGCGCAAGGTCCTGGGCAGCAGGCTGACAAGTTGCTCCTTGCTCCCTGCCACCCTCACTCACCTCGGGGGGCAGGGGGGGAACTGGAGGCTTTGAGTGTGAAAGGAATAAAAACAATCATCTTCATCAATTGAAAATAAACTGTGTCAGGGATGATTTCTGGATAGCTGTGCTTCTCTCAGTACACATTACTTACCTGCTGGCCCTTCTGTTAGAGCTCAGTGGCTCATTTAGATGTAGTGTTTTCCTCATTTTTTTTGAGAAGATACCTTCCTCTCAAACTACTAACTCCATTCTACCAAGAAATTTCTGAACCCCAGATCCTTCTTTTGTTCTAGCACCACTAGTAGTAAAGGAGCGATGACAATTTTTACACCATGGTGTGTCCCCATGCACCAAATATACCCAGCTGTGTTGCTGATTAATAGGTAACACAGAGCCTTCTTCAGCAAAGGGCTGCTCATAGGAGCAGAGGTATTTTGTAATTAATGCTGAAAGGATAAGGGGGATCATCTTGACTGCTGCACCAAGGGCCAATACATGACAGAGCTTTGTTTGAGTTTCCCAATTAGATAGAAGAGAAATTAATTTGCTCGAAAACATTCTCTTTGGGACGACAGGAATGACCATAATGGCTATTCCAGCATCTTGTCCCCACAAAGCACAGTAGTCCACAGAGCAGTAAGTGAGAGGTAGAGGGTAAGATCCCCTACTCCAAGGGTAGGCTCAAAAAGATCAGAAGGGAAACAGAACCACAGCAAATCCTGCAACTGGGAGATTCCCTTTTTTAATCCCTTTCACAGAACTGAGGATCCCTCACATCAGGAATTCCTTCCTATGAAAACACTAACTTCTCGTCTTTTTTAAAAAAATTAATCTGTGAAGGCAGCTATTCTGCTTTGGGTAGGATTTCCAGCTTTTGATAGCTGCTCCTTCTAGTTGTTTAACAATGTAAATTATAGTCACAGTGCCACGTCTTCATTCCACCAGTCAAAGGATTTTGCCTCCCACAATGAATTAGAAAATGTACATTAGGAAAAAGCTGGCAGACAGATTATTGTGATTATCTTAGCAGCAGGTATTTAAAGCTCATTGTCACTAAAGCTTCTTGCCAATGCCCAAATTCTTTGTCACAGTCGTAAGGTCTGTGCTGCTGGGATGTTGCCTTGACAGACATCTTCTCCACTGGTGATGCTTCTTGTTTGGACTTCGTGAGTGCGGCTCAGCATGCGCTGAAGCAGTGCCACGGTGACATAGGCTATTCATGGGAAGGAGACGTGACCTGCCATCTGCTCGTCCTGTATTTTATGGTCTTTAAATTGCACTGTAATAATTTCCTGGCTGTCATCCTGGAAGGAGACACAGGCAGCATGAGTTCAGTCAGCCAGCAAGGCGGAGGTGAGCAGAGCTTTCAGGCAGTAAAGAGGAGAATTATTCAAGCATTAGGTGCTGGAAAGATGCTTTCATGGTACACATGGCTAAGACAAGAGAAAAGGAATTTTCTTCTGGCCTCCAGCTTTCTCTTCAATATTTGATCACTTTGTACCGTATTATAATACGAGGTGTTTCTGAAGGGAGACTGTCAGTGGACAGACACTGGTCTGGATCCCACTCGGGAGAAGTACAGTGACAGAGTGAAATTACTTGAAAAGGGCTGAAAAACCAACTACCCACTCCTCAAATATCTGAAGTTTAAAAGTATGTTCGCTCTGAAATTGCAAGGCATACAAGAAAGTACAAGGTAGTTTAGGGCCAGCTTTGATCACAGGCCTATCATCTTGCACTGGCAGAGTCTGAGGTTTTGAATAATAAAGCTACACCCCAGGCACAGCTCCAGGGAACGCATGACACCAAGAGGCCTCTTGGGCGCCGAAGGTTGAGCCGGAGGATGACTGTGGCAACTGAATACAAATAGCAGGTCAAAAAGGCAGTGGGAAGGGCAGGACACGAAGGCCTAATTAGAAACAAGAGGAAGCCTGTTTGCCTCTACACAAGGCTGCAGTGGATGCATACAGGAGGAGCTGTGTGCTCCCAGCAGCCATCCTCCGGGCAGGGGTTAGGATTCCCAAGGGTGGGAGGAGACATTCCTAAAAGAGAAAATACTGGGGTCAAAGACTGAAGTCAAACAGACCAGATTATAATTTTTGCCCTTTCTATTATTTTTCCTTATTGAACAGATTAATAGCAATTATGAAAGCTCAAAAGCTAAAGGTCACATTTTTAAAAAGAGGCAAGAATATAAAAGTAGCTAACTTCCAGGGAAAAACACAGTGTTATTAACAGTACAGACAATACAAGCACTGGAGCAAAGCCTAAGGAAACATAGGATGCTGGCAAGAGAGTCAAATTGTTTGGGTTTCCTTTAATTTTTTAATTTCCTCTCCTCTCTGTGAAGGCAAATTGTCAGCTCTTAAGGATGAGAATGTATTTTTGTTTGCTTATCAAGCCAGAGAGAAAGAAGGCTTCACAAGGCATTTGTCCAGCAGTGGTTAAGCTCAACTCTCTGCATGATCCATCAATGACTTGCTTACACGTGGATCTGTCCCTCATTAACTCTTGCACTGGTGTAGTCCAGCACAGGAGTGTGTGTGCACAGATTTAGTCAGTACCTGCCCCCCAGTAGCTTTCAAGTGCTGACAAGATCATTGGGACTAGAGAATTGGTGGCCCTCATCTTCTGGCCTCTCGGTTATTCAAGGTTGTTGCCTCACTAAGGATTTTGAGTCAAATTATTTACCAGTGTCAATGATACTTTCCTTGGCCTTTGGTTTTACACAAGGCAGAAATCAATTATTCAGAGTGCCTTCACGAGTGGAGTTGACAGCACAGCTGGGGTGATGACAGAAGGAAAGATCTGCCTTTTTTTTAAAGTAAAACTTTGGGGTTGAAGCAGCAGGAGCAGCAAACGTCCTGCGCTCAGCAGAAACCGTGACGTGATGGTCATTCCTTGGAGATCAATCAGTATGGTAACAGCAAGTAATAACACCAACTTCTCTGTGGACAGGGGAGTGCCAGCAGGCACTGACAGAAATTAGCTTTTTAAGAGACCACATGGGGACAGGGAGTATTTAAGCCGATGTACAACCCAAAGCACCTTCACACACAGGGTAGTGACCAGAACTGATCCACTCCAAGGAAAATCAGCTGCAATATGACTTACACAGGGCCTCACTCAAGGAAGTAGGACCACACAGGTCCACCCATGCAGAGCAAAAGTCTCACTGGTGTCTCCCGCTTGCACTATTTGAAGGAAGGGGTTGCTTCAGAGATCTTAACCACTGTGGTGTCCCCTGTGGACTTTCTCACCAGAGCTGGTTAGCCACAGGCTGGTTGGGTCAGAAGTAGAGAGCCAAGAGTGGAAAAGTGCTCCCAGATGAAGTCTTCAGACCACGCTCCCCGTCAGCCCAGCTCCACCACCTGAGCCAGCATTAGGCAAACGCAGAATCTGCCCCCTCCTCCGTTACTCATCACAGTCCCAGGCCACAGCCAACCAGCATCATCAAAAATACTCCCTCGTTTTAGCAGGCTTTGACTCATACCCAGTCAGTGTATGTAAACATCAGTTGACACCTGAAAAGAGATGGAGATGCATATTCCCACTATTTGTCCTCACCTCTGTGTTCTGGCATGTCCCAAACCTGCTTACAACTGCAATGAGGCCAGCATTTGTTTTTTCTCAATGTATACTTTTTCTGCCTCCCAGAAATTTGGGTTGCAAGCCCATCACTTCAGCATCACAGCTTCCCATGCAGCCAGCATTAAGAGATGTTTCTTCTCTTTTACAACTATAATGCCAACACCAAATCAGAAAATGTTATTTTTGACAAAGGCTCCAAGCAGCACCACATGAAGGTGTGAAGGCTTTCAAATGTGTTTTAGGAGCCATACAACCTGATGCGCTAGTTTTGACAGCAGAACTACTAACACTTAAACCAAGTCTGACAATTTACTGCTTTGGGGGGACTCAGAGATATAAATAACAAAATACTTTAAACAAAGACATCTAAACCCACTTATCAATAAATCACATAACTAAACACTAAATATTGATTCAAATTGAAGTTTACCTCCTATACAATGAGAAAATACCCTCTTGTTGTGGTTTAGCCCCAGTCCGCAACTAAGCCCCACCCAGCCGCTCATTCACTCCCCCCCGGTGGGATGGGGAAGAAAATTGGAAGAGTAAAAGTGAGAAAACTCGTGGGTTGAGATAAAGACAATTTAATAGGTAAAGCAAAAGCCACGCACGCAAGCAAAGCAAAGCAAGGAATTCATTCACTACTTCCCATGGGCAGGCAGGTGTTCAGCCATCTCCAGGAAAGCAGGGCTCCATCACGCCTAACGGTTACTTGGGCAGACAAACGCCATCACTCCGAACGTTCCCCTCTTCCTTCCTCTTCCCCAGCTTTATATACTGAGCATGACGTCGTATGGTGTGGAATAGCCCTTTGGGCAGCTGGGGTCAGCTGTCCTGGCTGTGCCCCCTTCCAGCTTCTTGTGCACCCAGCAGAGCAGGGAAAATTGAAAAGTCCTTGACCAGTGTAGACACCACTTAGCAACAGCCAAAACATCAGCGTGTTATCACTATTATTCTCATACTAAAATCCAAAACACAGCACTATACCAGCTACTATAAAGAAAATTATCCCAGCCAAAACCAGCACACCTCTCCAGACCTTAATAGTTGTCTGGAGAACTTCTTTTTCAGATAACTAGTGCCTTAACATTTAATAAATTTGGCAATTAACTACTGTATTGAATCTAATCTCCTGAAAAACTTGGTTAATAGGAGGAAAATCAGCAAGAACTATTGCAGTAGGGGAGATGGAGAAAGGCCCAGAGAAAGTGACTTTAAACTATATGCATTTATTTAGCTGGTTGTATCACTAAGTTTTCAGGAAGACTTGCCATCCCCAAGCATCTGTTTGTACAGAAGGCTAAAAAGGCCAAAGAGTTAAGAAGGAACTTTCCTCCCCAGAGCCTTGGCGCTTTTGCTGCAGTGGTTCAAAAATCAGCTCTGGTTCAGTCATAGTTTTATCACCACTTTTTAGCATTTTCTTCTTGTTGACTTTTAATTGTGGACTTTTTAACTAGTGCTATCATGGCCTTACCAGAGCATGTGTGTGAGAGCAAGTTTACTGTCCAACTACCTCTACAACATGTTGAACACTGTAGGAAGGTACCCTTTCCTTTCTCGGGGTGGGGGAAATGGAAAAGGAGAATTAAAGGTCAAATATGCTGGTGCCACCTCTCAGTAAGAGATGCTAGAGGTTTTCAGAACCTGGGCAGAGACTGAGAAGTATTTTTAAAAGGAGGTTGAAGACATCAGACATCCCTGCGAGGGCTCTCAATATTCTCTTTGGAGGAACAAGGAGGATAATGATTGGGATATGAAATTTTACAAGAAAAACTTGCTGGGAGACAGAACCTACTTCCATCTGATGACTGATGAACTCAACCAAGCAGGGGTGTGACAGCAAGGGACGACCTGGAGCCTGCCAGTGACTGCCAGTGCTCAGTCATGCCTTTGCTCTCTTTGGCTTCCCTTCTGGTCCCTGGCTGGACTGCTTTTTTTGGTTGACATGCAGCTTATATATATATGTAACTATACTTTCTCAACTGAGTAAGTCTGAACTTGGGAGTAGAGAAAGGATTCTTCTGAGCACACAATATATCATGTCCTCTTAGCAGTCACCTGCAGCACTGTATTTGTCTCCCTTCCAAAGGCATAACTTGTGTTCACCAAACTGTATTATAACTAAATTAGAGGAAAATACCATAAGAAAACCTTCCCTTGTATTTATTTTTCTGTTGACATACATCACAGAGATCACTAGCAAGAGGAGAATGTGAGCTGGCAGAGCATGCCACCACTGCTTTTCTCAGGGTACGTACATCATCTTATCAAAAAGAAAAAGGATTTCTTACTGCTACTTGGCCCATAGATTTGATCCATAAATAAGATTCCAGTTAAGTCTATTAAAGAACATCAGATTCACAAACTAATTGACATATTCCAGTGAAACTACAACAACAATTCAAAGGACAAAGTATTTAATCAGAAATACATTCAGCAAAATTTAGATTACTAAAATAGCAGATTTTTTTCTGGCATCTATTTCAAATGAAATAAAATGTTCTTCAGACCTCAGCACTGGTTCTTTTATCATTATTTAAAATACCAGTCCAATGTCCCACATCCACTCCATATTTTTAATAAGGCTTCAAGTGCTAAGACAAAATGTCATGTCATTAGACCCTATGACCAAAGACCATTGCAATGAAAGTAAAGTTTCCCAACAACTCCAACCAACTTTGTATCAAGTGTGCCTTATATTTCCACTATATTGCAAAAGGCCTGTCAGTTTTGGCTAGTTTCTTCTTTTTTCTTTTTTTTTTCTTGGGGGGAGGGGTTGTTTGTTTGGTTGGTTTTTGTTTTGATACATATTCTAGGTTCATGTTGGAAATCAGATTTTGTCTCGCTCTGATCTATAAGAATCAAAAGGAAAAATCATTCCAGTGTCACCTCAGGGTAAGTCTGGCAGAAGAGAATCAGGCCCAAAGACTTCAATATTATTGATAAAGTCAAGGGCTCTATGCAAGGGCATCTGAAGCTGAAATGGACTCTGATAGTTCAAAGGAAAGCCACTATCAGCATCAGCTTCTTCTTTAGAGTTAAAGGTGTTTTTACACAGCCTTTGCCCATCAGCAACATCTCACATGCTTGGGCAGGAATTCAGGTAAAGCTTCTCTATGTTATCCAGCAGCTAATATCAAACAAGTAATAAGAAACAATCCCAATTGACTCCAAATTGCAAACAGCATAAGCATGACATGCTGTGAACTGGTGACTTAGCCATGGGAGCACAGAGCCCTCCCTGCTAAAACGGCAAGTCCCTGTACAAGGACACGTGGTCAAGATACTCATTTGAAGGCTCTTCTTCAGGAGCTCCTTGAGCATCCCCACACCTGCCTCTCCAGCAACACCGCAAGGCTCAGCCTGCTGCTCATTTGGGGGCTGCAGCACCCCACACCAGCTCTGTGCTGCGTTTGGAGAGAGACAGGTTAAAACAAAGTCAAGTTTTAAGAGGGAGGAAAGGAAGGTGTAAGCTGTGAGGCTACTGGTGTGCAGCTACGGAGCTGGGACTGGATCACTACAGGTGCCATCTCCCACAGCATCCTCCTACTGCAGGTCCCCCAGCCAGTACTAACGATGGGAAACGCTGGCATGTGAATCGCTTCTGCTGAGTGAGACTTTAATTTCAGGCAAATTAAGGGAAACGCAGTGCGAGACCTCACAGGTTATTGCAGCTGGGATAACTCTTTACCTTTCCTTGCCAGAAATGTCAACACAAACATGGTGAGCTATGAACTCAGGAGAGTCGCTGGTATTTGCCAGCTGGCTACATCAAACTTTGTACGAGATGTGATGACAGACATGCCACACTGCCTCCCGTCAGCCAGCTTCTTCCTTCTGTCAGCCTCATCGCAAGTAAAAATTAATATTGTTTTCAAAAATGTATGTATTTACTTATTTGATTCTTCCTTTTTGGGAATCTGTCCAAAGAAACTGAGAGCAATTCTTCCTGTTCCCACCCTCCAGATATAAAGAGAGCAAAAGAATCCAATATGAGAGGGATTCAGACACTACAACATAGTAATCACCTGTCTTATGCCTGATACACATTAAAAAAGTGAGGTCAAGAGGTGGTAGCCAGTGATAGATGCAGGTTAGTCTTCCCTGTAAGATGCAGAAGTGGTTCAGAGAGGGTGGTCTACAGCACAGAAACTGAGGCAGCCCCTTTCTCCGGTCCCCCCGGGACTAACCACTTCCTGCAGACTCAAGGGCATCAGGCCATACCCCAAGTGACATGTTGTTTTGTCCCATGTCACCATCGTCTGAAGTCCTTGTCCTTGTCAGGGCAGCCGAGTGTGCCCCCATCTTAATGGCCAAGTAGCTTGTGATAGAACCTGTTGTTTGAATTAATCCATTATTGCTGCATTTATTAATTTAGACACTTGAGCAGTAAAGGAAATTTACAGCGGGATGTAGCATGATTTGTTTGTGCTTATATTTACAGAACATGCTATGGTGCATTGTCGTCTTCCCAATAAATCACACAAACTGCTGCTGTGTCTCATGTACTCCAATATATTAAATGCAACAGTCTCTTTTATATTCTTTAGCACAGAGGAGTATCTCACATTGGCCATGGAGATTGCTCCAAATGTCATTGAAAGTCAGCAGTCAAAAATCCCCAAAGTACTGAATGTCACTGACAATATTACAGTGCACAGACAGATGAACATGATGTCAAGCTCGGCGTCTGCTCCAGAAGCCGGAAGAAAGGTGTTGCTTGGAGAACAGAAGCCTGTGCAGGATGGTGACCGTGCAGCAGAGGGATTCCTGGAGCTGCTCCCATGATAACTATAAAACCACAAATCCTCATTTTACAGCAATGTTAGTTAGTTTTCTAGGAATCATCCCTTAGGAAATGAGGCTATCTCATCAGTAGTGCAGAACTGGCTATTCTTTTAAGGCCATATTGCAGTTTTGAAGTATTGGAGAGCTACTGCCACACAGAACGAGACAGGCTCGCACAGAAAAGCATGGTGCTGATCTCCACGGCATGCTGCCTCTGTGCCAGTTCCCCCAGGAGCCACGGCTCTCCTGCCCCTTAGAAACACCCCAGTGACCTTCACAGAAATCAAACCTGAAACATTAACCCCCATCCTTGCGAAGCCCAGCTAGGCACTTCCATGGGTTATCTTGCATGGAGGAAGATGTCTGTGGAGCTAACACCAACTGCCTTGTCTGACTTGGTGCCTGAGCAGAGCTGGCAAAACGCCTTCAGAGGTTGGACCCTTCCAGCAGGAACCCCTGTCAAAACACTAGTGATGCATTCCCCCAAGCTGACCACCGGCCCCTGGCAGGAGAGATTAAGGGGACAAAAGGTCCACCTGCCACTTACAACAAATTTGCCCAGGAGAGAAGCCAAGTCCAAACACCAAAACACCTTTCAGAGCTGTACCTGCACTGTTCACCTGCCCCGTAACCTCCCCAGCAGGGTCTAACAGTGCCATCTACTGACTCCTGCTTCAACAGTTTTCACGCCACCACCCAAGCAGCAAGGGACAATTCTTCAATTTTAATGCTTCACAAGAGAGATGGTAGAGATATAAGCTGCCACTGAGCCAAAGACAGCTGAGAAGCAAGAAATCTTTTGGGCTTCACTAATTGTTGTTCCTGTTTCACTCCAGATTTAGCAACCATTACACAGACACAACATGAATCAGTCAACAAAGATCAGCCATGGGAACAGGCTGATAGACACAAGTATGCTCGTATGCTTTTAAAAGCCACAGTAACATGCGATACTCTTAGCTTATTTTAATTAACAGAGGCAGAATGAACTAATTGTTGATGCCAGTGCAGTTGGTCTGGGAGCTGCACTAATCTAAAAGGACAGCCAACATTTTGACAAAGTGAACATTGTGGCATATGCTACCTAGTTGGTTTTAACGGGGGCAAGGATATTGAGACCAGAGACTAGAAAATCAGCAACAGTCTGAACGCCAACACTTCCATCTTCATTAGCTGGTGCTCACTTTTGTGTTAACGGCCAATCGTGAGCCAGCACAGGCAGACTTTAGCGGGGCCACATGCAACTCTTTGTAACGAGAGGAAGAATGGTACAAAAATGAGATTCAGAGTACAGCGGAGAAAATGCTCCAGCCAGCTTTTATACCAAGTCAGGCAACAAAACCACCACAGGCAGAAAGCAAAAGAATGCAATAAAGCAAAAATTGTTGTCTTTTTTGGCATCCTGTGCTGTTTCCAAATACCAAGAGCAGAGGAATGCAGATCGAAATATCTGACAGCTGCCTGCAAGGAGCACGGAGGAGTTATGGCTGCAGCAGCGACAGCAAGGGCTGCCAGCGTGACACTGCTGAGTCCAGCCCTTTTCAGTTGCTGGCACAGTCAGTGACATTTTCTGTTACGCTCTCATTCATTTTTTCAGCTCCTGTAATATTTACTAGCTAGACAGGCTGGGTGATGGTTTGGCAATCAAGTGCCCTGCCACACAACCTCTACCAGCACTACCAGACGCAAGCTACATGGCCAGTCTGTCCTGACTTCCCATCCCTGTGTCCAGCTCCTCATCTTTGGGCTGCTTCAAACCTCAGATCCCAGCCACACAGCACTTTTCATTTGCTCTTCTCTCCCTCCTCCACCAAAGAATTGTCCTTATTTTTTTTTCCCCCACTTATAATATTTGGGAGTTTTAAAATTATCTATTTACAGGGGCTAATCCCACCCTCCTAAAACCCCAGTACATGGCTCCTCTGCACAGACAACCACCTCCCCTTAGCAAATATCCACCTGAAAGCAAGGTTTAACCCACCCACGCCCTATTCTTTGGGCTCAGTCCCTCAAGATAATGAAAACTCAGGTCACAACCCAGCATCTCAGTATTAGAGCAGAGATCAAAGCAAGTTTTGAGTCATGTCTTGTGCTACCTGCAGGTCACATTGAATGGGGAACCTCTCTCCATATATTAGCCACTCAAGAAACTCAGAAATTATGAATTCCACTCGCACATTGTGAACTGTTTGTTCTGGTCAGACCAGGAATTATTTAGGGAAGAAACTCACAAACAATTCGTTGTAATGAATTGTTTGATAATTTAGCAATCTGCTCACAGGCCATTTTCAGACAGAACAAAGAAGGAATTCATCCAGTAACTTAATTAATTGCAAATTATTTTCTCATGTGTAACGGGAGGACTTTCCACTGAACTGCACCTCCTATGCAAAGATTTCAGAACACTTTGCACACAGTAATGCAGCAGCACAACTACAGTGTCAGAAAGGAGAAATTCGCTCTGTTATAGAAACTGAGAACAATGTGAAGCTAGGCACTAAAAAAGTGACTAAAATAGCCAAAGTGATGAGTGACTGGAAATTGTGACTTTCAGATAATGAGGGCTCAAAAGATCTGTGTGGAAAACTTTTTTTGTCCTGGGTGAAAAAAAAAAAAAAAAAAAAAAGAGAAAAAAGAGATTTGCCATTCCCCAGTTAATCCCAAGAAGTCAGGTCAAGATTTCAACATTTTCACAAACAAACAATCAGCAACTACAACAAGCTTTGAGGAGTTTCATCTGTTATCCTGAACGCTTTATTGCGGAATCAAGCAGATTTGCCAAACATATTTTAAAATGGAAACTTAGAATCCTGTTTCTGCAGTTTCAGATGGTCGCCAACAAAATCCAGTTTGGGAGACCTGCAGAAACCAGCGCTTCCCTGTGACCTCCCTTTCTGCAAAATATTGAGCTCTCTGTCTCTGATCCCAGAGAAACTGTAAAGCAATCGCAGACCATCCAGCTAGTGAACCTAACACGGGGATGCGCAAGCCTGAGCACAGCCACAGCTATCTGTCCCTCTCGGGACAGCAGCAGGGAGCAGCACGGGCGGTGAAAGCGGCACAGGTGGGCCCTGGGAGCGGGAGGATCCCCAGCTCTGTTCAGAGTGCAGCCTGCCCGGCTTTCTGCTCCCGCCGCCCTGCAGAAGACGTAGAGACTGTGGTTAGGTGTGCAGGCCATCTACAGCCCCCGGCCGTGCTCAGCAAGCGCTTGCCGTGGTCAGGAGAGTCCTACACAAGCAGCACGCGGCCCAAGATACTTCAGCTGAGCAATTAACCCCGGGAAGGGCTTTGCTCTTTTCGGTAGAGTCGAGGTTAAATGTCAGTAGATGTGTGTCTTGTTTTCTGGGCTAGCCAGGGCTGACGGTTGCACTTTACTGTGATCCACGCAGTGCTGTGCGAAAGTGCAGGTTACGACAGCTGTCAGTTATAACAACCAAAAATAGCCATTTACAACTTCAGCAAAGTCTGAGACAAAGCGAGGCCTTAAAAATAGAGTTACAGCTGAATCCCCTTTCCAGGAGAGGCCTGTACGCAGTGTAGCAGCGAGTTGTGCTCACTGCTGACTAAAAGGGATGTCTCAGATCTCTGCTATATGCTAAGCACTCTGCAGAGAGTTGTCGGTCACTGGTAGTGATACAAACCCAGCTCAATGCAGTTTGGTTTCTAGTTTTGAGTTTGGATGTGCTTATTTTGCTTCCTTGGGGAAAGAGGTTTGTTTTTCTGTGTCGCTGAGGACTACTTACTTTCTAATGTGACAATGCCAGTTTGGTGCTGAGTAGCTTCACATGGAGAACATGTGTTATGTGACAACATAACACACTATGAACACAGCCGGAAGGGTTTTTTGACCCCTTTAAAGTAACACTACCAGACAGTTCAACTTCATTCAGGCAACTTTGAGTAATAAGGCCCAAAACATACATTAGCATCCCCCACCTTGTCCCATCAAAACTCTTTCAAGATGTCTAGTGTCAGGCACAAAATAGAGCTTGCATGGTAAAGTATTTACCTAAAATTCATCCTTATATTTAACTTACTTTCAAAAACGCTCAACTAGAATATCATGTCAAAGGATCATTATGCTTTTAGCAAAGTTAAAATTTCAGAAGTGGCTGTTCAGTTGTTTTAATCACCTATACCAGTTCTAAGTTCCTATTGTATAGATAAAATGTATTTTAATTGTGTCACATAAATTAACTCCACATACAAAAGTGAAATCAAATACTTCAATTAAGGTTTGTGTGGTAGAAATATCAAAGGAAAGCACTCTCCAGACTCGGAAAATCATTTTCATTCTTTATCTCAGCATAGAAAGAACAGCTTTGAGATGGGGGAGGGTGGAAATGTGCTTCTCTAGCAGTTGGGGATGTCCCCTGCACTTTGCAGAAGTGGTGAGCCTTCTGGTCTCGGTTCCCCTCGGCTCCTCCGCACCTGGACGCCCACCCCACTCAGCCTCCAGCCCTCCTCCTCCTCCTCCACGGCCGCTTCGGCACCGAGGCCAGCCCTCTGCCCTTGTCCCCACGTCCTGCTGCGCTGAAACACCGTCATATTAGGTTCTCCCTCCCACCACTGCTTCATGCCCAAAGCACTGTTGAAGAACACCACTGAGAAAGACCGATTTCTTTAACCTCCTTGCTGGGGCCAGGCATGACCCTGGCCCAGTTTGCTGAGGTTTGGACCGTCTCCCATGGGACACGCTGCACATTTTCCTACAGATGCTGCAGCTGCCTTCATTCATACCCAGCTCTTCTCTCTGCCCTGCACACGTGTCAGAACATATCATCTGTAGAGACCACAAAGGAGCTCGCTTATCACTTTGTGATTAATCCTACAGAATTTAGTCCTTGTCCCAGCAAAACTCCCACACCATCTTAAGCCTTGGCCTGAACATATACTGTGGATCCTATATCATCAACACCTCAATATACCCAGCTCAGAGAGAAACACAGTGATTTTCCGAAGAGCTACCACAGGATTTTCTTGGAAACAAAGCATAGGTGACATCAGTAGCCCAAGAAATTCCACAGATTGAAAAAAAAAAAACAACAACCCACACAAAACCCTTAGTATTCAGCCCAGTTCTGGCTCTCAGAACATCTGCTTTAGAAAGGTGATTTTAGTGGCTACTTAAAAGCAGAGCAAACTTCACTTGTCACACAATCAGCACAGCCGATTGAATTAGAAAAGCATATTTATGTGCCTAACAAGTTTGAATCTGCAGAAAAACCTGCTGGGAGCGATTTGAAATGTCTAATGAGACTTTTCCCATCACCAGCCGGGTATATTCTCCTTTAAAGGTTTATGAGCATGTCATTTAGCTTCACTACAGCTTTTGCAAAATCATTAATGAACTTGTGAAAACAATTAGAGAGATAAAAGGGCAAGAAATGTATGTGTTAGCCTGAAACCTGTGATAATACAGAGTAGGTGAAGCAGAGGAGAATGCACTGCTTTGAAGGCATCAGACGCAAGATCCTGATGTTTTATGCCTGTTAAAATTATCATTCCTAGTTTTGCTCCTGCTAATCCTAAAGTGGAAAAATATCTTTGTAGAACATGATCTTGGAGACTCTGTTGCTTATTAAAACAAGAGGGACAGCAGAACGATCTCGTTAGGGTAAATAGAAGACATGAATGTCAGGCCATATAAAACGCACCACGTTAATACCGGCATAAACTGAATGGCAGAGGCATGAATGCTATAAAGACTGGATCTTGAAACTACCTTTGAATAACTCCCAGCCAACTACATATTGCAGAAGAAAAGCAAATGTTCAAAGGGAGAAAGGAACTAGAATCACAGACTTGGTGCCACAGAGGTCTTTTCTTACTTTGGGTGCACATAGGTTATTTTGGCAAATAAACCCACCCAACACCACGACCAGTGAATACACTGACTTTTTTCCCTTGAAAAGGCATTTTCTCCTTCTGTGCCAAGCTTACAGGAACAGGAATGGACATGGGGAAAGCCCTGTTCTGCTTTAGAACGGCACGTTCCCACCCTACGAGCGACCCCAGCTCCCCAGCAGCACAAATATCCTTTGGCTTCAGGGACCACAGTCTGTGTGCATCACAGCTCTGAGCACCAGCACACCAGAGGCTTCCCAATGTGGAGCAGGGCTTGGGATTGAACAGCATATGGTCCTGCCACTAGTGCAGCCTGGGACCGAGCTGCAGATGGGCGGCCAACCTCACTCCAGCTGTCAAACTGCTTCCCTGCTTCCCCAGCAACTCCCAGCTGCTTGGCAGACCTCAGCCTGTCTCCTGCAGCAGAGACAGGACCTACTCTTCAGCTCAGTGCCTGTGCTCCATCCGAAAGCAAAAACCTCTTTATTTATATCTATCTCCATTATGAAGCAGTAACCGATTAATTTTGGAGACACTGCTCTGAGAGCAAAAGAGAAAGTAATGACCAGCTTCCTAAAATGACAAGCTTGCTCATCTCATACCATTTTTCTCCTCTGTGTATAAACACTACTGTATTCTCAGCCCTGTGCAACTAAGCCTGTGCCTCGGCATTCACTATGCAAGTGGTTTCTCTTCTTCACTAGGTTCTCTGATCAGTATTCTGAAGCTCTCAGACATAAAATCGCTAATTCAGAAAGAGGAGACTGCAAGCTTCACTTCTTCCCTTTTCCCCTGGAAACACTGCAGGTTTGGCCAGCTATGTGGCAAAAATATAGCTAAATATAGGTCAAAAAACAATGTCAATTCTGGATGATTTGCAGGCTAAGTTTGAACATAAACTGCAATAGAAACTTGCAGTCTCTGGGAAAGTCTGAAAATCGAGTCCCTTCTCCTCTGCACATTAATGACCTGAAACTGGCAAATGGGATCACAGTAGTCTGTCCCATCACAGCCTGATGGTTTAGGTAATGTCTGAAAAGCATTTGGACCTCAGGAAGGGGAACATTTTCAGTGCGGTTTTATTTCTTAGGTGACTAAGTCACTTTCAGAAATAGGGCTTGGCTGCCTCAGCCATGCCATCATTTATAAGTGGTTTAACCTACGTGCTGGGCTCTCTTTTCCAGTAGCTATGGATAGTTCCAGTTTAGTCCCAAAGTCCCAAAGCCTGAGACAAGTACAGTGAACTCCTGGCTGTGAGTCAAGTCATCCTGGAGAAAAAGAAATGAGTACAAGTGGCTCAGAGTCAACATACACTGACAGAAAAAAAGTAGGACGTTTTACCATCCCCTACATCCACGCTAACTGGACTGGACTAAGCAGGATTGGTCCACAGCCCAGAAAAAGTACTGGAAATCTTGGCGATGACTTCAGTGAATTTGAATCATACTCGAAGACTCACAGGCTTTGGTGGTGAGTGAGAAACCCTAGCTAGAGTCTTCTGCCTCTAGGATACACTTCTAGGAAGAGCTGCATTGTGTCTTTTGCTGCAACGATCAGCACCTCGCATAGACCACCCTTGTGAGCACCAGCTGACACTGCAATCACTGGTGTCACTCCATAAATCTGCTTGCTCCAATATTTGCTCCACTATATCAGAATTTGGCCCAGCCCCTGTGTCTGGCAGGGAAAATTGCATTGAAAGGTTCTACACACCAGCCGTTCCTCCTTTCCCCAACACACTCCAGTCTTCTAATTGCCTTGTTTGGATTCTCCTCTCATCCCTCAAACCTTCCTGATGGGAATAAAATACACAGTAGATGACAACTTTCAAGTCATTTTCATGTCACACCTGATAGCTGCTGTAGGAAGGTTATTGATACTGTTATTAATTCTTTCATTTCAATTTTCCCTATACATTTCTGCCCCCAGCAAACCCTCAATATGAAATTATTTTCTGAACTGTTTCCAGCCTGCTCCTGATGTTGCTCTCAGAATAATCTGAAGACAGATAATACCACTGTCATTTCTCAAGGCTCCCCTGCCATGCTTTGATAAAACCCAAAATGTGGTTTTGATGGTGCCAGATTTTACAAGCCTATTAAGCTGTCTCTGCCAAGTGATGGTTTTCCCTTTACAAGCTCTGGGCTGACACAGGGTTTCCATGCTCTCCGCAACGTTTAACATCCCATCTCCGCCCAACCGTCTGCCATTTTTTTATTATGTTTTTTAATCTGACTGCCATTACAGCAGCAGACTCAAATGCGGAAACCAGCATAGCCACGAGGAGCGATCACTTTATTTGTCCTCAAGCAGGGTGTCAAGGAGAAATATTTGCGTTTAAACAGAAAAACATAAACTCTTTAAAAAAATACATACCCTGCCTTCTGGTTCGGATTTCTGTACTGTTTTTTTCCCGGCAAAAGATTTCCATTCACCAAAGCATTTAGCACACATTTTAGTCCCTCCTAAATCTGAGAAATTAGAAACTAAGCACATGCCCAAGCACTGCACTGAAATCCCAGCAGCTTTAGTGAGACTCAGACACTGCAGACAGTGGAGACGTAGAACAGGTGAGAAGAACAAGACCTGTTATTCATTCCAGCACCATTTCATTACGGTCAGACTTTTACTACTCTGATGTGCAAACCAGGTCTTGCAGGCAATATCTGGCCTTCTCCAGTCCTCCTAGATTTTGCTCCTGTGGGTTACACTGTACAGGGGGGCAGACATATTAATTTAATCTTTAACTAAACATCAACTCCTGGCAACGTTACCCACTTTCTGAGAGTTTTCAAGGGGTTAACCAATTCTTGTGGTAAGTGGCCAAATAAAAGAGAGTTCATAGTAAAGGAAAATATTCATCATAAACAGAGATGGCTCTTCTGGGCAGTAGCACAGCCTGCCCACAGCAGATGGTTGCTTTGAACCACATTCAGTAGCTCCTCTCTGCAACTGCCTATAAAAGCTCATACACCTAAACCAAGCCATCTCAATGGTACGCTGATGCCTTCATGGTGGGTATCAGACCCAGTTCCCCCCCCACCTTTCCCTTGACAGACAGCAAAACCCCAACAGAAGACGTGAGAGCAGTTCCTGTTTCCCCACTTTGCTGAAACCTAGCCAAGCCTGACGAAATCTTCTAGCTGGAAATTTTCTAATGTTGACAAACACCAATTAAGTTGCAAAGCAAATTGTTGTGAAATGGAGGTCATAGGGAGAACTTTCCCATTTCCATGAGTGCTAGTAACACGCAGACAATGGACCTGGTAGAAAAGAGCAACCTGGCAGGCTGTGCCAATACCCACGAGTCTCACATAGCCCCAGCTCCCAACCAGATCTGCTGCACTGTCTGCAGAAGTGAGCACAGGCTTTGTTGGATTACTGCTGCAGAATACAATGCAAGGCTGTAGATTTGGGAAGCAAAAAGGCAGTGTTGTGTTTACAAGGCAGAAAACAAGGATTCAGAGAAGAAAGTAATGATCTCTGCAGTGCTGATGCCATTCTTGCATGACTGAAGAGCCAGGCAGCATGAGAGTGACCTTAACTTTGTATGTAGGCCTGAGAAGTCCCTAGAACTGCATCCAGACCAAAGAGTCAGGTTTCAGAGAACAGGAAAACACAGAAATTAGTTTAAATGAGAGCCGAAAGGAAACCAGGGCCTGGAGAACAATTCCTGTGGAGACAGACATAAGGAATTTAATGTGTCTGAATAAAACAAGGGGACAACTCAATTGATACTCACAGGTACTTGCACATGGAAGAGCTGGCCAAGAGTAAGCCTCATCAAAATAGGACCCAATGGGCAGAAACTGAAGTCAAACAAATTCAGCTTTGAAATAAAAGCTTGTTTCCCAGCACTGAGAGTAATTAAACCATTGGAATAGCTTTCCTGGGGAAGTGGCAGACTTCCCCACTGGGAAATATATCACTGCTGGGTGATATACTTTAATCTGCTTCGTCTATCCCTCCACATCCAAGCGTGCCAAATAGACATATTGCAGTGGTCCCATCCCACATGGCCTGCCTCAGGGCTAAGGACCTTTGGCTTACATGCGTCCTGCTGTGAAACAAGAGCCTGAAGCCAAGGAGCTCCTTCCCTAGCCAGGGCCTGGCTCTCACTCCCCTGGCAGGGCCTACGGGAACCTGGGGACCTCCAGACCACTCCAGGCTCAGAGCTCCTGAGCTCTTATATTCAGAAAAAGACCCTGTTTATTTTTTTAGAACTATGGAATTTGCTGAAGAAAAAGGTATATTCAGCCACTCATGAGTGAAGCACACGACAATTAGTCATACAGATTGCAAGTCCCTCCAGCCACTGCCACCACTCTCCTTTTCTCAGGAACTTCTCTCTCATTAGGTGCACTCTCTGGAAATGGCTGCAGTACCAGAGATGCTGGGCCTAACTAGCTTTTGCTCATAAAAGAGTCATCTTCCAAAGGCCATATTCTAGCCAAAAGACCTCTAACGTGGCAGCCCACCACAGAGAGGTGGTCTCTCCTCTCAGTACCACGCAGCCTGTGAGCAGACCTCACCTCCAAGTCTGCCTGATAGGGTCCCCCCAGCTCTGTAATCCCAAACAGTACACCGTGCCTGCATTGTAGAACCGGCTCCTTTTCCTAAACACTGTGGCACTGTCGATCTCTGGGACCACGCTTCCTAAATGAACTGGTGGGCACCAGACCAGAAGTCTGCACTGTGAATAGCAAGACCATAGTTGCCTTCAATGCAAGGGTCAGGCAACACAGTTCGCTTTGAATTCTTCCCTCCAAAGCCTTCCAAGACGCCTGGAAGAGGCCAGTTCAAAAGCCAGACAATATTGCTTGTTCATTTGCTTTTCCATTCACTATACATACTTCCAACCAAGAGACTTTGCTCCAACTTGATAAGCAACTGAGCCACATTTACACTTGCTCCCAAATCACTGACTGCCCAGTAAACACTTTAAGATGGCAAGAACACCAAGTTAAGTGGCAGTAATTTTCCAGCATGAAGAGATGAGGTCATATCTGCCTATGCTACTTTAGATTTTCCAGTGCAAGAGTGAGCCATTTCTTTTTATGCATTGCAGGCGCCTTTCAAGCATACAGTAAGTTGTTTTCTAACGAGCTGGAACATCTTGCTTGATGAGATCTCCGTTCAAATTGTTATTTTCCTCCAGCTGGGTCAGGGCTTTCTGCCTTTGACACAATGAGAAAAGCACACGTTTTCCATGATTTATGTATTGCAAAGACTCAAGTGTCCACGCTGGCAGAGGCAGTGCTCAGGCATCCACCCCTCTCCAGCAGGTTGCTTCCCCTTCCTACAAAACTCTTTCCACAAGGGGACATTCTCCTTTCTCCCCCAGCTTCAGGAGAGCAGAACCAGTCGTGGTCCTTGCACACGACTACATGTGTAATTTTCCTATCTGACCCACAAGACAACGTGACGGAAACAGCCTGCGTCTCCTAGACCGAGGAGGAGCAACATGTGCACCAGGTACACTGTACAAATGTGTCTCTCAAGAGCAACCACCAGCCTCTGACACAGCGATGCAGCCAGTGTTGCTGCCAGATGAGTTCACCTGTCACAACTCATGGATCCTCATTAAGCACTTGGCCAACTTGCAGTTATTTGCTTTTATAACATCTCCTGCTTGACGACAAACCTACCCATGCTGCTGCTTCAAAAGAAACATTTCACAAATAGCCATGCAGGGTTTTTAATCTTGAAAGGAAATTCCCAGTGAGGCCACTGTTTCCACTCCACTACTCTCCCTCCACTGACACCAGGTGTCCACCCTCCCCATCACGCATGGAGCAGCAGATGTGTGGCAGACCACATTGCACAATTCGTTAGATCAAGGTTAGAAAAAACAGTAATAAGCCTGCCTGAATTCATGAATAAACAGACCAGTTTAATTATGGGTATGCTTTGACAGAAAGAATTTCCCATTCATGCCTTTAACAGCACTCTCCCAAAAATAGATGAGGACCCCAAGAATATCAACAAACATATCCTCACATCACCCCTGCTGGGTGAAGCAAAATCCATTTTACAGAGAAGAACCTGAAATGGGAGGTTTGCTTACAGAAACCTCTGGCACATGGTATCAGCCCCAATGATGTGACAGCAATGGAGTCCCTTCTTGGAAGTGAGGCTTTCTATCACGGGTAGGCAGCACATTTCACCCATGTGCAATGTTCTACCTAAAATGTCACAGGGCTTTATTAAGTTTTGTGCTGTCGTGCTTGATTTATCAGCAGAAAAACAGAATTGAGGTGATTGTGCCTTCTTTCCATCCTCCTGGCCTGCCCTCAGATTATTCAGTAACTTGACTGCAGAATGCAAAAGCCATCCTGTCTTTCCTAGCCATTCTCCTTAGAGCCACCCACGAACATTTGTTCCCATTTATCAGACATTTCACGTGTCTACCATGCATTCATTGTTCTTGCTTTACACTGTTTACACCAAAGACTGCAAAAAGCCATCAGCTGCATGATAAAGACATTGTCTGTCTGTCTCTGGTTTGGCTCTTGAACTGGCCAAGCCTACAGAGCCCACCAAGGTGTAAATGGCCTGTCCTTTACAGCAGGTAGGTTTGGGTGTGGGCCAGCTCCTCCAGGCCAGGAAGGCAGATTTCCCAGGATTAGTAAGGCAATTCAGGCACACTGCAGAAGCCTACCAGGACTTCTGGACTTTTTGTGGTGTTTCAAATTCCTGTAGACATGCAGCACCAAGATTAACAGATATATCCCTTGGTTTACTACAAAGTCTCAAGATCAGCCATCTCTAAAAGTCTGTCCCACCAAATTGCAGGAAAAATTCTCTGCCCCTTCAGACACAGAGACCTGTGAGAAGGCAGTGGAGCCGTCATCACTCAAGTGATTTAGCTTTTATTCACACTGCAGTTCCTGCTGTCCATCCCAGGTAGCCCAGGCATAGAAGAGCAAAATGTCAGCCAAAAATTTAATACCTAGGAAAAGAGACAGAACCACCATTACACGAAACACCCAAGATAATCCTGCAGGGAAGGTGCAGCCTGAATAGGAGTGAGCCCTGCAGAGGCAGCAAGTCTCTGGAAGTGTGCACACCATAAAGCAATGCACAGTTCGTCAAGAAATCAGTCATCTCTCACTCTGACTTTACTGAGGTGCTCAAGCAACATGGGAATGGAGAAATGGGAGTTTGCGTCTACTTGAAAGTCAAAGGGCAAGTATAAGCTAGAGCAGTGCTTTGGCTGGCATTTAGGGGCTGGATTGTGCTCCCACCCTTACATCAGAGAGCAAAGAGCTGGGCAAATGCACTGCCTGGACCTTGTGCTTCTGGCCAGACATTATTTGGTGGCCACTGCCACCTCGTGGCACTGTCACCCACAGAGGGGCCCAAAGACAAAGTAAGGACTCCTTCACCCCTGTTCCTCAGCCATGAACAACACAACTTAAAACAAAGCAGCTCTCTGGACTGCACAGCAGCGTAGAAGCAAGAAGAGACCAGACCGTGTGGTTCTCCCCGACTGGAACACCCTTGTGCAACATCCTCTGCCTAATTCCAGGCCAGTTAATTCAGCCTGGGGCTTTGACGCCTGTCCCTGTCGAGACGTTTTTGCTAGCGCAACAGAACAAAGCAGGTTCTGCTGCATTCAGAGCACACTTGGAACTAAAATCTTTTACGTGGGGTACAGTTGCCCTTTAAAAAAGGGAAATCTAACATTTAAGAGAAGAATAAGGCCTGGAGAGACTTGGAAGTTTTCTGTTCTGATGGGTGGCTGAAAAAAAGCAACACTCCTACCACCAGAGAAGTTGTTTGGGATTTACTGAATAGTACCTCCCTGCAGGTAAGGTATGGTCTACATTTATCCCAGCTGCCCCTTGCTGTCTCAGAAGCTGGTCCAACAGAAATTTCCATCCATTACTACTACTCACTAACAGATCAAACAGTAACAGCCCAGCCTTAATGATTCAGACACTCCAGGTTCAATCTGCATCCAGGGCCCCAGCTGAAGGCTGGTGTTTAAGATCTCCAAACTGTTGTTATGCCCTGTTTTCACACAAAGTCAAGCACAGGGTCTGCCCATGCCACCATACAAGGACGCTACTGTGACACTACATTACTTTCATTGAGGCAAGACCTGGTTCTCCCTGCAGATTGACACCACTCATCTATCCTCTAGGCAGTACAACCTTTTGTCTGTTGAGGGTGACCTACCACCACTGCTGAATCTTCCAGGGCAACTTGATCACCAACCACAGTTACAATATGAACTTCTCCTGAGGACTGCCTTTAATGGCAGGTCTTAAATCTCAAAGCTTAGCACCATTTGTGCTTGCTTTTTTTTTTTTCTTTAAGATCTCTGTGCACATAAGCAGAGTGAAGCCTAAATCAACACACACAACTGAACTACAGATGAAATTATAAGAAATGTCTCTTTGAAAGACAGGTTCCTCCTTCTAGGGGAGAGAGAAGAACTAGGGTTACATTCTCAACTATCCCGAGCTTCCCTTTTCCATTGCTGGAAGATCACTTGACATGTATGTGATAGGAGGTGATGCAGAGCCACTGTTTTCATTGTCTGCACACAGTCCTTGGGCAAGGGTCACCACGGGTTAATCCAGGCAGCACAACAGCGGAAACCATTTCCTCTCGGGGTAAGTAAAGCCTTCTCCAAAATTCCCCTCCGCAACTCCAAAACATAGCAAATTTGTTGTAAAAATGTGGGTGAAACACACAAGTTATATCCCTGAAGATGTAACATCCGCTTTCAGATGCCTGGCAGAAGACAGTCAGACCTTTTTTTTCCCCCACCAGCTTACATTACAAGCCAGTCTGGGCGCACACACAGAGAGCAGGCACCCCTGCGCGAGTACCCCTGTAGTTATAACTTCAAACTGCCTCACCCCCACTCTCCTGTGGAAGTGTTAGCAGGAACCCTCCCTCTAGCTGCTGTGTGACCTCTGCCCATTGTCTGTAGAGATATTTACTGTCCTCGTGGTCTCCCTCGCTCTTTAGGCTGGCTCCGGAAGTCTTTTCATATTTGGAATGTGTCAAGTAAACGGAAACACTGACAGGGAGAGTAATTTAAGCATCCAGGAGCCAAACTACCATTAAAACGGTAGCACACACAGGAATACATACTAATATCCTAAGGAACAATAGCCAATATGAAAAACAATAGGTAATTTTCTTCTGTCTCCCGCTCTTTTTATGGCTCATACTACCTGTCATAAGTAGCTATTAAAGAGCCCATACCGCAGCATGGAAGAGAGGAGGGGGAAACCCAAAATACAGTACAAAACATTCTCCCTCAAATTCTGCCCATCAAAGGGAATTTAATCTCCAGCTGTCTACCATTTAAGAATTATCAAGTAAAATGGTGAGAATAGACTGCAAAATGCCTTTTTTTGCCATTATACTCACTACTGAGGGAAAACATTTTTGATGGGGTGACCTTTGCATCGAGCTGTGTTCATACTGAAATGCATTTTGCGGACCATGAAAAAAGCAGCTCCTTTTGACAGCTGAACTCAATACATAAGAACTATAAGAGAAGCTGCTTTACAAACAGTGGGTGGCAGATGACAATTAGTTTTATTCTTCTATTATGGTACTGATGGGGGGAAAAAAAATTATCGCCATTAGTCACAGTGTGCTTGATAGGACAACAAAGAGGGACTGGGCTCTCTCTGTCTTCTTTCCCATCTTTTATTTTCCCTGTGTATCTGCAGGCATCGCCTTTATTCCTTCGTACATGCACACATACGTTTATTCTTCGGTCTGTTCTGAATTTTGTCTACCTTTGCTTTAATTCAGCCCTAAATAGGTTAAATATTTAAATATGCTAAATGCAAGTCTGGCCAGCTTCCTGAGCTGTGGAAGCATTTTGCGTCGGTCCTTGAAGATCAGGATAAAAAGTTGAATCCAAGGGAGATGGGGATTAAAGAGGGGGAAGAAGGGAAGAAAAGCAGCACAGGGAAGAGAGGGGGCACAGAACAAATCCTCCACCAGCATAAGTCGCTCCCTCTGGTGCTTGAATTACACAAGATTAGTTTCTTTCAAAACGTCATCTGTGCCTCACCTCGATGTGGGGACCTTGCCGGAGCCCAGACCAGAGCCATTCGCTGCCCTCCAGGGACGCTGGCATTGCCTTTCCCACTCGGGGCCGGCAGTTTCGGGCCAGACCAGCCCTCATGGCTGGGCAGAAGGGACACATAAGGGACCAAGAGGCCACTGGTCTGGAGAGGACAGCTGAAAAGCAAGAGGAGAGTCCGTGCCTGCAAAGCAACAGGAGCTCAGGACAGCTGAAAACCCCAGCAGCCACCCTCCATGTCAGCTTTCCCGGGCCCCTCGGGAGGGGCCGGGCCAAGCCAGGCCCAGCTCTGGGCCTGTACCAGCTGGGGCAGGGCCGGCAGCGACTGGGGTGGCCCCGGCCTGTGGGGAAGCAGGGCCATGGCCACCAGCAGCCCCGCCTGGCCAGGCCCTGGCAAAAGGGGGGATCCCCAGCAGCGTACCCCCGCAGTGCTGCCCTCCCCAGAGCAGCCCCATCTCTGGGAGTGGCCCTATGTGCCAGGAGCTGGCACAGGTGGCGGCCGTGTGGCTTTTAAAGGGCTCGGCAGGCCAGGAGCCAAGCCGAGCTGTGCCAGCAGCCTCACCTCTTTCAGGAGACACACGATCCTGAAACTTGGAGCCTGACGGTGATCACTGAGCTGAAAGAGGGAGAAATGGGACAGTGGGGTACCTTCGGAAATGGGGCGACAAGAGCGTAGGGCATCAACGTGACGCTTGCTGGCGCTTGTGCCACGTGTACCACAGGAGGCCGTTCCCTTCCCACCCGCATCGTGTTGCAGAAACCCGCAGCTGACTGCTTTTGAAAGGGGACCGAGGGACAGGCAGAGCCTCCGTCCACGTCCAAGTGCCACTCGGGGAAGCGCACAGACACCTGGCCCGTCTCTGAGACCACGGGCTAGGACAGGGCACCGGGAGAGAGGCTTGGCAAAGATCCCAAAGTGCCCAGGAGGGTGGCCCAGCACCCCCCTCGCTTCGTCTGCACCAGGCCAAGATGGCTTGGGAGGGCAGCAACCCTTGCCTTTGGGAACAGCAAACCCAGGCGTTGCTTTGCCACAGAAAGGCCTGGCTTTGGAAGCACCAGTTCCTACATGGGGATCCCCCAAACCCCACCTACCTCTGCAGAGAGATGACAGCCCTTGTCAGCTGTGCGAGCAACACCCTGGGTCTAGAAACGCCGGAGAAGCCCAGCTGGGTCTTCCCATCTCCTCCCCTGCATTCCCAATGCACCCACCAGCAAGGACCCTGCTCCGAGCTGGGGTCCTCACCGGCATCCGGTAAACCAGGAAAAGCTATGGCGATCACTTGTTGTGATCCTCGTTTGTGTAAGTACATGGTCAGTTTATTCTGTGATGGACTGAATTTGAGAACGCTTCTTCAGTATCAGACAACGGGCTGGGCTGAGTATGCAGCATGTTTTTCTAAGAAAAGGACTAATTTCCCCACACCATCTGCAGAAAAGTGGCTGTTTTTCTCAGCTTAGCAGACACCGCATAAGACCGACGGGGCAGAGGCCGCACGGGCTGCAGACCCGCATTCAGCATAGGCCCAAGGGTGCTGTGTGAGACACCAGACAGTGACCCACGAAGAGAGACATTTACTGAGCACATTCCCATCCAGGCAAGTGAGTAAACAAAAGGGCAAGCAAAACTAATTAAAAAAAAATCCTATAAAGAAGTTATTTGCCCATAAATGAACACCAGGGTGGCAGCATCAGATATGATGGTTCCCAGATACTTTTTTTTTGCTGAAGGTCAGGAAGCCCTTTGACTAATAAAATTTGAGAACCACAGCTGTAAAGTCTATTCCTGCCTCTGTTCTTTGCCTGCAGAGAGAATATATGTGCATGAGTCTGTATTTCAGATAGCTGAGGCCAAGGATAACTCAAAAGATCTTCAAAAAGGATAAAAACATTCTTTGTTGTACGGCAGCTCCCAAACCATGTTTTTGGTAGAGAATAGGCACAGTCATATGAAAAGCTATACACAGCATACAAAAGGCAACAAACAAAAGTATGTGAATTCAGGCAATGGTTGAATCATTTTAATATCAGCTGAAGCTTTGAAAATGTGATTAGCATATAGTTAGGAGACACTTCTCCTTTGCATCTAAAAATACCACGCCAGCTCTGGAAGAGAGCAGCCACCAGCAGAGCCAGAGAGTTGCATAAGCCTCCGTGCGCCATTGTCTCCGGGGAGCAAAAGGCCCCAGGTGCTTTCTTGCTGTTGTGGGAAATAGCAGATATTTCCTTGAGCAGTTTGATTTTTATGACACTTAGTGTAACAAATCCATCAAGGTCAGCCTGAAATAGTCACAAGACATACGTATTCACACCATACATTGGCATCCTTTGATAAAAGGCTGTGCATCGTCTGTAGCACTTAAAAAGTGATACCTATTTTTAAATGAAGGTCTCCAAATGACAGTTTAAAACCTGAAGTGGGAAACAGCATTTAGAGCCCAGTTTTGTGGCTCTGATTTGCATGAGACCGTGCTCCCACATAGCAGGGACAATAACGAACTCCATGGGCTGCTCCCAACTCAGTTCAGCTGGCAGCGCTGCCTCTCTGAGCCGTCGCAGCCTGGTGGGGTTTGGATCTGTGCCAGTGGAAATCTTCCCTTCAATTGTTCGAGCTTTGGATGAGGACTGACTTGCACAGACCTTTAAACGTGAGCTTCAGGGAGATTCGCTGAGGAAGGCCAGTTCAGCACATACTGTCCATTAAAGGTCAGCAGTTCGGGGATGAGCTTCACCAGGCAGGAGCGGGCGCTGGCCAGGATCAGCCATTATCCTTCAGACAGACCATAATTTACTTTATCCTTCAGATTGGGTGCTAAAAGCAAGGACCTGAATGTCTCCTAGACTGCGAGGGACACCTGAAATCTGGATCTTTCTCAAGTCTAGGCAGGGGCTCTTTCCCCCCCTTCCTTCGTGGCTGAGCGCTGGCACGGCACCAGCCCCGCTGCAGCCCCACGCTCAGCCCCGTTCCCCACGTCCCCATGTGCTTCCCATATAATCTCAGTTGTTGTTCTAGGCAGACGGCTCTGTTTTTACTTAAGGCAACTCTATGCCTTTTATTGTGTTTTTAATTTTCATTTCACCATGATTCACTCCCACGACCGCGCTTTCTGGCTTCTTCCAGCTTTTGTCCTTTATTTTTACTGCTGGAGTCAGAGATGATTATCTCTAAGAAAGAGATTTCAGCTGCATTATGTTGATGGTAAGTGCTGTTTTTCCTGCCCTGTCTGATTTTCCATGCAAGATGCTTTTTGTATAGCTTTAAGTGTTTTATTATTTGCAAATTGGTTGCCACGTCTCCAAGTTTCCGTTTCCCTGCTGTGGAAAGTGCCAGCATTGCTGTAAGGAGGTGACTGCAGCCTCTGGCAGGCCCGAAGAAGCAGTCAGTTGAACCTTGGAGAGGACCACAGAAACCTCCCACAAATGCAGGCTGCTCTGGGACACTGTGACCTCCCCCGGTGGTACCACAGTGTCTCCAAGCACCTCCGTCTGCGTGCCCCAGGCAGCAGGGACCTTCCTGTGCCAGAGCACGGCTCGCTGAGAGACAGCAACGGGATCGCAGGCTTCCCAGCAGCCAGCACATTTGGGTGCTGGTACACAAGCTGTGCCACCTCCATCCTTGACAGCACATTCCCCAGAGTGACATGGAGACCCTCAAACCATCACTTCTGCTGCCAGTGCAGGCAGCAGGGAAGCACTGCTGCACTCCAGGACTAAAGACAGAGCCTGATGCCACCCAAAGCCGGTACAAGCTGGACCTGGCCAAGATTGTCCTTCTAGAGCATCATCTTCTCCATGACAGGAGGCTTCTGAAGATGCCAGGTGAATCTCCAATCGTGACTAAGGAGACCAGAGAAGTACCTTCCTCCTTTCAGGCAGAGGAGATATGCCCTCCCCAGCCTCTCCAGCAGCGCTCTGCATTACCCTTCCCCACATTTCCTTCCCAGTGCCGTTGCTGCCTTCTTGTGCTTCGGACCACCGGTTCTCAGCTGCTTCTTCAGCCACCTTTCACAGGTCCACAGCAGCCTCGCTGGTACTACGCACATGTTAAACAGGGCCTGGCAATGCCATAAACTGTCTCACAACACTTGTGCTAGCACCCAAAGCTAGAGGAGCAGACGACCCTGTAAGAGAAGGCAAGAGCATTAAAACAGCGTCCCCACATTGTCACAGGTCACCAGCAGCCACAAAAGGTCCAACAAGGTCCTTGTCCCCTCAGCTGGCCATGCTGCCCATGCCCTACAGGGGACACTTGTCTGACTTCAGCCAAGTCAGTGCTGCAACCTCAGCATCTGAGTTTTTTCCTCCCGGCCTACTTGTCAGGTCCCTCTATTGACATAAACTACCTGCTCATCTCTCAGCTCTGCAATACCTCCCAGCATGCTGAAAACCAGCAAGTTCGTGCCCATACAAGACCCTCACACCATACAACATCCTATAGGCTTGTGAAATAATATATAAGCAGGGCAATACAATAGAGCAAGCAGTACTGAAAGCTACTGCTGGCTCAGCATTTTTATTTTCAATCAAAGCAGCATTTTTTATATTTTGTAATAGTTTTTCCCCCTTTGGCATTTTCATTAGAAGACCAACAGGAAAAAAAAACACTCAACAATCCCTGAGTGAAAGTTATAAGCAGCCTGACACCTGGTAATGAGATATTTCAAGCTATGGCCTGGCACTTTTATGGTATTTCTAAACCAAGCACTCAATCAAGCGAACTTAGAAAGAATGGAAAGTTTGTTACTCCCAGGCATATGTCCTAAGGTTTTTCATCTTACATTTCAGAAATGGAGGAATACAGTACAAATAAGGCAGGCAAATACCTGGCAAGTAAATACTTTTGCCACAGTATAATTATTCCCCTGAACAAAAAGGCTTCCAAGATGGCTCATGAGAGAGTACTCAGCATTCACAGCCAACCTGAGGAGCTCTTGGCTCCTCATTTGAAATGCCTCATGATTTTTCTTAAGGAAACAGCTCAGGCAGTTCCTTTGTCTGTCCACCCCGTTGTCTTCCCTTCCCTTCCCCAAGCAGCTCTGCAAGCCACCAGCCAGTTTCACTCAAAGTTTAAACAGTACAGTAAAGGTCCAAGATTGTCCATTTCCACACGTCCTTACATTAAAATGTATGCAGAAGAGATGAGAAATCTTACTGCTGTTGCAAAGCAACAACTCAAAGATGATGCCCGCTAAACCACTCGAGCGCTAAGAGATTTGTCCGGAAGCTGTTGCAAGGGGGCCCTTCGCCCCGCGCTGGCTGGCAGCTAGTGTCTGCCCCACACACGGACACCCCGCAAAGCTTTCCCTCCCTCACTCCCTCCAGAAACTTGGGGAAGAAATGGCAACCATAGTGGGAAGCTCTCAATGAACTGGTCAATGCTTTTAAAATTACTGCAGGCTCTTGCTCTCTAAGGGCGAAAAACCCCAAACCCCATGACATGAGAAGGGGCAGGGCAGCAGCGGGGCTGCCAGGCCCTGACGCAGCCAGCATGACGGAGCAGGCTCGGGGCAAGCGAGCAACAAGCAGCTCCCTGCAGAGCCTCCAACACCACTCCCAGCTAAGAGCACCAGGTATGGGGGCACCTGAAAGCACCCGGCACACCAGCACAGAAAAGCAAGACAAGAAGCAGCTGAGCAGGTTCCCATCAGCAGAAGGGCAGGTAACCTGCACATTCAAGCAGCCAACCTTACCTCCATCGTCAGTCTCCGCTTGGAGCACCCAACTCCTCAGAAGACAATAAAGCTTTCACCCGGCCACCCACACGTCTGCAATTAAATTCCTGTGAGATAATCGGGATGTTTCCACTCCCCTCCCACGCCAGCCACAGCTCAAGTTAAGGCTGTTGGCTGCGGCCAGGCTGCCAGCATTCCCGGGGGCTGGCGAAGGATGTCTCGCCCTCGTGGGAGCTCTGCAGCACCCGAAAGCAGAGCAGAGCCACCACGGGCAGGCAACTGTCAGGCATGGAGGCGAGGGAGAAGAGCCAGCCTCTTGTGCTATTGTCCCACTTATCTCCTGGTTGACACAAGGAAGGGGAGGTTTTCTCAAAGCACAGCCATGCTTAGGCCACTCACTCATCCCCCACAACAAAAGATGCCATCCAAACGTCGGTGCTACTTGCAGAGACAGGAAAATCATCTGCATTCTGCCCATAACAATCCATTGTTATTTTTACGCATGCACACACAGACACGAGTAAAGAACCCTTCTCATATCAAGCTGTGCTATTATGCTAATTACAGAGAAATAAATATGCCACACTGTAGCTAATAAGTGTCATTCACATCAGTATTTACTCCAAACATGTTTCCCCCATCACGTCTGCTCTGCCTGGAACTGCTCATCGCTAAAGAGGAGACCTTTATTTCTAGTGATTTAAGCAGACAGGAGAGAGTTAGCAATTAAAGCACACTTTTGTACAGTTTAATTCTTTTTATTTCAGCTATCAGGGATTGTTATCTGCTATCACTGTATCTTTCTATTTCTGGAGCCACCACCTACCAGCACTGGGTTCGTATTTCGCTGATTTGCAAGATGAGTTCTCCCACTTGGGCACGGGAACAGGGCTGACTCCTGACGTGCAACGGGCTTGTGCTTCTCAGCCCCGTGCCCTGCACCGCAGGACTGGGTCTCTATCAGGAAAATGGGGTCAGAGTCATTTTTACTTAAGCTCTGATACATCCCCGTACTGCCGACTCCAGCTCCCGGCCACCCCGCGTGCATTTCGCTCTCGCCCGGTGCCTGCCGTTAGGTGATGCCTGCTGCTCCCGGAGCTGCCCCAGCGCTCCCACGGCCATGCCAGGAGCTGCCGGTAGCTCAGCACAGATCCAGGCACCATGGGTTGTTCCCTTGAGGGATTATTTCTCTGCTCATCAAAGGCTGGCGAGGACCAAATGTCATTCAAGAAAAGTGTTTCAGAGCTAAAAACAGGCTCCTGATTTTTGCTTCCCCCCCAGAGCAAACGTCCGCCTGGCAGGTAGCAGATGAATTTAGTGGTCCTACCACACGCATCTCATCTTTCGCCTGATGATGCTTCACAAACACAGTAAGCAAGGCATCACACCAAACTCAGAAACTCCTGCTACCTGGGCTGAACGATAACTATTTTTCACATTAAACTGAACATAGAACCGAGTCAGAAATCCTCCACCAGTCGTGGAAAGCAAGGCTTTGACTTCTGCCCAAGAGGGACAGATCCACCTGCCCATCCACACCAGAGCAAACACAGGTCTCCGCACAAACACACGCGATGTGTGCAGTTGGCTCTGGGACCCACAGCCTGCCCAAGCGAGGTAAAAATGGTTTCAAATCAGAGGAGCGCAGATGCTTAACTGAGGGGCTGATGTTGCTGCCCTAAGGAATGAATCCCAAGAACTGAACGAGCGCCAGCGCTAATTACCAGCCCATGCAGACTTGTGGATTATATGTCGAGGATCCTGTTATGCAAGAACATAACATGCTGGGCATGTTATTGCAAGTGAGGAGGCAAGCATCCATGTGAATTGCAGAGGTGTCGGGAGAAAAGGAAAAAAAAAGTCCTTTCATTTTCCCCCTGACTTTTTTCATTCTTATGGTTAAAGGCCTGATTTGTAAAGATACTAAAAACCTAAAGTTCTCATTGATGTTCCTAGACTTTGCTTTTTAACACTGCACAAAACAGCAGACCAAACACCAATTAGGCTCCATCCATAGAGTTGATGAGACTGGAAAAGTACCCCAGAGGTGGGTTTCAGCAGCAGCTTTTCTTTTAATCTCACTTGTCACCTGCTTTTCTTCTCCTGCTCCCAGATATAATCCTTGCTCCTTCCTGCTTACGGCCTGCTCCAGCTGAAAGCACAATTTACTTGCATCAGTGGAAGACAACAAGAATGGTTATGCCACGTTTCTTCCCCACAAAAGAAGGCGCAAATCCCGCTCTAATCTAGCTGGGGAGGTGAAGATGGGGGGATGTTGTGCACACACATTTCTATCCAAGATTACATACCAAGTGTTTTGCTGCTCCTGCCTTTTTCATATTTTCTTGTATCAGGGCAAGAGAGACATCTAGAGATCACAGGCAGGGGATTGCAACCTTCTGGAAAAACAGTTTTCTGTAGAATGGGTAGCATGACGTGTTTACAGAGTGGGAACAATAAATAAAATGAATGAAATATGAAACAAATCAACTCCTGGTTATAAATGATGAAGACCCAAGAGGGAATAGCAGTGGATTATAGAGTAGCAGGAACGCTCTCCATTTCCATGGCTTGCCCTCACACAACGCTACCCCCAAACTGTGAAGAAAAGCACCTCCCCAGCAGACAGAAAGTTTGGGGTGGGTCACATACGCTGCCAGGGCACCCTGTCCAAAGCAGACAATGCTACAGGAATGCGTACGCAATGATTAAGTGCAGCACTAGCAGATAAAACCCTCAATAAAATGTAACTAAGCTAGACTTGGAACTTGAGTCCTGCCCTTTTAATCCCAAAGCAAAGGCCCACATCCATCCCACCAGCACAATTGCACCAACAGCATCACTATTCTCAACTCAGTCACAAGACTGATGAGATGGGGTGTCCTGAGGATCAGGAAAGTTACAGCCCAGAACAGGTGGAACAAGCTACCCGCTTACTTAAAATATGCACCTGACCCATTTGCTTTTATAGACCATTTGCCATCCACTTCAGCAATGTTTTATGTCACTATAAAAAGCGTAAGTGGTGGTTGCTGGATGTTTTCAGCTGGCTGACCTCAAGCGTCCTGCTGCATTATGCTGTTGCATGGCACTAAAATTTGATCAACTCCAACTGCGCAATGACTATTGCCCTGATGCCAACCCAAGAACAAAACACACGTCCCCAGAGGCTCTGCTTCAAGAGTCGAGTGTCACAACCAGCGTATAAAGGAGGGGGAACAGGACTGTAGCACACGTAACGCAGTTGTAGCAGTCAGCTACATTTAGTCTATGGAAGAAAGCAGACATGGATTTGACTACCTTATTAGACTGAGGCTTGCCACTGGCGCATCAGAGATTTTGCAAAAGGGGTTTTAACTTGCTTGCTGCTTTCTGGGAGTAATTGTCGTAGCTTTGCTCCGTTTGTAAAGGCAGCTTCACCACTAGCATACCCTCCCGTTCTTGTTTGCTCCCTCGCACCCGGAAAGAACTAAATGGGATGAAATTCCACAGGAATGAGGTCTGGGGCCTTTGTTATACCAAGGTCAGGGAAGATAACCGAGTGTCTCTTCTGGACTTACTTCCCAACTCGGATTTTAGAAGGTGGAACAATTGTCTTAGTGACACAAGTATTATTTTCCCCACTTTTACTTTGCATATATTTTTTGTCCTGCAGTTTTCCTTCCCCCACCTTCAGCCAGTGAAACTCCAGCTGGAATACGCATCAGGTGATTAAGGACATCCATTTCTCTGCTTAAGGAAAACTAGCACACCAGGGAGAGTCAGCATGCTGAAGCATCAGCACCCAGCTGAAACCTGTGTTACACAGACCGAGCATAACTAAAATACTGTCATATCACAAGTATCACATCTTACCAGGTTGTAATTTAATTGTTAATCAAATATCTGCCCATCCTTTCGTTCTGGGTACTGTGTGAGAAAAGATCCAGTCGGTACAGCCTGTCCCGGTGGAGTTGTAACCCTTTTGGAGCTGGTGAAATTCCCAGCAGCTGCCGCCTCTGCGTGGCTATGCCCACGCTCCCCCCACAATGCGACGCACTTGCCCTGTGCATCACAGTCCCCAGTAGTACAGATCTTAATTTGTGCTCCCTATATAAATATATATCGGTTCAAGTTAGCGGCCACACACTAAGTAGGAGTCACTTGGTGGCTGCTAAACCCAGTGCAGTCGGACCAAGAAGGCCAGGACAGCTTTCGAAACCATGGGTAACTGCTAGGTAATGGTGGCTACCAGGACTACCTGGTTACATTAAGAGTGGTCCTAGCAAAGGTCAAAACTCTCATTACCTTCACCAGAACCACAATATTTCTCTGTACAAGTTCTCCTCTGTTTCTAGTGCTTTTATGAGATTATTCTTATGTATCTCATATAATAAACCAGACTGGATCAACTTAAAACTAAGCGGAAAGTTTTATGCCTTCAGACATCCTCATTCGCTTCGCCTGAGAAGAGCAGGAGAAGGTCAATGGAATTTTTTTTTTTCCCTAGCAGAAGATGCAGCTTTGCATATCAAGCCATAAAGTTTACTCAGTTATTCTTGTCACTTGCTATGTCAGCACTTCTCTCTTTGTAAAAATATTTGTGAACAAAACCAAATTAATCATTGACTACCAGGTCATGAGCTGGTAGTCAAAATACAATGTACCAGAGCAAGGAGATGGTGAACAGCAGGAGAATTAAAAGAAAAATAGATAACTCTCTTTTAAAATAGAACTGCATGAGTAAAATGGCAGCACTTGAGCAGAGAAAGCACCAGAGGCATAAGCGAGAACAGAGGCCACCAGCTTCTGAAACTCCTTGGCCCTACCAGAAGAGCCCTCTGGACTAAACTGTGGATAAACCCATCCAGATATTTACTGAGAGCCTGATATTTGCATTAATTGGCAGTAAGACGCTGAACAATAGATAGTCTTGTCTTAAATCTAAATTAGCTAAATAGCATTATACAAAACACAAAAAATCTTGTCATTTGAGAGCATGTAATTTTAATTAAAAACCCTAAATTGGCTTTGGCAGTCCCAGATCCTTTAAAACTGAATGATGTCTCCTATCCTCTACCATCAGCCTCATCTGCACATCTTGACATGCTCATCACCACGCTCCCCGTTCCTGCACCCCGCAGTCAGGGCCCCCACGCCAGCCACAAGCGACTTCTCATTCTTTCACTGCCGTGAAATAACTACTCAGTGCCAAATCCGCTGGGGCAAGTTCTAAAGCCTCGCTCACCACTTCAACACATTTTCTTTCCCTGCTTTCTGCTGCACCACCACACACATCCTTGTCTGTTGTTGCTGGCTTTCATCTAGACTCCAGTAGGCGTGAAAGAGTCACCAAGATAACTGCTCAGACATTGGAGATCAAGGTTTAATTACTGCTTGCATTTCTGGCGCAAGTAATTGGCACATGAGTTTGAGAAACAAAACACACGCTCCATTCAGGGGAACGGAGCTGACTGAATAACCTGTGGCAGAAAACAAATAAAAGGATGAGGAGCAGAAACTGCATTTCTTGTGATGCCGCTGTCATGCACCAGGCTTTTTACCCTGTTGCCATATTTTGAAGATCCATACTTATTCTCACCTTCCATATTATCTTAAATCAGGCTCTGTTGCATCAAAGACAGAAAAATTATCTTTGTGGACCAGAGTAGAGGAGAAGTCAGGATATTTAGCTCTGCAGAAGGAGCAGGGAGACCAGCAGTAACACCAAAGCCCTCTCGGGACTCCTCTCACACAGATCGCCCTCGGTCTCCAGCAATTCAAAGTCAGATGCTGCCATCTGTTGACACTGCAACAATAAATAGGTATGTCTCTTAATGCATGGCAGGCGGTTTGAACACGTTTTATCCTGTTCATAAACAATGGTGCAAGAAGCAATGGCAATCAGCATCCAGAAATACTGATCATGGATCTGACAGCAGAAGTGAGACCAGGCTGTACCCCGCAGATGGGTCACCAACCCTCTGCCAACTACTTCCAACTTAGCGAGTAATTTTCACAACTCAAATTAAGTTCTTACCCCATTGTACCACCTGTGACTAGGACTACCGATGCTTACCGTCTTGTGATCAGCTAAGCGGGTAAGAAGGGACTATAGGCAGTGCAGCAGCACCATACACTATCCACGCCGTAATATGACTAGCCTCTCCACAGCACAACAGCCGGGCACGCGGCCGCTCACACGGACCTACGTGTTCAGATTTGGCTTCAGAAGTAGAAGCAGAGCTCCAGCCAAAAGGCCAAGACTTCTCCCTACATCTAGAAGGGTATGGAGGTGATGCAGTCACTTCCAGACTCGTTCAATGTTAGACTACAGGGTATCCAGGATAGCACCAGAGGTAAAGCTTGGTAATTCAGGGGTCTGCAGCACAGACACTTTCCTCAGGTGTCACCCACCTTCCCAGTTTTCCCCACATGAAAGTCAACTGCCTCTGTCCCATAGGGGACTCCTCCGTCATTAACATCCCCCTCTGCTCCACAGGTACCAAACACCTTCTCTAAACTAACACTTTGCCTTGATTGCCAGTTGCAACCCAGACTGCGCTTCCAGCTTTGTGCCATTTTCCCTCTCACCTCTCCCTATTAACCCTTTTATTACCCAAAGTGATGGTTAACTTTTACCTACAAACTGCTTTCCCAAGGCATATGCCCTCAGCTCACAAAACATCACTGGGACTTAAAGAAAAAACACTCAGATTTTAAACATGTCCGAGAATAAGAATTTCTGCAAACACATTTAAAGCGGTTGTGTTGCAGGGCATGTCATAGTCCTGTGTGACAGCTCCCAAGTCCCACTTCAGAAGCTCCTTGGATCTCAGCCTGCAGCGATTGCCCAGGAGTAAAGCTCTCGTCAGTGAGGTGCAAGCTCAGAGATCATGTTATGAACTTGGATCGGCTGTATCAGCTTCCCCATGTGGTGAGCCAGTGCATAGCTACATTTGTTAGATGTACTGTGGAAAAGGTGCATCTGCTGCTGCATGCTTCCCTCCAAGTCATTCTTTTTACATTGGAGCTCCAATTTCCATTTAATAATTCTACGAAAGTTGTTGGGCTGGCTTGAAAAATAAATTAACAGTCTATTCCCAACTGGTCCGTCAACTGAAAATATTAGAAATCCTCTTATTTCAGAAGTCTGTGGTAGTAAAGGACATACACAGGTAAACTGGTTCAGAAAAACTGATGTGTCTGTCCTGTATAAAATTGGTTTAAAACATGAATGTCAAACTAGCAAGGAACTTTAACCCGTACTAAATTCACCTAAAGGAAGCCTTAAAGTGTCACTGACCTTCTTCCATCAGGTATCAGAAATGTGTGTTCTAATCTGGACTGATAAAAATCAAGATTTTATAAAAAGTGGAATCTTGATACAATCTTCAGGGTTACTCTAAGCAAGAAATACAAAAGCTCGTATGTGTATCAGTGCTTAATCCTGCAGAATTACCTCCATTAAGGATAGGAAAAAAAACCTGTAACAAAATAGCTGGATTTGACAATAAAAAAAGGGGTCAAGACACTTTTTGACTTTGTAACTACTTGTGTAATTCAGTGGACAGATCTTTATCTTCAGCTAAGCAAATTTGTGTCAAATCAAACTGAGAACCATACTGATCACATTTGAATGTTTTGATGCTGTGATCCATACTTTGTGACCTTAACCAGCATGTGACTGAGACAAAACAGGTGAACCTTTTTTACTTAGCCTTTTTTACTATTCCCCTGCTCTTCTCAGTCAAGCTGCAAGTCTGTTACAGGATGCTAGCGTACACCACCAGAACACCTGCTGTAAGCACTCTTTCACAGCTCTGTTGCTAGCTTCTTGTTCCTCAGAGAAGGGCCACCACATTAGGCGAGACTGTGCTGCTTGTCTACAGAGTTAAGACCTGTTTGCTTAGCAGTAAGTAGCACCTTCTCCTTTTCTCCATAAAAGTAACAGACTGAACTGAAACAGGTCACATAGTTATAGACTATATAGTTTTTACTGTAAGTCTTTACTTTGTGCCTGAAGACAGTCACTTCCATCCCAAGGTCTCCAAAAAGCTTTGTGATGAAGTATCACCTTCAAGGCACAATACTTCTAACTTGAGCAACTGTACGTGTCAAGCATCAGGACATACCACCACAAAGGAAAATTATTTCCAACTGTTTGTATCAAAACCACGAACCCAACAGTTGTTTTAAAGCATGTTGAAACAGGCTTGCTACCTTTCAATAGGCTCCTTCCTGATAAAGGCTCCAAAGGGAGATAAGGCCAGGTATTTCCAACTGCTGTTAAAGGACAATGCAATCAGCCCAGAAGCTTGCTTCCCATTCTCTACCATCTGCAAGTAGCTCTTCAGCTGCAGTCACCTGCTCTGTGTACTGCTTTGAAAGAAATTTGTTGATTTTTCTGTATCATCAAGTACATTATGCTGTCATGCATCAGGTGCCTGAAACAAAGACCAACAACTCATTCCATACTAAATATTCACTACCGCTAAGTTCAGATATCCTTATTTCCTCGCTCCAAAAACTTAAGGAAACCCTGAACAGTTATGCCTTCGTGGCAACCTGCAAAGCAGCTGAACAGCAACTACGCTACCCAAAACTCTGATGCTTCAAAGGACTTTCAAAGTAGAAAGTTGAAGAAAAAAAATGTATTCACCTCTACCTCAGTTACTCCTTACACTGCAAGATGTGGAACAAGTTTGTGATCTGAAAATCAAACTTCAACCATCTTTATTATTCCACAATCCCACATCTCATAACTTTTTAAACCATGAACAGGAAATACCTTCTGGCGAGGCATCTTCTGTTATTTAGCCAAAAGATTGAACTATAGAGTCACATATATGTAACACACGTATCTAACACCCAAGAGGCGATCCCACTGCATGATAGCTGAGTACGTAGTTCAACGTTAGAGTTCCCCTGCTGGGGCTATTCTGTATAGTGACCTGTAACTGTCATTCAAGTGTATCAAAAGTATGTTATATCATTAATAGAAATAAAAGTTGTGACCAGAGATGGTGTGGAACCCGAACGTCATCTGGAGTAAAGTTGGAACTTAAGCACCGCTGAAGAGCTGTCTGTTACAAGCACTATCACAGGTAGCGTTCGAAGTCATTAAGATACTGACTGGAAACACCAGAGTCCATTTGAACAATTTATTAGTATCCTCTTTTTTTACAAGTTTTAGAAAAAGAATCCCAGGATTTTGCCTCCTGTGTGTTTTCGCCTAGCCTCCTCATGGTCCATGATGCCAGCTGAGGTTGTCAGTACAATGTACCTGTTAAGAAAGAACAAATGTTTGGTTCATCGTTTTGTTCTACGCTCACGCAGAGCTGACAGCACTAACTTCATTTCTGTATGACAACAGTACGATCTGTTTCTGTAAGAATGGGCCTAATGGAAGTAAGATCAGGTTATCAGACAACGAGGAAGAAACTCCCCTCACAAGTACAACTCGGCAGCACACAAAGGACATCTATAGGCTTCTGTTCTCCAAATATTTGCATAAGACTCAGCTAGAAGTTTTCTGGCACATTCCCACTGTAAAGTCAGTTCAGCTATTGTAGCAGTAGCAACTCTATAGTTTCTAGACAAAGTCTGCTTCTATTTTAAGCATGCATTTTTCTTCAGAGCAGGTGGAGTTGCCATGGTGCCAGACAGCTCCTCACCTCTGAGCGCTTTGTGTCTCAGTGTTTTGAACAGTCTGCAATGATGCAGATGAACATCTGGATCCGGACTGACAACTGGAGCAGCCTTAGTCACTGCTAATGCCAACGTGTGGATTATCAGCATACTTCATCCACACAGCTTCATGTCTGAGAACCTCTTGTCCCACGACTCTATAAATACTCTTAAAAATCTCAATATGACAACACATACTAGTAAGCTATGTAGGTACAGCTAAAGCAAGCGGCTTATCACTGGAGCTTTAAGAACAGAAATGACAAGGAACTGTTAATCCTGCCTTTGACAGGACAGACTGGCTGAGCACCTGAAGACTCTTCTAGCTCTGTCATCCTGGTGCACTGAGATTTATTACTCTTGACTCAGTGAATTTCGGGAAGGAAAAATATACTGCATAACAGTAAGATTTTTTTATGTTTTGGAGGTTTGTTTAACAGAGGCTCCAAGTCTCTCATCAGTTAATATCTCATCAATTTATACACAATCAGGAAGTTTAAAGTAGTACGACCTACTTCCATTGACCTGCTAACTTACGTGACTCCTCCCCCACCTACAAATGGCCATTAATAAAATTAAAACGAGTAAGAGAAAAGTCCTATTTTCACGGTAAACTGTAGAAATGGTGAAACTAGGATTTACCAAAGCCAAGCAAAAACAAGTCCTTGCTTAGCAGTGGCCCCTCTAAACTGGTGAAAAAGAGCATCTATATGGAAGATGGATTTTTAGACTTTTATCTACCTCCAGACTGATCAGAGAGGAAAGGTGTCAGGCCAGTCTAACTCAGGCAGTATGAAAGCGTAATAAAACATGCCACATTTTTACATATGACACTGATTTAACTCTTCTCCATACTTACCCAAACTGACGTGAAGGCAGTAGGTTGTTCTGCCACTTTTCCAAATCCTTCAGCTGAACATCAAATCTGGGACTGATTACACCACACTATAAAACAGAATTCCATTAGAAACTGAAGAACTTTATAAACTGGATTTGCACATTTGTCATTCCAATTCACTGGATGAAGGAATTTAACAACTAAAATTAAAGTATTTTTGGCAGCAGAAGATTAGAATACAAAGAAGCACGCTCCATTACCTGTAATATAAAACAGCGCTTCCTCTCAGGTAAGTCGAGACTCTCGCACAGCTATTCAGCTGTTGTTTCCTTAGCCTTGCCTCCTCCTCCTCACCTAAATAGATTGACTTACACTGCTGCTGAAGCTAAACTAACAAATTAATGGCTAGACCTGGGAGAGCACAAGAGCATACTATAAACCACTAAAAGTTATTAAGCATCCTGCATCATCAAAAATCCTGCAATTACTCAGGGATATTCTACTTCTAGTCATCATGCACAGTTAGCAAAAAATACCTGTAGATTTTAAACAGGGAGAAATTAACACGCAGAAAAGTTATCCAAGTTTTCAGGTTAATCATATTACTTACTGACCATGACCACTACTACCACCTCCAGTTACCTTAATAAATATCCAAGAGCAAACCAGAAGCACACCTTCCTGCACTGATGGGCATTTTTCTGAACCAAACAGCTGTTCCTTTATTGCAACTATTGAGAGAAACATCATATCCAGTGGCACCCCGGAAGATCTGTCACAAAATCATCCCAGAAGAGTTCAAGGAACACTATACTCAGACCTGATATACATTATTTTTATTACAGACACATAACACTAATAATTTGGGTGGTGTCAGAATTCTCTGCCTACTGCACTCCGGCAATTTTCAGCTGCAATATTTGTTCATCATGGAGATAGCCCCCAACATATTCTGACCAAGTAATTCTTTTATTCCTTTACTAAAGAGCCACCTCTCTCACCTGAATAGCTTAATTGGAAACAATGATGCACAGGAAGTCATCACAGAACTAGAAAGCTCAATATTTTGAGACAAAAGCATTAAAAAATTTTCCAAAACACACACAAATACTTCATATGCTCCAGGAACTCAAAAAGCACTAATTAAAGTAAAATTCAACTTTCCCCCAACTGCAAGCACAGCCCATCTAGGGGCAGGAGAAAGGCTTGTCTTCTCAACATTTACAGGTATTAAACATCAAGTGGAAAACAACTCAGTTCCCATTTCTTAAGACAAGTCTTCTAGATAGCTTAAACACCAAAGAAACTGAGAAATCACTAGGTAGACAGAAAGCCTTTAAAGAGAGAGAAACACATAGAACTTGCAAGCAGACCTCCCTGAAAATTTCTTACCTATTCAGAGTTTAAAAGAAACGTAATGAGTCAACCATACCGTTATGAATCTAGAAAAATTAACAAGCATTTGGTAACCACTGATAATACCCATATTACTCTCATTTACACGGATTCAATAAATACCACCTTCTTTACAAGTAATTCTTTCAGAGCAGGAGCAGACAAACATAAGAAAAAAAAGTCTCATTTAAACAACTTCCTAGAGAACTGAATTCAGGAAGACAAATCCTACCTTGTTGAGTCTGCCTGTGAGATTGACAACAATCTTCCCAGCTCTGTGATCATCAATTATCTCAAATTCACCAATGTAACCTACAAAATATTAGCAAACAGACAAATCAAATATATCATACCTAGCTACGCTAACCCAACTCAATTAACTATGTTGTACAAAACTAGTTCAAGCACCTCGATTTACTTTTAGTCAAAAAGCACCTTAACACAACAGTATGCACAGAAACCACGAATGAGAAAAAAAGTCAGCGCTGTGCGCTCTAGACTTACCGTGCTTCATCATCACAGTTAAAAACCGGACGATTACTTTGGAGCACGGCCTAATGAGAACTTGGCGTTTCCCACGTTTCTCTGCATTGTTGATGCTTTTGAGAGCATCGGCTAGAACATTCATGCGCACCATGGTGCCTGCAGGGAAGAGGAGAGGCAGTTACGTACACCAGCTTTTCAGCACAGAAATACTGAGCAGCGCGTTTTAAGGCTAATTTTTGACCTTAAAGATCTAAGACTGACAAAAAGTTACGATAAACCTTAAAAAGCATTCTTAGGCTAAAAAGCAGATCAAATCACATACTCTGGTATGCTCAAGAGGATTCACAATTATCACGACAAGTTAGGAAATCTGACACGCTTATTTAAACTTGGCATTATCAACATGCACACACTAAGATTTAAAAACCACCATCTAGACAACATTTCATCAGTATGACACTTTTCCCAGGTGGATTGTTTTGGACCCAATTATGCAGTGTTAGCCCTGCTCAAAAACTAGGTCGTACATGCTATTAAATATAACAAATGCTTCTGGACTTGCTTATCTGCAAAGAAATTGCAGGATGCAAGCGCAACACAGCACTCTGAAAAGGAAACCAGGGATCAGCCCTTGCATTCCCGTGATAAAGACAAGCCCACCCGGACTACCACAAGGCATGACATGACTCGGTACTGTCACCCCACTTACTAACAGAGCCAGTGCACTGCCAGAAGCAGCCAGGAAAGCGCTCCTGACCTGGGCCACGGGGCCATTCCCCAGAAGACCAGGTCCTGCGGCACACGAGGGCTTTTGCCACTAAGCCAAGGACCCCCAAACGAGCAGGCCCGGCCAACTACCGCCCACAGGGCGAGTGCAAGCCAGACACCCCGTCCCGAGGGCCGCCTCCTCTCCCAGGGCCCAGCCCACCGTCCGCTCCCCAAGCCCTCCGCTACCTCCTCCCAGGCCTCGCCGCACGATCCTCGCTCCCCGAGATCCACAGACCCCGCGGCCCGGCTCCCCCGAGCCCTGCCCAGCCCAGCCTTCCACAGCACCAGCCCGGGCTCGGCTGCCGTGCCAGCCCCCGCCCTCGGCTCCCGCCCCGCATCTCTGCGGAGAGCGGAGCCACAGGCAGGAGGGTGCTTCCCCCCACCCTCCGCTCCGGAGGCTCCAGAGAGCGCTAGGAGAGACGCCGGCGGCTCAAAACGGGCCGGGCCGGTCGGGCGCTCCCTCGTGGCCCCGGCGAGGCGGGCAGCGGCGGCGGCGGGGCTCGGATGGGGCCGGGAGGCGGCGGATGGCAGCCGGGACGCAGCAGCACCCCCCACTCACCGGTGCAGCAAGATGGCGGAAAAGGAAGAGGCCGGGCGCCCGCGCGGGATTATGGGAGGGCCATGGGCGCGGGGTGGCGCGCGGCACCCCTCGAGATCTCGCGATATTTGGCGTCCCAGTCGGGAGGCGCCGCGCGCCAGGCCTGCTCTTCCCCATTGGCCGAGAGCCGCGCATCGCACTTCCGGAGCGACGCTGCTCCCCGGGTTCCCATAGCAACCAGAACGCTTCGCAATGGGCGGGGGGCACGGCGGGGCCGGAGGGCCATAAAGCGTGCCGCGGTCTTCAGCGGGCAGCGCAGGTGAAACGGGGGGGGGGGGGAAGAGAGAGACCTCCCGAAAACGGGGCGTCGGGAACCGGCTTCCGGGAGGGGAAAACCGGCAGAACACAACACCCAGACAGACCAGAGTCAACCCCAAACCAACGACAACAAACGAGGACATAGATGGTACCTTACTGCAGTTCTGCATTCTGGGGGGCGTTTTTTGTCCTCCTGTTCCTAATTTTTTTTTTTCCCACAAGGCAGAGCACCATAGAGGAATTCCTAACGTATTTGATTTCCAGTGAAGTTTCAATGGGGCCTCATACACTGGCGAACAGTGTAGCTACTCCACTTTGTGAGGAGTTACAGGAGGAAGCTGAAGGTCTGAGGTGAACAGTGCTGCACTAAGGGGATGGGTTGTGTTTCTACCGAATTTTAACTTAAGACAGGAACATGGCTCTCAGTAGTGCAACAGCAAATGTCCAGTACTCCAAACTCATGTTAACGTGGGGGTAGAGGGGCTGCCACCAACCCTCCCGAAGACAGCTCTGTGACGCTGCGCAGTGTCACTGCTTCTCTTTTCATATCCAGCATTTCTTCCAGCCACAGCCTGTGCCCGTTCAGTAGAGCGCTTTCAAAAGAACGGTTTCAAGATTGCACCATAGCATCTCCCCGCAGTTCAGATCTATCACAAGTTTTACCGATTGGGCCTGATTTGTCCACAGCCTCAGTCACTTCTACCAATGTTAATCAACTACAGGCAACATTACAGCCTTGCCCATCTGCAGCAGGAGCTGTCAGTGTACTGCCATGGCTGATAAAAGTTTTACTGTTCACAGTGAGCTATTCCAAACAAAAGGTTTTTCTGTTCGGACACTGTGCACGGACTGCCACATGGCACTAAAACCCCATCCCCAGCTCCCGTTCTTGATTGAAAGATGCATTTACACAATTTTCTGTACATTTGAAGAGCAAGACTTCAAGAAGTTTTTTTAGTCTGTATTTACCTATTCAACAGTTACAATAGACACTGAAGAGTTCATTTTAAAACAGTAAACTCTTAAAATGCATGAACACAGGTTTTAGCTTTTTGAAGAAAAAAAGTTCAGTTTTAAAAAAAGGAGGGAGAGGTCATAGAAAAGCACAAACAATTCAGGCTTATTTACAGAGACAAACCTAGCATATTCAAGGTGATTTTGTATACAGACAACAACATTCATAAAACCAAACATGCTACATGGCTCCATGACAACAGCAGTTTTTAGAACAATCAGCTGTTAAGGTAACACACCTTAACTCATTTTCTACAGTCTCAGTGCAATGAGTTGAAGTTTACACTACAGCTAAATAATGGAACTACAAATTTATATATTCCAGACCCCTATTCAACAGGTATACGCAGCCAAAAAAAGCAAACAGTTTCAGTGAGACAATGGGATCCCCTTCTGCAGTGATTTTGGGTATGCACCCTCAGCTATGATCATTCTTACTCAGCTAATTGTCCTCCTTCCACAAGAATCAGTAGTAACAAGCCTCCAAGTGTAAGCTTTCAGAACTGCCTTTCATACTTGCCACAGTCACAAATTAATGATCAGTGAAACTAACACAGTTACAGAAATGCTATCACGCATTACAGTTCTGCTGTTTCTTGAGTTGGGGTATTTATTCACAGGGCCTCTTAGTTTGGTGGAGACACTTCATAAGCTCCATACATCAAAGATCAGGATCTTTCATATAAGATCAGTTGCAGGCTGCAGAACCCTAGTCAGCACAGCAAGAGACACACAAACCCACAGCAGTTGCTAGAGTGACATTTTCACTTCATCAGGGAGCCAATACAAAAAAAAGCCAGTGAGCAATACAACTTCTATTGTCTTAATTACACGTTAATTACTCAAAACTGTTCCCAAGGAAATCTTTTACAAGAGCAAACAGCAGTTAAGTCTTCATTCATTTTTCTTTTCCTTGTGCTTGAGAAGTTTGTTTATCTCCCTTTTCGCCATTCCAACATACTTTGTAATGATCCCATGCTGGTTTAGTCCAGGAAACAGCAACAAGAAACTTACTAGAGAAGGGAAAAAAAAATCAAATTACTTAATACTCCTTTAGCAAGCTGCTGTCCCCTTGCAATTCCTTGCTTCCCTTAAGCCCCATTAACTGCTTGAAAACTGAGAAATATAACCCTGTGACAAAAAGAAAAAAATCACCACACTCATATAATAAAAAATTACTTCTACCAGCCTCATACCATTTCAGGCAGCGAACAAAAAAGTTACTTCTGTTTTGCATGTTGCAGACTTACCAATAAGATAGGTCAGAAAGAGATTGTGAACTTGCTGTCCAATCCAGGCAACCACAGCAAGAGAAAAAAGCATGGTCATGAAGTACTAAAAAATGAAAAGGGAACAGGTATCACAGATCTCTTGGGAATTCTACCCCTTCCCTTCAGTATCCAGCAACACTTCAACATTGAAAACTAACTTGAAGTCTGCTGGCTCTTCCACATGCGATACCTATGCATAGGCTTGTTAAAACAGATTACAGAGTCTACAACTGTATGTTCTCATTTATTTTCAGACCACCGGTTTTACAGGATGCCAGTTCTTTTCTGTCCAGATATCCCTTAGAGTCAGACTATGCCACCCCCATTGACACAACTTCAGCCTCACACAGTACCTGAAGCTGTTTCCAGGACAGTAAACTCAGTAGTTCACGTACCTAAGCTGACACCTTACCGAGATCTGGTTTTTTTTGGACAGTTCACGTACACTGGAAACAAGCCGTGTTTCCAAACATTGACCTATCCAAAGAAAGCCAGTTTAGCTTCATCTTAACATCAAGGGTATGCTCCTAACTGCACAGCATTGCAATTTTTGAAGTCATGTATCTTGCCACTCCAGGTTTGAGTAAGATGTAACTGGCATTAAGTCACAGCCAGAACTGCTGGTTCTTGTTTGAAATACCAGTTTATTCAGACACATGCCTTGCTAAAATACTCAAGACAAGACAAAACAAAATCTTAAGACAACAGAGGTGAACTCCTAGAACTCAATACCATTTTAGGCTTCTCTTCCTTCAGTGTGAAGAGACGTTTCCACCAGCCAACAATTCGGCGACGCGATTTTACCAAATTGCTGCAAATCTCATGAAATCTTTGCTGCTGTTCTGTAGTCCTTTTATTAAAGAAAAAAGCCAGAAATAAGAATTCAAGTTTTCATCTGAAATTTTAAAAGTCTCCCATGGTATTTTTCCAGCAGTAGAAATTTATCCAGTACTTATCCTGGCATTTGCTTCACTTAGTTTTATACCTTACCTTTATTGAGCATTGTAATGTAATTGCCCGTGTAATTTTTCTGTACAATGACTCTCAAATTGACTCCCAAAGAGCAAGCACATTCAAACCAGAAGACCATCGATTTTAATCTGATACCAGTGTGATACACACAAGTAATACACACCTGATACCAGTGTGTATTACTTCGGCTTTTATGTTGGTTCCTTATCAGACAAGAACATTTATCCACTAGTCATCTTAAAGCAGATATACTAAAATTTACTTTTAACTCAAAATTTAGTTCAAATAAGGTTCTTCTCCAGTTTACTGTTTCTATATATGCCTTGCCCTTCTTCAAATCTGTTTCAATCACTTATGATCACATTAATACTCTCTGCATTACTCTTTTCCTTCATCATATTTACTACTACCACTCTTTCCAAACACATAATCCAATACCCTTCTTCATAATTTTAGTTCTCAGTATCTATTATCCATTAATTACTAAAAACTAGTTTTGCAGAATTAACTAGCATCCTTAATGGAGAGCAAAGAATGTGCCTATCTTTGAAAAAAATCTCATTTTTCTAGAAGAGAAGGAACAATACAGGTATGTTGTAGTAGTTATCTTTCAAGAAAAAAAGAAGAAAGAAGGACATCTTACTAGTGTCCTCACTTCACGTATTATAGAGATTGCCGATTTCTTATTACAATGACTCTGTAAAATAATCATTTGATATTTGCAAGTCAGATACCCATTTCGATAAAGTTCATAATTTATTTACACTCAATAAACTGTTTTAATTCAAGCTTCCTCACCATTTATTAGAGCCAAAGATTCTAGGTGCAAGAGCAGGAACAAGATAATCAGCCAAACAGAGGAACATAACGAAACAGGAGACGCCTGAAAGAACTGATGGGTCCAAGTAGTAGATCATCCTGCAGGAAGAAGATAACAGACGTCATTTCTGGATGCTCAGACTGCTAAATACTAGACATATTTAGTCACCTCTTCAGATTGGCTCAGGACTTCAAACAGTAGACCTAGCCTCTTGCCCACCCTCAAAAAAATTTTCGAATTTGCTCCTATTACTAATAAAAAGAGGTTTAAGTACTTCAACACTATTACAAAGAAATACAGATTTAAAATACTATTTCCTTAATGTACTAGATAAGAAAATGCTACAATACAGCAACCATAGTATGAAGTTCAGTAGAAGTAAAAATTCATCAGTATTGCTCTCTCAGAGGTTGACAGCTTAACACTGACTGGGGGATGAGGATGAGTGGGTGAACATATGCAATAAACAGGTAGAGTGAAAGCTCTTAATCTTGTTGGTTCTTAAGCAAGTCACAGAATTCAGATCCACTACAGGTTCTCATTTGCTCTGTCTCACCCATGAGAGCTAACCAGACCTGTTCTGGACAAGGAGCCATAAGTCTCCAATTAGGACAGTGTTGTGCTTTTACATATTAAGTGTGCCATCACTCAAATACAGCAGTATGGGTACTGGACAAGAAGTAGCTCATCTCATAAGTGTCTGTTAATGCTCAGCTGTGCCCCGTGCTACTTATTTGCACTTAACAGAACTTCCTGAACATTGAAGTAATAAAAGTAAAGAAATGACACAGTCCATTACAGGGTCAGTCTTTCTATACATCTGCACAGTGCTAGTTCAAGTTCATTTTTGGTGAAGTACCAATTCAGAATCTGAAGTAGTTCTGTCTATTTCCTCAAAGTATTATTCAACACAAGATCTTTTCTGCTATAATCACAGAATTTGTAAGAGAATACCCTGAAGTTCATGCAATTACTTCTTTTAAAAAAGTTACTTTTCAGTTTCATTTGATTTCCATGCTCCTCACCTCCCTTGAAGACCATAAAATTTATATTAGCCAGAAGACCGATTATCCCTGCCTCACCTCCTTCAACATTTATTTTTGTAACTCCCCTCTTCTCCTTACTCGAAAAACACATGCAACTGGCAAACTCTGCAGCTGGCATGGACACTTATCCATACAAGGCAGGTTGGGGTCATCTTAACTGCTGCCATGTTACATAAAAGCATGTGCCTCCAGCAAGCCAGTTCTGTATCTCCAATCCAGGGGCAGGCAACATCCTCCCACCCTGTTGACTGAAAGTTACCTGCAGTCTTTCCTTTTCCTCCTTTCTCAAAGGACAAGACAGAGAATGTAAAAAACCAAGTTGTGCAAAACTGACTGAACTCATCCTAAACACCACACCAAACATGCAGAATAGGAAAGTTTGTCCTATGGAAACAAGTCTTCCATAACGCTATTGCTGTTGGTTTGGGGGAAAAAAGCCAAAGGAAAGAACCAGATTTGACCAAGAAGCAGGATACAAAGGATGAGGGCAGAATATGAACACACCAATGAAGAACGCACAGCTGAGCATGGTAAAAAACTACAGCAACCATTGCTGGCAAACAGCTGACAAACAGAAAGCACTGCCCCCCCAGAACAGGATGTGACTCGTGTTACTTCCTGTTCTCAATACTTGAAGTTTTTCTTTTCAACGAAGTTCACACGCATTCAGAAACAGAACCTGGAGTAAGAGCCTTCCTATTAGATTTTTAAAGACGTCTTACTAATTTACTTAATGGGTTTGCTACCTGCCATGAAAAGTGCAATGATGTTCTAGGCTCCCTCCACGAGCTACTTACAGAAAAGAAAAGGAAACAACACTCATCAGTGCCAGAGGAAACCAAGCTCTCTCCCAGCGAAGAACTTTATCGGTCATCAAAATCACTTCTCCCCATCCTTGCAACTGCTCTTCCAAGCTAGCAGTTTCTGCAGCCTACACAAAAAGAGAAGAAGAGAAGAGAACTCTTATTACTAACCAGAGTATCAAATTAATTCCCACACTCGAAGTAGCTAAAAAAAGCGTCATAATTGAAGACCCCAGTCACAAACCTTTCTGAGTAATTACACTACTACTAATAATGTAAGTTTTGTACTAAGATATGGCACTGTAGCAGTGACACTTTAAAACAGTCAAGATCCTAACAAAGTAGCAGGATATGTTATTAGACCAAATGATGCCTCCTCCCAGATTTTGCCAAGGTGTTTTCCCCCAGTCTCGCATTTACAGTACTCCCTCGCCCCAGATTAGAAGAAAGTCAGGTTTTAGCTAAAACCTCTCAAGTTTTCAGTGTCAACATCTGGAAAATTGCAACATGAGAACTATTTAAAATATATGTGTTTTCAAAGACAACTCTACCACATGAAACCAAAGCTTTCTAGTTGCTGTCCAACACCAATTTTTTATTATGTGGAAGATGGATAAAAACTCAGAATCCACAGTAGAGGAAAGTTACCCAACTGATCACGTTTGGACTGCAAAGAAAGTTTTTCTGAAGGTTGCCCAAGACAGTGATCAGGCAGCCTTTAAACTCCTCTTCCTATATTATTCCTACATTCCTCCCTACACATCTTCTGAACTTAGGCCCTATCTGCTCTGGCATCAGCTTGCTAAGCAGTTCACCTGAGGTGTTCCACATTTAACACAGCTTAATAGCTTCCCCTCAGCAGGACAAGGTATCTCAGAGATTACAAAACTCAGGTAACCATGAACAGAACCAATTACTGCCCAAGTAGTAAGAGGTGAAAAGTCATCAAGCCCTGCACATGTGCTGTGCAGAGACAGCAGAGCAGGTTTCATTCTCAAGTGTGTGCTACACTTACCTCAAATGAGAAGCCTGATACCACTAGAAAAACAAGGACAGCTGAGTGCAGCTATCATGGTAAAGCATATTTTTCTTGTGTGATTCCATTGGAAGCTATTTGAAAACTACAGTTCAGGACAAAAAAAAAAAGAGTAGAAAACTATCTGACATGCTACTGAACACCTTCCAGTTATCATATCTATTTCATGTTATAAACACAAACTGTCACATGGAGGGGAAAAAAAAAAAAGCTGCATTTCTCCAGAAGACTTTTTATGACAAACTGTTTTGCTTTATTACCTCTGGCTGTCTGCATTTAACATCACAGCCAAGAGAAAATTTAATGGGAAACAGAGTGGAATATAACAGTGTTATTAATAGCAGCCTGCCTCTGTCAGCCTAGAAGACAACTATTGTAAGTTGTTTTGGCAGAAAAAACTTAAGTCAGCTTTTGTCAACACCATCTTCATTCCACAGCCTATCCATCAAAAAGTGTTTTTTCCTTTAATCAAACAACATGAAGTTTCCATAAATATGAACTTCTGCTCCGAAAGGGACATCTCTCCCGAACATTGCACGTATTTTTGGCAATATAGTTCCGTGCAATTTTTCTGCAGAAATTCGAAGCTCCCTTCCACCTCTGCGCTACCGACAGGCTCTCTCTGCATCTCCCGGCTGTGCAGCTTCCTGCGGCGAGAAAGGGCGCTGACCAATAACGCACTCAAAAGCCTCCCCTCTTCAACCCCTTCACGCGCTTTTACAGCGATTTTCCCATTTCCCCTGGCAGCCGTTTACAGAGATAAACTAACAGACGGTTACAGAGATAAACACACAAACCCTTGGATTTATTCAAGTTTTTAAGTATTCAAGCCCACCCTTGACATATTTAAGTTAAGCTAATCATCCAGCTCCTGCCACTCTCCTGCACCGTGGAAGCATTCGATAACACAGCCAAAGAACGTCGAGACACACAGACACGAATATTAAACGTAAGCCCTGCACATCAGGTAACGCCAGGTATTATTACGAGCTCCGGCCTAGGAGCAGCAGAGCAACAGCCGTGCCCGCTCCCAGGGACGGCACGGCACAGCACACACAGCAGCCTCGTCAAACCCAGCCCCCGCCAGGCCCCAGGGCATAAGCCCATCCTTGCACAGGAGCCTTTTAGAAGCAAAAGCGAGCGCGGGGAGGCAATTCCCCCGCGCTTCACAAGGTCGGGGGCCGAGGAGGCCCTCGCCAGGCGCCGCGGGCAGGCCTGGCTCCCCCGCCTCCCCCAGCGCCGTCAGGGCCGAGCGGCCGCCAGCCCTTCCCCAGCCACCGGCAGACAGAGCACCCCCCCGCCGCCAGCCCCCGAAGGGGTGACTCGCCCCGCCGCCCGCCCGCCCTCACCAGCTGGTAGACGCTGTTGTTGTCACCCTCCGCCATCTTGCACAGCCCGAGCACCGCTACGCCCGCGCCGGCCGCGCCCTCCCGCACCGCGCCGCGCCACCGCCTTTTATAGCCTCCGCGGCCCCTCTCGGCATTCTGATTGGCCTTCTCGAAACTCAGCGCGGGCCAATCGCAGAGCTTCTGCCGCGCCCCATCGACAGCCGGTTGGCTGGTGGGATTAGACTGGCGACAGCCGCCCAATCGGCGTGGGGCCTCCGCGCCTCCTCCCCCTCCCTCCGTCGCAATGCGACTGCCACAGGAGCGGGCGCTGGGGCCCGGCTGCCGCGGGGTGCGGTGGCGGGGCGGGGGTCCGGCGGGGCGGGGGTCCGGCCGGGGCGGGGGTCCCGGCGGGGGTCCGGCCGGGGCGGGGGTCCCGGCGGGGCGGGTGGCGGAGGCGGCCCTGCTCGGTGGCGGGCGCGGCCGAGGCGGCCTGGGGCGAGCCGGCGGCGCGTGCGCCAGGCGAGCGTTGGTGTCGGTGTGGCGCGGCCGTTGCCCGTCAGGCTGTGAGGAAGCCCGCCGGAGGGCCGCCTCGGCTGAGGAGGGCGGGCCAGCAACCCAGCCGTCGGCACAGGAGTGGTAACACAGCCACCTCCCCACCGGGACTTTCAAGGATAAGGCTTTTATTATGAAAAGGTTGACCCGTATAACCTGAACGTGTGATTATTAGGAGGCAAAGAAGTAAAAGGTTATGTGCTGTCTAAAAAAATGTTACCTTTTCTTGACGTACATCATGTGTAGATGTCCTACAAGCTAGACAGAGCCTTCTGATCGAGAATGTTTCGAGGCTAATAAATAGACCGTTATTGCTGGAATAACATGGCACCGAGGCACTCACCAACAAACTTTCTTTGACTTAAAGTTTTGCTGTTTTTCCAGCACAGCTATTTATTTATTGCATGTGACCAACGTGAAGCAGCTGGCCTGTCAGCTGTGGACAGCAGAATCCACGGGTACAGGATTTCCAGATTACCACACAGGAAACAGATGAAACAACTCCGAGCTTCACGGGAAGGTTCTCCAGCTCTGACCACCACCGCTGCCTGACCTAGCTATGATAAATACCATGCATCCAACTACTTGCTTTATTTTTTTCAGGCGCTGTAGCAGCATTGGAATAAACACAGGAGAAAAGCACTAGGATATAAATATTTTTTCTGACTCAACTTCCTAAATGTTTGTCACCCATGTTAACGAGCTTAATCACAATCCCTAGGATGTAATGCAATTCCAAAATGAGGGCAAAGACGACAACATTTCTGGCACCAAAACTGCAATACTTTCCCAACCCAGCTCGCCAGCTTGATGGAGAGGAAAAAGAGGAGTAGGGATGAAACCGTAAAAGCAAAAACATGTCTGTACTGAATTGTTTGATCTTCTACATGGTGCTTTTCAGACTCATTCAAGATTGTATGTAAAGAATAGATACTTCACTGAACAACTTTCAAGTTCATTTACATGTTGCTAAAAGCTAAGAGTATTTTTGTGTACCGTTTTGCAGAGAGGGGCAGAGGGAAAAGCGAGCCTTGCTGCCCTCGCTGCCCAGAAACACCAGAGGAGATGCGCCATCACACTGCAGAGAACAGGACAGCGTGGGGCCCTGCCACACTACTCGACACCCCCCTCCCTGAGCAGCCAGGCCTTTTGAAGCACAATGCAAAATGAAAAAAAAACGTGTGCATATACATATACATGCATATGTATATTTATAAATTTCGTTGTTAAAATCAGAATCCTAATGTAGAAGGCAGAGAATGGTAATAGCAGTAGCTCAGTGTAGAAAACTATTAATCACCTCCCATACATTAAGTGAGCTATAGAAAGCCAGTTGTTTTCTGTATGCTTCAATATATGACACAGATCATGCTGCAATGTGATGAATTCTTCCTACGCTGAGATTCTCTTAGCAGATTCACAGAAAATTAAATGCCCAAGCTAACTTCAAAGCACCTTTAAAAGCAGTTTAATTGGTCTGTGCACGTAGAACAGACAGAGACACAGATCTTACGTTAAGCCTCCACCCATCCATCATACCTAATTTAATAAATGCATCTCAAACTTTTTTCTTATGCTACTAATAAAAAAATTAGTCTGATAGATGGCAAAACTGCTCTAATCAGCAATGCATTTAAGTACATACAATACTAGTTTTATGTAATATATATTTTCAATGAAATTCTTTAAAACATTAATAGTATACTCATGAATAACTATTTTTCACTAAAGAAAAAAACCACATGCATGCAATAATTGGGTATTGTGTTAAGCAAGCAAAAGATGGATGGCAGGTATCAAACTTTTTTCCTAGTCCAACTCTTTAATGCATAAAGGGGTGTGTCGGCTAATTTTAGGAAAAGCTTGCAAAAAAAAAAGGGGTGGGTGGGGAAGCAAAGAAATCTTTGGAGTACTTGAGTGTGCTAAAACAGGATGGCCAAATGTACTAGGCACAGAACACATCAATGAATAATTGAAGCAAATTAACCTTAAGGACTACAGCATTTAGAAAAATGGAGCTTTAACCTCTCCAATCCCCTCCAGTATTTCTGAAGTCATATTTTTATATGGTGCTTTTCATTCAGGTATCACAGAGCAGTTAACAGGATAAATAGTACTTGATCAGGCTAGTGTATCAGAGGGTGGACAGCACTACGTGGCGTCACAGGGCCGGGGCTGATGGCTGCTGCAGTTCCCACAACGGAGTTCGTGCAGTGAAACACCCTCCTTTCCCCGCAAGGTAACCTCACGCTAGCATTGTCGCCAATGCTTTTATAGATGTCTCATTCATTTTTCCTTGGAAAACTAGCTCCCTCCCTCCGATTTGTGTCTGATTTATAGGAGACTTGAGTCTTTTACAGATATTTGAAAAATTACAGACAAAATGTATTACTATGTAAATAGACTAATCACTGAAGGCAAAACTAATTATTTCAAAGGAAAAACGGACCACGAAGTCCCTGCAAAGTACCAAAATAATTTCTGTTAACTGTACATATCTGCTATAATTTCAGTTATAGTAACTTGACACTGCATTATTCCACCAAAATAATCTAAGACACCACTAATGACTCCAGTTTGTTTAAGACATCCCAGTAACCCGTTTGGTAGAGCAGTGCTCACATCCTGGCTTTTCAGAGGGGAGCAGGAGGAGAGGCACGCTAGTAACTGGGTTTTCAAAGGGTTAAGAGCATTTCAACCACTATGCTATATAATTGGGAAGGGGCAACAACGTAAAAGTGACGAGCATACTTTCAATTTGACTTTGAGAGATTTATAGCATGATCCCTTGGTTAACATTTACTGCAGGTGAGCATCATGCAAAAAATTGCCATCAGCAGAACAGTTTGACTTCCATAGCTTCAGCTGATTTGTGTGTATTTACAAAGATCTGGTTCTAGATTTGCATTATTCTAGGTCTGACTTACTGCAGAAAAAAAGTAAGTGTCTCAGTTTTAATGAAAAAAATGAAGTAACCTTGTGTCTTTATAAGAAACACATTATCTTTTAAAAGATAATGTAACTAATGCAGTCTCATTTAACATGCAAGATGCACGCAGAGAATCTACATTTTGGGTTTAACCCAGACTGTACCAATTTGCCATGTTGTCAACATGTACCAAGGAAAATGCATCAGCACACAAAAGCTGATGGTCCCACTAACTCCTAAGCATGTGAGCTGTCTCCTCAACATTAGTTATGCAAATTTAAGTCTCTGTAGAATCCTGCTCTAATTTGAGATTTGTTTTGTATTTGTTTGTATTTGGCATTTTATTCTCCCCCGCAATTTTCACAGCCACAAGTAGTTTTGCTTAGAAGGAAATTCTGCATACATATTCTGTTTTTTTTAAAACTTTATTAAATTACGCAGTAAGAACCCATCTCCACACAAGTGTTTCATTTCTGGATAGCAGAGGTATAATACATGAGCCACAAGTGAGTGCATTACCCCTCCCTTCCCCCCAGCTTCCAAGAAATAAAACAGCATGTATAATACACTCTTGTTACTATGGTACTCCAAACAGATTGTTCATAAGGTTATTTTTAACTGGAGAAAAATAAAAAGGACCAACAGTGTCAAGTGTCTTGTTCTGCATATGAATGTTCCTCACTGCAACATTCAAACACCTTCTTTCTTGCAATGCATGGCGTGGCAGAGGGTTCAGGAAGCAATGGCAGTGGAATGCATTTGCACGGGTATCATTAGATATAAAGCCTGTGACTTCCCTAGAGTTAATCAGGCAATCAGAATGCAAAAAAGGCCATGTGTCTGTGGAAAATTCTTACACTTCAAAGTGCATGTCCACGAAAAATTGGCAACAGAGGAGAAAGTGAATTCTAAGAGCTACTGAGGAGGCAGAGCAGTTAGCATAGTGCAAATACTGAAAATAATACAAGTTTGTCCATTACTTATGCTTGGTGTTAATTTATGTTATCTGAAAATTACTAGCCAAGCTTTCTACTCAGATGAACTGCTGCAAATCCATCCAATTAAATGAATTTTATGCCAGTAGTGGGCTTGGCTCAAATCCTTTAATACTTAGATTTTGATTGAAAAAATAAAGTATTTAAAGTGTGGTTTTACTCTGAAAAGTAACTAAAATGGCATAAAGGATCTTCCCGTCTATCGTTTTCCAGCAACTGTGCGTAATGAATTCACCAAGTTTATAAAAGAGAAACTTTTTATACATAGCTACACAAATTTATCTGGGTTGAGAACACCAGTGTGCATTTCTGCTTCAGCTACCAGCACCTGTAAGATTCTGTAGTTGTAACTGCATTGTGTTTGGTTTATTTGCTCTAAGGAAAAGAAGTTGCCCTTTTCTAAAGGTGTCCCACTTTAAAAAGGAAGCCAGAAGTCTTTTAGACAACCGGCAGACAAGCAGGACATTAATTTAAGTAAGAAGATGCCATTTTTAGAGAGACTCTTCTGACCAGAATCACACTTTAAGTGCAGAATTGATTAAGAAAAGAAAACAACCTTGGTGGAAGATTCACTATGGATGCATTATTGAACAACCATCTATAGAAGTAATATGGCAAAGGAAAATTACTTTGCAGAAATCTTTACAGATCTAGTTGAACAAAAATTGGAGAGTCCTTCATTTCTTGGATTATATCTATACCCCTGTGAACTGAAGCACTATAATTTACAAGTGTAAACTAAAAGTATTAGGAAAGTGAAGTAAAAAGCATATCACTCTACCTCCACCAGAACATCACTTTATTGTTTATCTGTCATCAACAATGTAAAACTCTACTAGATACTCTATCCTGGTTTTTAAAAAGGTAAAGATTACATTGGATTAGCTACGTCGTACGAAAGAAACTACAGCAATCACAGTAGAATGAGATTGGAGGGACAATTTGAATTACAAAAAAGTGTACACTGCAAGCAGAGGGAAGTGCACATTAAATCAAATGCCTGTAGGATTCATTACTTTTAAATGCACAGTGACAATTTTGAGAAACTGTACATAATAGAATCACAGAAATGACTTTAAAATAACCAAAATTACATTTTGCATTTGACCAGCCAACTCATAAGTAATCATTGATGTTCTATATTTTCAGTGCTTTTGGAAAATTTGTTTACCAAAGAAAATTTAAGTTGTTAATTTGACTAAACTGTGAAGTAGAAGGATTGAAATAAAAAGTATATTGGAAGTACGCCTAACCTACAAGAATAAGCCAAGGGGGGTGTATGCAAGGAGAGGCTGGGAGGGAGGAGAGAAAGGAAAGAGGAAAGGGAGAAGAGAACAAAGGCTTTTTCTTCTATCTCAGAAGTTCTTCCAATGCAGCGTATATCTGATGTACAGCTCTTTGCTTTCAGTCCATTTCTGAAGTTTACATTTTGTAGCCTTTTTTCCATACTCACTGGTCGACTCGACCAGCACTGTTGCCACGCAACAAGAGTAACAAGAATCTGAATGCATCAAATCTTCCCTTGCTGTGATTTCTTCATGGCCCCATTTTTTCTGTTTTCTTTGAACAGGGTTCGGTGTTTCCTGAATTGTTCACAGGGTCAGGTGGAATTGAGTTCCAAATCACTCTGCGGTTTGTAGCATCCCGATTTCTTTCTGCAGCTAACCCCCAGACACGTTTGCAGTTCTTCCGTAGCAGAAAGACAAACCGTGTTGTTCAAGCGGTGAGCTTTCACCCTTGACCGTGGGGGTTGCAGACCATTGTGTTTAGCGTATCCCTGAGTGCAGCTATCCTGCAGGATTCACTTCCCAGTGCACCGAGATTTCCTAGGTTTCCTCAGATTAAGCCCCAGTATGCATTACCACCGACTGTGGTGCGGCTATGGATGCCTGAGGCCGAGTTGATTCTGGTGGATGTCTGACCTCGCTGAACCAGACTGATCTGCTTTCTCCCTACTCATACCCAGGCAGTCCAACCTTCATACAGCTGAGCCAAGTTATCTAGATTAGTTGCTTCCTTAATCACAAAGTCAACCTATTAAAAAGGTCAAACGAGTAATTAAAAATAAGCTAGATTTTAAAAAGTGTTTAAGTGATCTTAAAATTTACTGTTGCATGTCATGTGCAAATACAAAATTTCAGTGAGAAAATCTATAGTAACTGTAGACATAATCTTACATAACTTTGTGTAGTCCACATAAGAAACAGGAATTTGTACTGCAGGGGCAAAAAGGATCACGCATCATGTTATTCATAGCCCCCACCTTGAAAATAGTCACAACATTCTCAAATTTACATGGACATCTGGGTCCCCTGACTCAGTTTCCCAGAGACAGGAGTGTGGTTGTGTTATGCTAGTAAACAGAGACAAGCTCTGTCTCTTAGACAGCTGTACAGATCTCGTTCTCCCTGGATATCAACAGCTGTGTAACAAATGTTAGCTTACTGATATACGAAAGGCAATTTTATCCAATTCATGAGTTTTATATAAAGCTACGATGTAGAAAACAAAAGCATTTGATTAAAAAATGAATGCAGCAATACAAGGCAGCAGCATACCTTGATTTGCACTGGAATATAAATCACACATCTCAAAAGGGACCCCCCCATTCACAATAGGATTTTAGTGTTTAAGGCATACTTCAGCATACATATGTACGTGCTTGCTACCAAATATTTAAAGCAAGGACCAGTACTAGAACTTTATTATTTTCAACTCACCTGTTCAGCAACAGACATTCTCCTGTTGGGATCCACATCTCGGCCCTCTAACTTGGCTTTGACTCGCTTCCACACGCTAACTGCATATGAGTTCCTTTCCTGCACAGCTAAAGGTACAAAATAAATTAATTTAATTTTACATGCCTGCACAGAAGCCCACTGAGGTGTTTTGGGGTGGTTTGTTGTTGTCAGTGGAGAGTTTTTTGGTTGTTGGTGGGGGTTTTTTGTTTGTTTTGTTTGTTTGTTTTTGGTTTTGTTTTTTTTTTTTTTTTACTTTTTTATTTAAAGCCCTGCATTTACCTTTTCCTGTTTTAGGGTCCCTGGCTGTCTTCTTGGGACTACAGGCAACACTTTTGCCAGTTCCTGGGACTGTGCTTGGAGGAGTATCTGCTGACGTGGCAAGATTTTTCTGAATTAGCTTTCTTGCATTCTGTGACATCACCTCTGGCTGAGTTTTCTGCCCTGTATTGCTACGTACAGCTGTAAAGAAAGTTTAAAAGCGCTTAAAGTATTCAAAATAATGTATTATAGATGCAAGAAAAAGCACAATTAAATGCGTATCAAATGCAGCTATCACTACTTCAGTACAAATGCATTTTAAACTCTGCACCAGTTTTTCTCTCTTCAATCTTTCCATTTTCTAATTTCTTTTACTTCACAAACAAGAGGTTTTGTTCCATTGCAAAACATTTATTTACATTAAGCTAATTTTTACAGGCTCTCGTATCCTCTAATTCTATAATTTTGTATGGCAGTTATACAATGCAATTCTTGTTCTTGATAGAAATCACGAACCTGCACTTAGTCCAAATATTGACGGTAGAAAAATCCTTTAAACAGAAAGCAATCCATGCTCATGAGAAACTTTATTCATGTTTTTAACTGTAAAGTAATGAAAATTTTGCCATAATGAATGCATTTGTAGGGTTTCAGGATTAATTCCAAAGTCACCATAAATTTTATTACCAATTTAAACAGAAATTACAGTTCAGTTGATACACGTGACAATGTGTTCCATGTATTCTGGGCTTTGTGGAGTGAATCCAGATCTCGAAGGCTATTCAAAGGCTATGATCAAGCGGTCATTCAGTACTGTATGCTGAATTACTTGAATTTTATAGGCTTTTATAATCTTATAGAGATTGTCTGTATTTCAAAATTTAGTAAAAGTTATGATCCCCTCTCTAATATCAATTCCTGATGTTTTAATGTTTGTACTTTTTCAAGTATTACCTGCAGCAAAGGTTGGCTGATATGTAGCAACTGACGTTGGGCTTGAGCATTCATTTGATGTATCCGTGACTAAGGGTGATGCAAAACCCACTAGATTATTGTAGACACTAGGAAACATAATGGAGTTGATAAATATTCATGCAACTACTTGACTTACTGAAAACTCAAAAAGACAGTTCAGTCAAATTTTGCAAAAAGATTTCTGCATTCTAAGACAGCCACCAAGGACATACCCCGCGCTGTGTTTCTGCTATATACAAGTAGATAAACAAAATGCCTTCACTTGAGAGAAGGTGACTTTCTTACCTTTGGCTCTGTGTTTTTAGTTCTTTCAAGGTGGGAGTTATTTCCTGCAGCATTTCAACATGTTCCTGACTGCGGACTTGACCCATAACCTGAACTAATGTAAACAAAACTGTCTGAATATTATCTTGCCACGATTTATATTCACCCAAGAACTGCCTAACGCTATTCTCATAGGGAACATCTTCACCATCTGCCAAAGCTGCTTCTTCATCCTGTAATGAAGATGTGCAAAAAGGTTAACTGCTATATTTTGGCTAAGAAACTAAAGTTGAGCATTTCTTAGCCTTTTCAGCCCCTCAGTTTGTCATTTGACTACAAATAACCATAATTTTCCATAGTTACATTTCAAGAAAATAAATTTGAAAAAGATCAAATGTTTTACTGATTAAAAACCAAGAGGATTTGTAAACACAAAGAAAACGTTTCAACTGCCAAATGAGAGAAAAGATTTAATTCAACCAAAGCCTGATTAGCCTAACTCTAGAAATAAAGCTTTATGAATTCTTAGGGATGAAATGAATTTTATGTCTTGAAGTCCATATGCATGAAACACATGTTTCATGATACTAGAAACACTGTTTCTAGATACTTCAAAAAGCACATAGTTACAAGTGTTATTTTTCTTAAACTATACTGACATGGGTTTGAGGAATAAATTTAATGAAGTTTTAGGCATACCTTTGCCATAGCTTTCAGTAGATGTTTGACATCTCCAAGTTGCCTGTTATGACCCGTGAGCACAGTTTTAATACTATCCACCAGATTCTGAATTGTTTCACAAACTGTTTCTATTTGCTGTTCTCTTTCCGTTTGTACTGTTCTCTGTGTAGATATTTCCTGGGTCAACTGCTTGTGAGCTGAGTGAAGCCATTCAGAGCTGCCAATAGGATGTTCAAGACCAGTGCCCTAAAAATAACAGAAACATTTTTGTATCTGTATCCAGAGATAAAATTCAATTACTGCGTAGATGCTACTGCCAAGTGTTTAGCAGCTGATGGAATAAACCCTGTAATCCACAACCCATTAGAAGGTATACATAGCATTAATTTAGAATGAAAGACAAAATTGAGAACTCATTATTACAGCGATTCTAACGTTACATATTTTGCTTTGACCTTTACTTACCACTCTCTGAAGTAGGCGAAGCTCCAGTTCAGAGACTGAACTGTTGAACTGCGACGCAAATGAGCACATTTGTTGACAGCGTTTGAGAAGTTCAAATAATGCAGCATCAAGATTTAAGGCTTCTGCTGTTCTAGTACGTAAACTTTCAAAATGAATGATATTACTGCAGAGGAAAGTGACCTAAAAATCAAAGCAAGAGTGAGAAAAATTATTCCAATTAAACTGTCTATTATACAAACTGCATTTGTTCCATGTCCTTAGAAGGGAGAATTTTAAATACAGCAGTAATGCTGCTGTTACAGTAGCAGTATCATTTCAGGGTCATCCAACCCTGCAGCAATTCTCCCAGAGATTATTCATATTGCTTTTAAAGTGGGATTCCCAAAAGTATTTGGTTGTCTATGTTTGCTCTTTAGATGCTGAGGAGGAAAAATACCTCTACATAAATCTCAAGCAGGAAATAAAGAGTGAACACACTTATCAAGTCAATAGTACTACACTTATGTATAGTACCTGACTTGCTCTTTGACTTTCTTTCAGTACAAGGTTTCTTCTTTCAGCAATAGTGGCATCAAAATCTTGCAAGACTGGTGCCAGTGCAGGATTAGCACCTCCTGCCCATTTTAAACGCTGCTCAATACTTGCTTCAAGTGTTGCTAGTTTCTCCTGCATTGGGGAAGAAGAAGAAAAAAAACACACACATACATAGATATAGATAATTCATACTGATAGATATCATCTTAAGCCTAAATGCCTAACTTTAAAAGCCACATATAACACATGCAGACACATTCTTATACCCATATATATAAACAAATGTGGTATTCATGATTGACAAATGTTAGCTTATGCTGTTTAAAAGTTTATTTTCACACATCACAACTAGATTTGATTGTTATGGAAATAAAAAGTCACCTGTCTAGATTTTAACCCACCAGAAAAAAAATACAAAAGCACATTAAAAGTAATCACATTTCTAGACTAAAATGATATAAAATCATAGGAGTCCTGAATTATTTTACAAATAATCTTAAAAAAATTATTACAAACAGTACCTTCACAACTAAAAAGGAAATTAAAATTCAAGAAGCTAAGCAGTATTTATTTTAAACAATTAAACATTCTATATTACTGATACCCAAAAGTCTAAAAAGCTGAGCCAAGCCACAGCACACAGAAACCTTAATACACAGAATAACTGATTTGCTCAGATCTACAAAGGAAGCTTCTGACACTTAGCTAGTAAAAGTAAGGATGATAGTAAGCATTATTTAAGTCAGACAAAGAATGGGAGCATGATCAGCCTTCAGAAGGAAAGGTACTTTCACATATTTGTATTTTCGCTCATGAAGCAGATTTACTGATATTCCAGAGAGAATATTTTGTATGAGACAGCAAAATCAAACAAGGTAACAGTACACATCAGACAGACTGAAAGAGACCAATGAAAATACCACTAAATTTGTGCTTCAATAGCAAGAGAGACAACGTAATCTGGACATGGCAGATAATTTTGCAGTATGTGTTAGAGTCACATTCCAATATGCTGCTGAATAAACCTCCGAAAAATAGTAGTACCTGGACTGTTGCAATTGAAGCTTCAATCTGACTGAGCGTATGAAGTTTCTTTTTCATGCTGGCTAAAATTGCAGAACGAGGTGGAGGAGTAACAGAAATAGCTTGTGGGCGACTGATGAGGAGATCTTCATGCTGCCACTTTAAGCAAATAATAAGAACACTTGATTATCAATATTGCTCAGCACAAAACATTGTGCTTCACAAACAGCAATTCTAGTACACTTTATAAGTAAGGGCATTTTAAAAGGGCTACGTGTCAAGACGATACCAGCATGCTTAAAAGTTCTAAATCATTAGAGAGTGTTAAATTATATAAGTAGTTGTAAACTATGTTTTGCTGGCTTGGATATTTATACCATTAATCAGTCATTAACTTAATTACAAATGATTTACACACATTTCCTTGATCTAAAGGAAAACCCATCAATATTCAGAAACGATTCACTTGTGATGCATTAATACCAAGACAATTTTGGTTACCAGTCTATGAAATGGTTTATTAACTGACATGGAGAAAGCCTTTACCCTTAACCTACAAATCACTACAAAATGAAGATCAGCAATACTACAATACAACTGGATACCAGAATACAGCTCAAGGTATACAATGGCATTTATCTAAAGCCTCAGAAGAACATTTTCAGGATTGATACTGCTGCTGTTTATATTTTTTCATGAGGCAAACAGTGGAGCAAGGAGATAGTTCACGCATTAAAACTTTGAAGGAAAGGTACAAGACGACATTCAGCAATGCACACCCTCTGTTTTAAGCAATCTCCTCCCTTAAAGTTATAGTCTGTTTGAAAAAACGGGGAGAATGGGTCAACATTGCTAGTAAGAAAGCCAGTGAATTATTTCTTTTCCAATAAATTACTTAATGGTTATTGAAAATTAAATGTATTGACTCAAAAAAGAATTTACACATTGCCACACTTGCATATTATAAAGCAGCTAGTCTTCAAAAGAAGCTAGCTGTAACACTTTTTTCCTTGTACATTTACAGAATAATTTAAAACCAAAATACTTTATCAAGTTGTTTAAATTCTCTAAAGCTCATTCAACAAAATCTAAAGTTCTTGTTGTGCGCAGACACAGTTACTAAAGCTCACTTTCCACAGACACAATTTGGAGATAAATAACATGCGTTGCAGTCTTACCTGGAACATGGCAATATGCAACTGTACTCTCTGAAGACTGGTCTTACAAGATGAAATACTGGTTTCAAGTCTGCGCACTAGATCATGCTTCTTCCATGCTGTATCGTATGAACTAGCTAATACTGTTGCCCTGTTCATGACCAACTGCGAGAACTTGCCAATTTGGATATTGTGCTCCACAGCTTTCTTGCACAGGTCATCCACAGAAACTTTGCTTTCTGCTCCAAAGTCTTTAGCTTCTACCTGAGCGATGATATCAACACCCAAAGCACTGATGAAACTGCACAAAGTAAGTCCCAAAGCTTGATTTGGAAGGCCAATTAAAAGCTGTCTCACAAAGTCAGCTGTAAAAGCCTTGATTGGTTTGGCCATTTGGTCTTCACTAAAACAAGAGTTTCTGTAAAGGGCTTTCACGTTGACAATTTGAACAGGTCCATTTACTGCATTCTGGTCTTCAAGTGAACTGATTCCTTTTAAGGGAAATAAATAGTATTTTTGTTATAAACAAAACATTTGATGCATCTAGAAAAATATTATCTGACTTATGAACACAGCAAGATTACAGGAATTAATTTTTCATTTCTGCATACTCGCCATATATGAAAGGTAAGTGACAGTAAAAGTGACCATTTTGCATTCTTCTCAGAAGGACACAGGATGAGAAGTGGACAAAGCAATACTGAATATTTGATAAAATGTATTTACCTGACAATGTTTTAGAAAAGGTACCACAGAGCCTGAAAAATTCTTTAATTGTTTGCAGTCTCTTCAGAAAGAAAATTTCCTCTAGAACTTGCCGATTATTGTCATCATCAAAGAAGTTAACTTGGGTGCTGCGGGCTTCCCTAATTATGTCAATCTTACGCCAAGCAACAGGTATTTCCATCTTGTTTAGCTGAGCAATGTAAAGGAAATAAATTAGCTTTGATTTTATAAAACTTTCATATTCCTGACTCAAAGAGTACTCTGAAAAGAACAAATCCATACCTTTTCAATCAATAAACCAAATGCAGTTTCCACTTGAGCAAACATTCCATCAAAAGCTACCAAAAGCATCTGACCAGCTGACATTTTGGGAGTTTCATCAACAGAACCATTTCTTGGCTGAATCAGCTCACCATACTGAGCATGAAGTACTCTTAAAAAAAAGAAAATTTACATGTTTTTGCTTAGTCTACAAGAAATAAATAGGATTTTCCTAAACTGATTACTCCCACAGCTAGAGCAGATTGGAATTAAGTTGCACCTGAACAAGGTGAAATTTTTGCAGACTCCTCCTACCCCGCTTACCACATGAATCCTAACGCTGGTCTCATAAGAACAGCTAAGGATACCATATAAGATGGGATCATATTAAAGGACCAGCTACAAAACTAACTTAAAATACAGGTAGAAAACACAAACTGTACTTCCAATGAGCATGGCAAAAAAGTTATGAATAATAAGTGATGTAAATATCACCTTTCCTTCCCTGAAAACCAAGTATTGGTTTTATAACATACACATATATAACTGGCTGAATGGAATATGGGGTAAAAAGGTGGAGGATGAGGTCTCGGGTTATGGCTGAGATGGTTTAAAAGCTTGCCACTCCTGAGAGGGTGGTCTTATCCTCTCCCTCCCTTATATCACTTCTGACCCTCAACTAACAGGCTGAGCAGGCTTGCCAATGGGTAAACCAGGAAGAAAATTAACCTAAGAGCAAAAAAGTAAATTGTTTTCAACTGGTATAGCCGCCTTCATTGTAGCACTGATGAAGCCACCGTAACTGGCTCAAGGGAAGCAGCAAGATCACTTCCACTCAGCAGGAAGCTTTTGAATTGGCTCAGTTGTCTACCAAGCACTTCCCCAGAAAGGTACTGTCCCACGTTACAAGATGCACAAGTCTCTTTGTTTGGTTGGGCTTTTGTTTGTTTGTGGTTTTTTTGTTTGTTTGTTTGTTTTAAATCAAGTCACTGATTCATTATGCAAAAGCTGCATCAAAACCTCCTGACAAGGAGTGCCATGGTTACAAGCTCTCCCTTTCACAGGTTCCTCCCACAAACTAATGGACAAGTTCCTATTTTTAGCATCCCTTAACTTCAGACATAAAATCACAACTACATATTTTGGAAGACGTTGACTACCAAAAGTCAACTTCAAGCAGGTGTAAATGTAAATTGCCATAGCTCTGTATTTCTATGTATGCACACGGAAAAACAGACTAACACACAGAGAGGAAACGTGTGCGCTTTAGACACTGCACTCTGCTTAAGCATATTCTTGGGTAAGAAAAGCCTGTACGTCAAACATAGTAAAATTTAGACAAACTAATGTTCTGCAGTCTTCATTATCTCATATCTGAACTAAAAACAAAAAGTGCTTTACCTTGCAACATCAATGTAATGAGTATGTGTTTCTTCCTCTAGTCCCATAGCAGCATTGCGTAAGTAGGCTTGAAGAGATTCAACCAACGTTTGCAAAGGGACTCCATCAGTTGTTTGTTCAATAAGATTATCTAATTCATGGAGCATACTTTCTAAAGTATACTCTCCTTTCATTAAGCACCTAAGCGCTTCAGGAAAAATGATCTGTCGGAAGTTTGAGTTCAATTCCTGTTGGGAAGTAAGTATGCAAACATAAGAAATTTTCCCCTCTCAAAAAGTATCATACGCAACATCTTTCTCATTTTAGTATTACACCACCCTGTGGTAGACATTGTCTAAAAGATAGCATGATGGTGGTCAGCCAAGGGTCAAAATCTTTTTTTTTTTTTTTTTTAAATTTAAAGAAATCAGGAATACATTATACATACCCTGTACAAACCCAAAGGTTTGACATTTGCACAACGTAGCAAGAACTACCTCAATAGCATCAGCAGCAATACCTTGCAGCAGTCCTCAGCAGAGGATGAGTGGTACAGAGATCACACTTTGCAAATAAATTTAATCAAATTATGTAGCTTTTCTTTTCCATTACATAACTATAAATGAGCAAGTTAAATTATTTACTGAATTTATGATTTGCTAAACTGATTGGACTAGGCAAGAGAAAAGAATCAAAAACTTACCAGATAAGTGATTATTTTATACTATTATTTGCTATTATTGTCCTACTCATGCTACAGAAATCAATGCAGGTAAGAAAAACAGTACCTTAAGTGGCATAAAGCAATTTTCCCCAAGCAGAATGCATCAGAGGGCTAAAGGCAGCTACAGAAATAACCAACCAATGCGCTCTGTCTCCAAAATGAGACAAGACACACCAAAAAGATTAGTTATCTTGACTGCTCAGTGAGCTACACATCTTAAGAGCTCACAAGGAGGACAACAAATGCATGGGTGAAAGATCTCAACTGCAATGCAATGAAATTGCATGCATGTTTCTGAAAAATTTCTGAAAGGTTAATACTTTGAAAAGTGAAGAAACAAAGTGACAAAAATCTCAATGCACTTACACAGGTTGGTAGGAGAATATTTTTCAAATACAATACAGTGGAACCAAAAGCCTCAAAAAGCTATTTACACCAGCCACAGTTCATAAACCACCTAAGTATTCAGCAGATATTTTACTCAAGGTGCCACTAATGGGTTTTTTGTTTGTTTTATTAAAGTGGAAACATTTCTAAAACACAAAATTATAAATGCATTTTTCTCCTTCCCAATCTTGGAGATAGGGGCCTGTAAAACAGGTTTTCAGAATGTGTTTCAAACTACTTGTTTCAGCTGAAAATAAGTAAGGCTTAGCAGGAGCAGAAAACAGGAAGAGCACAGTTTGAACAGTTTGGAAGTTGTTCTGGACTGCCAGCAACAGAATAAAAGAATGAAAGCAAGAAGGAAGCTGGTGTGTCTATAAATCTGATACTAACTTCTTCCTCATGGTTGGTTACTTGACAGTTTTTACAATTTGTCATGTATAGATCAAAATGGTTTCTTTCAACCAATAAAAATGTAAATGGCAGTAGCAAATGCCTGTTCAGCTCAGCTAAATACAGCAATCAAGACTAAGGTCCAACAAAAAAAAAATCTCAGCAGCATCATAAACAAACATTTAGCTGTTTAAGGAAGAAGCTGTTAAGAATAGCTTAGCTGAAGCCTTAGAAGATGGGGGATGAGGAAAGAAAGAGTAACATAAAAGTAAGTATCACCTGAAGTGAGATATATACTCCATTCGCTAAGTGAACAGCTTCTGATGCTTCAATTGGGTTAGGAATATCTAAGTCCTGGGGTACAAGATGACACTGCTTCAGCAACTGCACAAGGCACGTAACATTCCCACTCATGCTGCAAAGCTCCTCCAAGAACCAGGCTCCATCTCTTGAAGTCAAATCAACCAGTTGCTCTCCAGCACTAGATGCTGCACCTTCCATCATCAGATTTCGCCTAGATGAATTATGACACTTAGTTAGACAACCTGCCTGCTATTGCATTCTCCACATAATTATGTCACTTGAATATTCCTTTTATGTGGTCTCAAACACGAATGCATACAAAATTTCACAAGCGGAAACTCACCTTGTTAGTGTACAAAGAGCAGAGATGATAACGCTTGCTAAGCTCAGTGAGCCCTCCTCTCCATTTTCATGAAGGAAAACTTTTATGCAACGTTCAATTTCTTTCAGCTGCTCTTCACAAACAGGTACAGTAACTGCCTCCTGTTTCAAACGCTCCACCTGCCTAATAAGTCTGTTATTGATATCTGCTGCATAGCGCTGTAGAGTCATTTCTGTAGCGGTTATGAACTGACACATACTTGGAGGTGGCTGAGGAGCATATTGCATTTCATACCTGTAAAGCAAAAGTACAGTGACAAAATTATCCCTTCTCAAGCACTAGCAAATTGCATTCTGCTCTGTGGGTAGGAAAAATACTCCGCATTTGAACAGTTCCCATCGCCTACTCCATATCAACTCTAAATACCACAGCAGTTGATGGCTACCCTAATGACACTTTCATAAAGTCCTAGAATGCACCATATTTCATACCTATTTGCAAGGACAGAACACCTTCCTGGAAGGAAGCAGTCCTTCAGGCAAAGAAGGAATAGAAGATAAGAAATAGGAAGGAAACAGGTTTCAGTGTAAATGCTTGAATATAATCTAGATCTTGTAAGCCAAGCAGTAGTAATGCTGAAATGACCTGCCTTTAGAAGAAAAAGAAAAAAAGATAGCTTGAAAAATCTGCTTTTAAAAAAATCTTTAGTTGACTTAGGTGATTTTTAAATACTAGAAGTTTCTAAACCCTCTAAATATCACTACCCTAAAGCCACAAATGTGGTTCTTCATTTGTTCCTTACAGGGCAACGTTACTTGTTTTTGTAGTACACAGATTAAACTCTGGAACAGTATTTTTAAAGAAGTTTTTCATCTTTTTCTCCAAACTTCTGGAATTACAACTTAATCTTGTCTTGCTTTATAATTAGATCGGTCCTCACAAAAGTATTCATTTTAATTAGAAAATTAAAATCCTGAAGTAGCTTGAAAATTTAAGTTCTTCAAACAATTCGTTATTCTGTCAACTTACTTCCTAAAGATATCCTGACAACGCTCTATTGTCATCTTACAGATGAGTTCTTCCATCCAGGTTTTCCACTGCTCTATTCGGTGCTTCTGAAACACAGCTTTTGGATACTGAAGAGCTACTGTTGCATAGTTGTGCAATTGTTCAAGACAACCACGTAGCACGGATCTTCTCTGCTGAAGAAGAGCACCAACTTCTCCTTCCAGTTGTTCACACTGACTGATTAAATGTGCCTGGCCTGCATTTTGCAGAAATGCTGTTGCTGGCACATAACTTGGAGGACCTTTTAAGAAAGATGGTTAAAAATTAAGACATCTCTGAAGCACACATATTTTATAGCATACGAATACTGAGCGTTGACATCTCTTCAAAAATATTCTTTTACTTGTGATAAAGGAGCCATGGAGAATTCATGTCGAGAATTTTGAGCACAAGGGAAGAGAATAATCTCGTGCCCAGCTAGGGTAAGACAGACAAGTTCCTTCAGACAGCTTGGCACAGAAACCTTGAGGTGCTCTAAATCACCCTTTGAAGAACCCCCTTTCTTTTCATTTATTATATGCAGGTCCTTGCCTTTAAGTTAGAGGATACTTGTAATGCCTCCTGATATTAAACTCTACTCATTTTCAAACCATTAAAAAACCCCCACAAATACTATTTTATACCTAGGTCCATTTGTGTGCTGATTTCTTGAAGAAGACTTGCAAGTTGCGTTGCCTCTAAATTACTGAAAGCAGTTTGGTAATGTGTTATCCACTGCTCAAACTCATTCAGCTTCACCTGGATTGCTTCCTGGACAGCTCTTTGTTGAGACTGCAACTGTGTGTGCTCAGAATACCTGAATTATTGAAGCCACAGAATCAAGTAAGTACTACAATTAAAAAAATACTTAACTATACTGAATACAAAACCATATTCAAAACTACCACCTTGTTGACCAGAAAATGAACATATTCTCACCAATTACATAAAACTTTAACAATGTTAGTAATTAATTCTGTTTTCCTACAAAATAATGAATGCATGTGCATATTCATGCAATTCTGAAATCCTTAATCAATTTAAAATAAATTGAAAAATAAGTTAAAGAATTAGAAATTTAGATGAAAAGATTTTTGTGCTATTTATCAATAGCTGCACTATGTGGATTAATTTGATGGGACACCACATTCAGCCCATTCTGTCTCCTGCCTTGAGAGTCAAGTGTGGAACACGGACTAGCACAGGTTATATTGATGGAGTATGAGGCGTAGGACATAAATAAGATTATTCAGTAGGAAAATGGTTTCAATAGTTCTCCTGTACAAGGAATGACTTGCTTACTGTAAGAATAGCTTTTACCCAGCTATTAATCTCTTTCATATATACATTTCTAACATTTAACTCACAATCATATTACTAAACCACCAACTATATTGAACTGCGAGATTCCTGACAGAATTCCTGGCTCCTTTGTACCTGTGCTGAAGTGTGTGGGAGGGATGATCCGCTCCTTCTGCACCTTCCAGAAATTCTATCTCCTCCAGTAGTTTTCCTTGCAACTTTTCTACATCTGTCAACTGCTCTTGCAGGTTCAGATACTCTTCTAAACTACTGTCCAATTTTGGCAGCACAGCAAGCATTTCATCTCTGTTCTTAAACCAGTTAACCTATAACCAAGACACAGACATTATAGAACTGGACTTAATTCAAACAGGAAAGAGAAAGTAATATATGGCAGCAGTTAACCCTTCAGTGCTGTTGTTCATCTAGGACTACCTCCAGTGCTATAAGTGCTAAAGCTCAACAGACATTCTTTAGACCGCTCTCTAAACCTCTATTTTTATTCCTCATGCCCACATTCAGGCAAAACATTAAAAAATGTTTTAGAATTAAGCACACAGAAAATGAAAACTAAATACTTGCAAGTTCCATATAAGCACTTCCCTCAATACAAACTCAGTTTAGCACAATAAAATTTGTGAACTATTTCTAATAAGTGATCACCTCTTCCACCACCCCCAAAATGCAAATAAATGAAGTGAAAGCATAGGGCCTACTTTGGTAATAAAATAGAAAATGACTGTAGTAAATTCACCTTTATCTCAGCCACTCTTGAAGAAAAGAGACTACGTGTAATATCTCTTTCCATTTCTCTTTTGCTTTGTTTGTTTTCAGCCTGCTGGCCGCCACCACCATAGACAGCTCCAGCAAATCCTGCTTCGCCTCCTGCCGTCCAGTCCACCAGAGGATCATAAACAAAAGCTTCAAGCAACGTAAGTAAAGTCTCTCGCCCACGCCGCATAATATGAAGGACCTGCATCATATTTTAAACAGACTCATTCCAATCTTGCATTATCCTTGTAGAACAGTGGGATTTTAAATGCAAAATACTGTACTTAAGTAGGTACAGAAATCCGTAACTTATCCCTGACCACTACAAATGCAGTAAGAACACCACAGTGTGTACAAATGCAGCTAGCCCATAGTAACATCACTAAAACTAAAGACTGTATTCTAGCCTTCCACACAAACTCTATACTCTAGCAACAGACACTTGAGGAAGGAAAAAACCTCTCCTTCATTCAGAGCATTTTTCTTTTGAAAATATATCTGTCATGTTTATAAAGGACGAGTCCTGAAGAAAGAGGGTAAGTAAAACTTCACAAAAAAAGCTTCAGGAAAAACATAACATTTTACATCTAGAGCTACAAGTCCCCCTTTCCCCCAGATTGTAGTTGTACCACTACTTGCATATGTATTTATCTGACATTCTCATATTTCTTAAATACCTACTATAGGCTGTATCTAAAAGAAGTCCAATTAAAATCACAGCAGAAAAAGGTAAAGACTTTATAAATCAACAGCAGAATGTTTAATAGAAAAGTTCTAAGATAGTATTTGGCAAGTGATAGCCCTCAGTTTTCTGCAAGTTTCCTAACTTACCTGTTCACAAGAAAGCCTGAAAACCCCTTCTACGCCTGTCACTCCAAGTGCTGTTTCAATATTGTGCGTCATCCGAAACGGAACCTTCTCTGGTACCCTAAGGCTCTTCCCTTTAAGATAAAAATTTAAGTTGTTTCTTTTAATTACCAAGAAGGGAAACCTTTTATTTGAATAACATATAGCATTTTTTAAATTACCTTTTTCAAAGCAAACATTATAATCTATGTGGACAACTTCTCCTGTAGTCATATCTATAAGAACATTATCCAGATGTCTGTCTCCAAGACCAATGATGTAGCCAACCATGGACATAACTGCAGTGGATCTTGCATACGACTTTAAAGAGAGTTTCAGGAAAAAATTATTTGTGGGAATCCTCTGCCAACACATTGGACTGACTACCATCTTAAAACATTATTTTAAGTGTAAGTGTAAGACAAATCAAAACCAACTTATTCCAAGCTGTTTTCTATTTGTTGTCTGATGATATCTTACAAGAGAGTTTTCATGTCTTAGGCTGATAATTCTAGTATAGTAATGTAGAGCTATCAGGTGTATACCCATTTTTTATTCCAGATGGTACAATTGCCAACATTTCCTGTTACATGAAACTTCAGCAGTGCTAGCTCACCTAACTCATGAGTATCATTGCTTGAACACATCCCAGGCATTTGTTGCCCCTCATCCCACTAAAAACACAGACTATCAAAAGGAAAATATATTTCTTATAACTCACCTGTGTAACTCTCCACCATTCATCTGGTGTAGTACATGATGACCAGAGCTCCTTAGCTAGGAGATTCGGGGGAGTGGCTTCCATCAGTTCTTCTAGAACAGCCCTCATGACATTCAAGGGCCAGTCACGACGTGACACATCAAGACTAAGCCCGACCGCCTTTAAAGCGGGTCCAATTTTACTGTAGTAAAGTTCACTGGGTCTAGGCACTATTCCAGGATTCTGAGGAGTCTGGTAAGAGTCCTGCGCCTAGAAGAGGTAAAAATGGTAGTTTATGTATTGCAACTCATTACCACAGAAAAGTATCATCCCAAACACAGTTTTGGCGAGAATGAAACATGAAACCACCTCCTCTACTGAGGATGCCTTTTACAGCTCAGAGAATTCTTTCAAAATTCAATAGTTAAAAAAGCCTAAATAAACTGAACACACATTGTTTTGGCCTAAATCTATTCTTACCAAGGTAAATTTCAAAAACAACTGTAAAAACTATATTTAAAATGAAATGACAATGAGAGAATGAGGTGCAGAACTAAAATAATTTTAACCAAGGTTAACTCTATTTGTTAAAAAACAGTTCTCCTCGAATTATCATGCCAGAACAGTATATTTATGTTACATACTGTAATACATATATGCGATTTCATTGACATCTGGTGAAATCCCAAGAGATACAAATACACAGCACCATTCTGCATTATTATGAACAAAACACAATCCTTTTAAGACTACATTATTTAGAATTGCAAAGCATATCAGAACAAATGTTTCCCTTCTGAATTGTTCTAGCTGGCATAAAACATAGTTGTTACCTTTTGTGCTTGTAAGGCAGCTTCTCGCTGTTGCCACCGCTTGTAAAGACCAAACAAAGGTGTAGCTCCATCTACCCACTGGATCAAGCCTGATCTTGTTCCCAGAGGTGTCACAGAGTAGTGCCTCGCGTGGAACCTTGGTGTCTCTTGACGGTTAATAGTAGCAAACATTGTGTTCACAATTGACAAGAATTGCATGATTCTTTCATCTAGATGCAAGTCTTCCAAACCTGCGATAAATTTATTTTGTTTAAAAATTTAGTTTCTAGATAAAAAAGATTCTTCTCTGAAAGCCCAAACTTTAGCATTTTTTGAAATCCTACTTTGTTTCAGACTATGAATAGCTTTAAAAATTATGCAGATTAAGGATGAGTTGTTCAGCCTAAACCTAAATGTTTACATAGCATTTACCTACTAGAATCACCAGTTTATGACAGCTCTCTCTGAGCAGTACACACAACAGTTACTAACATAACAAATAGGTCTTTCCCTTTCAGGGAAGGCATGAAGTCTCTAAAGTTCTCTTCTGGGTGCTACCTTAAGCTTCTGGAAAAGTGCATCCAGCTAATCCTATCAGTAGGCAAGCAGAACCCTGTTTCTGATGCAGCCCTTATAAAGAAGGGATCTGAAACACCACTGATTTACAGCTTCAGAAGGCAAAATTCCTTGAAAATGTATGGTGAAGTGGGAAGTGGGGAAGAGAGGGAGCAGATAAAAACTCTTTCTCCGTATCATGCAGGCAGATAAAACAGAAGTTGCAACCGTGCATCTTCCCAACTTTAATATAGCCTAATTTATAACAAGAGACAGTAACTTGTATGAGAAAACTTCAATTTCTTACCTTTGAACAGGTAGGGATAGTTCTTCCCATCTGAACCCAGGAAAAGCAGCTTTTTAGGTTTGGTTTTGGTAGGCAGGATTGTGATGGTGCTGCCCACACTATGAATTGTGACTGTGTCTCTGGTAGATACTTCTCCAGGAAGTGCTATTTCAGTGTTCATCATGGCAGCCAACCAAGGACTGATTTCTTCAAGTCGTAAAAGGTAACTAGCCCGTTTCTGTGCTCTTTGCTGCAAACTTAGCATAACCTATTCCAAATAAATTTTTGGTTTAGGTTGAGACTCACCTTAACAGCTATCATTAGAAAAACAAACAAATAAAAAACCCACACCACCACCAAAATAGACATAACAGTGGTCATCTTCCAGAAAGCATGGAGACTCTTCTTAAACTACCTTTCATCCTTGCCACCCTACTAATCCATTTACAGCTTATGATGAAGATGACAAAAAACTAAAAGACACCCTTTATGCAGCAAATATACCCTGCCTGGTGATAAGCACCAAAGTCACAACGAATCAAACTCCTCAAGAGGTTTGCTCCTTCACTTATAAATATTTGAGCTGTGGTCAAAAGCAGCAGCATTCAGCAACCTCCTGTTTATGTACCTGCACGCTTGCTTGTTCTGCAAAGCAGAAGGGGAACTACAAAAAAAAGTCTATCTGTGTGTAAAACCTAGGTTCTGTCTAGCAAGGCTTCTAAAAAACACCAGGTTGGCTCTGGATATCCAAGTGAATACATATTTTGTTTCTCCTCAGACCCATAAAAAACTAAAACAAGATCACATAATTGAAAAACAAAGTATCTTTGGGAAGGGTTGATAATTTGAAGGTTGCTGCCTTCAGCAACGAGGCCCAGCCCGAGGACTACGCTTAGATAACCAGAGCACCAACTCGTTAAAATTTAAATCCACTAAACTCAAATAGCATAGAGTTTCAGAAAGAGAGTACTTAAAAAAATAAAGCCCTCTGCCCCCAAAACTGATAGCATCCCAGACAGTAGAAGATGCAAGATTTGAAAAAATAAAATAATTTAATTGGGTAGAAATGCAATACTGCAGAAAGCCAGTAGGACTTGTTACAGAGACAAAAATTACTGTGCTTTAGTGTCTAGCATGCCTGTGGCAATTGCTGAGAAGACAAAGTTTCAGGCTGCAATTTTGATATGGCAAGAGAACAGCCAAGAGAATACTAAGGAGGGAGTCAAGCACACGGTGCAGCAACAGTGTCAAGAGTCTCTACATTGTACTCTTAGTCTGTGCATATAATACCTCTTTAAACGGGAGCCAGCTGCTTCCAGGTTTAGCAGGATTCAAAGGATTCTTAAGTTTCTCTAGTGCGTTTTCAATTGCATCTCCATAGTTATCCTGAAACCATTTCTCATGAGGAGTTTCTGCAGGAGCTGCAGTGATGCTCCGTACATGTTCCAAAGCAAATACAATGGGCTTCATTAGAGCTGTATGCTTTTCACGCATGATTGCCATTTTCTCCTCTCTATTAAAAAAAAAAAAAAACACAAACCAAAACCACAAAACCACAACAAAGTTTCCTCTTAACTCCATAAAACCAAGTTACTTAAGCAGAGCATCAAAATAAGACTGCAAATGAGATCTAAGAATTCACAAAAATTACTACATCTCTAAAATGAGGTCTTCAAGGACAACTGTTTTAAAAGGAAGAGTACTTCATTCCACATTGAATGCATGTTCCTCTGAACCACACTTTTTTTTTTTTAACAGAAACATTTGAACTGGGTTCTTCACCACTGGAAACCCTGAGGAGAAGCTCAGAGCTCAAACCACTCTAAGCAACTGACTTCTTTTAATAAAAGAGCTCTTTACTACTACTTCCTGAGGATGTACCACACTATAAAGAAGGGGAAGAGAGAGATTCAGATCATGCTGTTCTCCCATTCCATGTCAGTCCTGACTATAGAATTCAAGAGGCATTCTTAAGCTTAGCCAGGTGCCAGTGAATGGCTTTCCTCTTCCACAAATCCATTCACAGGAGAACCCAGGTGAGGGAGAAAAAAAGACTTGCTGAACATTGAAAACCAGCAGATTAAGACATTCTGTTTACTCCAAATATCTGTATATACAGTAAACTCCAAACAGATTACACCCTTCAACATGCTTGTACTCATTTCAGCTGACTTGTAAGAGAGACCTTGGAAATGAAGAACTATAGGACCTCATAATCCACAACTTAATGTGCATTGGGTTCTAACACATTATTACTAAGGAAATTGCAACATGGATTCACAGGTAGACCATTGTTATTTCTCATTTGATTAGAATACTAGCTGTAGCATCAAAATGTTCCTGAAATAAGGTCACTGGCTTACAAAGAAGCAGCTAGTATAGTATGAATTCAGGAGCAACAACACTGATCGGTTTGACTGTACGCTTCCCCAAGAACAAACACTTGTTACGATTACCGCTTGAATTATTTAAAAAAACACATACTTCCGTAAAGTGTTGTTGTTTTGAACCCTCTTGACTTCATCTTCCAGTTGTTGAATCCTTCTGAGGACGTACATGTGCTGCTGCAGTAAAACTCCCAACCAAAGTTCATCCCAAAGAACTGTAACCCTGCGCAGCTCAGCCACTAGCATCTGAACCTGTATAAAAGAAAATAAAGGTTCACTTACTTTTAAGAGTACCAGTATTAAGACTTATTTTTGTAGATGAACAACTTGAAAAAAGATGCCTCAAACTTTCAGTAGGTCTACCCACAAGTTATATAAATTACCTATTTTGTGGTTCAAATAAGAGCACAAGTAGCATACATTTGGATTATTTACCTGCAATACCATTGTTGGATTTGCAGCAGAGAGTTTCTCCACAATTTTGCTGTAACAATCTTGCATCATTGCTTGATCTTCATTTAACCCAACTTTTGTGTCATCTTTAGTACTTTCTTGAGAAGCTGGGGGGCTCCCTCCATCACATTCACCACCCAACAGTTCTTCTCCTTGAATATTACCTAGCAAAGTAGGGATGGCAGAAGGCAGCTTGTTTCCTAAATTAAAAACAGATGTTAAAATATTAGCTACACTGTTTTGGCCTTGAAAGATACATCACTCAATACTTCATTTAGCATCAGGTCCCCATATTACATTAAGTACTGGCAAAGTATATGATGACAAAATTGAAAAAACTACCTTATTCGCCAAACTGGTAAATCAAACGAAAGGTATCAATGAGGTCCCATAATAAAAATATTCTTAAGATAGAAAGTATCAGAGTTACTGAAAAAACCCCTCAGTATCATTTTATACAGTATATAAAGACATATTAGGTAAAGTGTATTTGAACATTTATTTTTTTCCTCCATACCTGAAGTCTGGGATTCACTGCTAAGTGAAATGGTACCCACTATTGCAGGATATAGTATGAGATGAGGAGAATCTTGAGCCACTCGACACAATAAATTGCAAATACTCTGACGAACATACACTTCTGGGTGATTCAGGCGGGAGAAAAGCTGAGGTATAATTCCTTCATAAACAGGAAAAGAAAATGTACCAATCAATTTTATTTCACTTCAAATTATGCAGAAATTTATTTTATTTTATTTTTAAAAGCATGCTGGGTTTGCATTGGGAGAATGTAAGTGTCTAGTTTCCCAATAAAAACTTCTTTTAAATAACCGTCTTTCACAGCAAGCAATAGCTTATTTTCTTCTACTATTCAAATACAGATAACATCAGATGCAATATATAAATCTTTTAGTCAAGTACTAGGAATGGAGTTTTGCACACTGTACCTGTTATATAATTTTTTCAAAAATAAGGAGAGTCACATGAATAGTTCTTGAAGTTAGCATAACTGGATGTTTCCAAAGAAAGTACAATTTTGCAATAGTTGGCCTCCTCCTCTGCTGCCTTCCACACTTTAACTCAATAACCTATTGTGGGAAAGTCTCTGAGCAACCAGAACCAGTAGTGTAGTGACAAACAACTACTTCTGAGACATCTGGCTTTAGCCACACACCTTTCTCTGAATTGCATTTCAAACTGTAGCTACGAACAGCCCTCCCCCCCCCCTTAAGGTAGTAATAGAATGTAATATTTCACAAACTACATCTCCTTTCTCCTTTCAATGTCTTAAGGTGGGGGAGGAAGGGGATCAGAATCTGTGCTACTTACCTATTCTAAGATCAGAATGCATGGCAGACTTGAACACCTTTACTGAAATTATTTTTAAAAGACAGGCTTCTTTCATAAATTGTTATTTAAGCAGGATGGAAAGAGCAATGAATACCTTTCTGCTTGTATTTAGAGAAAATCTGCCAAAATTAATTTTAACAACTAGATAACATATACTTACCTCTCCAAGGAGCAGTAGGTGTAGTTTCTAGCCCATGCTCTAGGTACTGTCTAAGTTCTCCAGCGTGTTTCACAAGCAATCGTAACAGTCTTAGGGTTGCCATCACAATAACATCATCAGTGCTTTGCTCAGAAGTATTTCTTAAGTGCAGCCTGGGATCATCTTCATCAAGTGGAACCTTGAAAGAAAGAAATACTCCTCTAAGCTAAGTATATAGTTCATATCATCATTTAGAAAAGCTTGTACTGGATTTCCTCATCAGCACAAACACTAACCTGACCAGCATTGAGTTTGAGGAAAGTAAAGTATGCACTGCAGGAGAGTTTGTAGAGACTGAAGATTCTGTCTACAACTTTCCTCCACACTTTAATTAACCCTTCTGTTGCATTTTCATCAAGATCTGAAAGCCAGGGACAACTTGTTAATAATTGACGCCATATAACATCCACCATATCATCTTCTTCATTGTCTTCATTTTCAGTGATTTGTAGTGTCATATCTTCATCCTAAATGCAAATAAAGAGAAAACAGATTTGATTAAGTCCTCCAATCACTTCTACAGCAATATTAGTTCCCAATCCAGTTTTTGTCTAGGCAGCTCAGGCAACTGCATTACTTGATCATATTACCATAGTCCATAGAACAGATGTGTTACTACTTAGCTAACAGATGGTCTCTTAGAGAACTCTTGCATTGTCTGAATTTTAACGTTAAAACATTTACAAGAGTTAATATGAATCACAAGTAGAGGAAAAATAAGGTTCACACTGAAGTTGAATATTTTTTAAGCAAGCAAATTTACACTTACTTGAATCCCAGCTGGACGACACACTGCCTGCCCAAGAATCCCATAGATTTTCTCTTTATCTTCCTCTGCAATATTGTCTGGAAGCAAGTTCTGAACCTCAGATTTTTCCCGGGGCAGCAGACGAACACCTTCTCCCTGACTGTAACATTTAATGAATTATTGATCCCCAATATATTAGTATTCATAGAGCTACTGAGCCCATTAAGACTGTATATATAAAAAACTCTTGAAGGAAGAAATCTTCATCCTTATCTCAGAATTAAACTTGCTTCTTTTTATAGAGGTCAAGTAATCAAGAGAATATTCAGTTCTCTGCTCACATGCGACTTCGGACCATAAAGAATAGTAATCATAAAATACAAAGCTAGGGTTTACCTTAAGAAAACTAATTGTGCCATATAAATTTAAACATTAGATGAATTTACCTGGCATTATCCACTACTTTCCGGCCCCATCTATAAGCCCAACTAGCCAGGGCTGCCCAAGACTTGGCTACTTCAGGTGCCTGTACCGAAGACAAGTGATACAGCTGTCCCAAGATGAAGTCAGGTTCTCCAACTCCAATATTTACTGTGATGGGAAAAATAGAGCAATATATGTTATGATGTAAAACCTACTTCTAATTTCCTTAACATAGAAAACAACACCAAAACATTGCAAGTACGTAATTTTTTTTTGGTCAAGTTAGTAACCAGGAGTGTAAAATTTTCCAAAATGCAATTGTTTTTCAGTTCTGACACTAGCTGCAAAACAAAGACCAGTTTTTCATTTGCTAACAACCACTGCCTATACTCTACAATTGCTTTCTCTTTCACAGAAAGATGGAACTGAGGCAAGAAACTCATCATCTCCAAAAGAGCAAGATATTTCAGAGAGCAGACTTTTATGAAGTACCTAGGGCAGTGTCTGTGTTTATTTGTGTATATATTTATTTTCTTCACCATCAAGTCAGAAAGCACCTACTACTTAACATCCATTAACAGCTCTAAAATAATTCTGACTCTTTGCAGAGAGGAACTAAATTATTTATGAAATCCACGTTTAAGCAAAGAAATAACTTTATCTTAACATCTAAAGAAAAGTCTGCTGAAAACTGGGAATTAAGAGTACATTTTGTGGCAGCAACAGAAGTGTTCAAATTAAGCACAGATTAAAGATCACGACAAAACTTAAGGTAACTGCTTTTCACACTTATCAGGGCCTTCAAAATATAAATCCTGTCAATGCTTAATCTGAAAGATCTCATTCAAACTTTAGCAAATACAGGAGCTGAAAGCAGACAAAAGCATGAAAAAAATTGATATTATCCTCACATAAAATAAACACATTCCACTTTCTTCTTCAGGCCACCATCACTTGCATGAGAAAAATGTGAAAGAAATATGAAATATCAAAGTGTTTGGTTTTTTTAACTGTGTATAGTTACCTATTGCACAAAACACACACTGTTTATACGTGCATTAGGAAAACAAATATATGAGTGATGGAGCACTTAGTCTTTATCAATATAACTGGTGTTATCCGTCAGTGGAATCATCAGTAACTAATTTAACAAAAAATTAATAAGAAGAACAGATCTACCTGTAGATTCACTTTCAATCCTAGGATATTCTTCTTCTAGTGTATTAACAGCTGGGAGATCAATCAAATTATATATGTTTTTAGACAAGGTAGACAGACCAGTGTGATTCTGCTGCTGTCGAGCTCTATATACTTGCTTCAACTGTCCTGAAATCTCTTTCCATTCTGCTTGAATCCATTTAGCCAGTGTGAGAATAGATTTAGCAACTGCATATTCAGCTTTGGCAGATTTGCAAAAGGATATGGCACAAGAACTCAGCATTTCCATGGCATGTGTTGACTGACCTGCATAACATGAAAAGCATATCTTCAGTAGAGTGTTAACTTTATTCAAAACACTTCTTCTGAAATTCAGCACAGATACAGCTTGTAACAATATATTTTAACAAAGAAAATTATCTTTTGAAGTTAAAAATTACAAGTAAGAAAAGACTTGTGAAAACACTTTCAGACTGAGACAACAGTTAACAGGATGAAATCAGTTCCTAATGATACTGTCCTATTATGATTTCTTCAAGGTCAGGGGAATTAGCCTGGTTATAAGGACAAGAAGCTCAAGTATCTACAACATAATTAGCAAATACTCACCTGCTGTGTATAACAATTTTGTTTTCTCAATATCAAGTTCAGGACCCCATTTTTCATCTATCTGACCCGGTGCAGACAATTTTTTAAAGTGCTGGACTAAGTCTTGTGCAGTTGTGGTTTTTCCCAGCTGAACTTCGCTGCACTGGGCAAGCAGTCGTGTAGCTAGGGCAATATTTCCTCGCTTCCGTGCAAATTTCGCTGCTGTTAAGCCCAGCTCCATTAGATGGCTTTTAATTGAGACTGTTGGTTCTGAAGAAAGCAAAACATTGTAAACAAAATTATTAAACAAACAATAATTGCACCAGGGTTATATAGATAATTTCTGCCCAAGGTATTCTGTACATGGCCATCAGTAAAAAATTGCTCAGCTCTTCTGTATTTCCTAACACCTCCTTCAGAAATTTGGATGGCTTCATTTCTGCCTAGAATATTTATATACCCCATCTGACACAAAAAAATATATCCATAGATTATCTGCTGGGCAAAAGAGTAATTTTTTCACTATAAGCATTCTTCTTAACTAAGAAATCTACTTGTCCCCTGATACAACTTCTTTTCTCCCACTACCCCTTTACCATACTGTGCATTTAAATGGCTTTCATGACTGTTTTTAAAGACTCATTATTGATAGTGTTGAAGTGTTCAAAAGTGAAAGCATTTAAAGTATGAAGATATGAGCAAGTAAAGTGTGATTAGAAGAGTGAGTATAGAACTGCTAACCATTTCAGAATAAATTTTTTTATAACCAAATAACCAAAAACAACCAAAAATTGGCTTTGAAAAAGTAATCCATCTAAATATCAGCAGAAGATTTAAGTTCAAATTCTGCATTTACCTTCCCTAACACTAAAATAAGAGCTTATATACCTTTAAGTTTTTCCATCAATTGATTCTGGTACACTGTGTACCTCAGTGCATGCATCCATGGCCTTACATCATGCTGTTTGCATGACCTCAAAGCATCATTGAAGAGAGGTATAAGACAGTCCTGAAAGAGGCATAGAAGTTGCACAGTCATCATGAGAGACATCCTTACTAAAATATATTTCCATTTATTAAAAGCAAAGACCATTTTAGTGCAGAGGAAACATTCTTATCTGTATTCGTAGCCACTCTTTATCATTAACTAATAAAATGCAAATGCATTTTATGCAACTCTAGAAAGACATGCTTGATTTTGAGAGGACAACAGTAAGAATAGCTCAAAATCAAGCAGAATTGTTTTCTGAACAGCGTGATTAGAAATTAGAACTAGATCATTCATGCTAGTTGAAGTTTGACATTGAGTTTTTAATTGCTGAAGTGATTGGTTTTTGATAAATATTTTAAAGTTACTTTTAAGGTAAATTACTTGTGTGTGTTGTAGGAATAAGTGTTACAATGTATTTAGAGAAGAAATATCAACACTTCTCTAAAAAGCAACTACCAATAAAACCTTAAAAATACTACTATAAGTGTAATTGAAAGAGATGGTATATTTATAACTACAGAAAGAAGTCCAACTGAAACATAAATTTAAAAAAACTTGGGTCAAGGCACGTTAGAAAACTAAATGAGGTCTTCTTACAGTATGATTAACAACAGTCAAAACAATTAATGTATGCTCTATATTCAATACTTCATGACATGACACGGAGAAACACATTACTCCAGTTTAGGTTTTAAACACATAGACGTACCTCTGATGTCAGCCTGTTGGATACAGTGTTTTCCAAAGCAGAAGAACAATACAACTGAAGAGTGCTCAACACCGGTAAAGACTGAGACACAGTGAGTGTGGAAAGTCTTAAAGGTCCAATAGCAATTCGTGATGTTTGCTTTAAGTACTTAATAACATTTCTGAAATAAAAGAATCAGAATAGTCATTTTTGTTAGCTAGACTAAGGGTAAACAGTGATATCAAAATTACTGAAGAAAAAGCAAATTCAACATCTTCAGAGATGTGCATGATATTGCAAAATTTTCTTAAGTTACAGTATGATACTTTATTATTACTGACAAGAAGCAGTACTTTATCAACTCAAAGAAGTACATAATCTGAGTTAAACATCATCTTATTTTTCCTCAGTAAACTTATAACTCACAACAGCTAAAACTGGTAGAAAACTACCTTAGATGCTGAAGTACAAAGAGTATGCTTTTCACAAAGTTACGTTTAACAAACTAGAACACCTTTTCACAGTATATTACATTCATTCATTCATAGCACGTTTCAACTTACTCAGATATTGACTGCCATTTTTGCTCCTGTTCTATGTGGTTTACAGCTGTTGCCAGACATACTGAACTTCTCAAAAGCTGTACTTCAACTGCTTTTTGAAGTTCTCTTGGATCAGGACTTAGCATATTAGGAAGGAGCTTCTTCATGTCTACATGGAGATTAAACAATTGAAAACAACTAGAACTGCCAAATTTCATCAAGTGTCACCATCTGAGAATGCATTTTTGAGAGCAAGGAAGTTTGGAAAAAAACACCTTTTATATATATATATATATTTAATATATGTACATATGTATTCATATTAGAAATTGATGATAGATTACTTAGAAACAAACACGTTAACTCCAAAACACACACCTGTATCAACATTTAGAATGACCACTGCCAATCATTTTGAAGCTCAATTCATAAACGTTATGGTCAGCCCACTGAACACAGCGAACTGCATTCAGAAGTTTCAGTCTGCCATTTATAGAGACAGATACATGAAGAAATATTTACTTTTGTATTTGAAGTAATGTTAACTTATGCATTTATACCTATTTTTTCTTTGGATCCCCCTGCAAGTAGGTTGATATTTTCTCCTGGTAATAATTCTAGTTGTTCAGTGCATTCAGTAAGTTGTCCAGACTCAAAGCTGCTCAAAGATCTGCAATTCAATGTTTACAGTTTTATTTTCACGTTTCTTACTTCATTCCAGTTGCTACAAAGTTCCAGTTCATTACTTCATTCCAGTTGCTACAACTCAAAATCCTACAGAGCACTTACAATTAATTCTAAGCAAAATCCCAATTTTCACATAGATCAATAAAAGGCAACAGTACTGCACCAAATGGATAAATTCAGTATCAAAGTGAAAAGAAAAAACACCTCTCCAGCTATGAAGCTTTTCATATTATCATCACACTATATACAATACTCTATCATAGTCAGGAAGAAAAAGACTGGCTTCGGAAGAGTTTAAAAGCACACAAAGAAAACCCTAAAACTGCCCCCCTCATCCCCACGTATGCACAGAAAAGTAAGTTTTGGGGCAGAACTTCATGAGGTCATGGTTTCAAATCTTCAGTTTACATGAAACCAGAATTCCAGAAATACCGGAATATTGTGGCAGTCATAGATTATACAAATTTATATTGCTTAACAGCCTGAAGCAGCAAATTTAACTTTTTTTTTTTCTATTGTTCTACATTAGGAAATAATTTGGGCATTATAGACTTTTACAGAATTACAGAAAAAAGGCACTGAAAGGTTAAGAGGCTTGATGGCTCAGAATACAGAAGACTCAACAGTTCAATATTCTTTTTACTATCCACTGAAGAAGGAATTATCTAAGTATCTGCATTAGAAAAGAAAAAAAATTCAGCATGTGCAAACTCCCCTTTCTGCTGAATTATTTCGATCCTCATTACTACAGATAGTCTCTTCTCAGCCTGCTCAGGAGCAGAAGAGTCAAAGGGCTGTGCATCCTCAGGAGCTCTTTACAGGATTTTTCTGAAGATATAGTATCTTACTTCCAGTAATTATCTGGATGAAAACTAACTCAAACCAGCCAAAACCACCCGACCTCTGCAATAGTACAGCAAGCACTTGTGATGTTTATCAGAAGTACAATGGGTTTAGTTTACAAAAACATGATCATTCAGAAATAACACATTTTCACATCCATGACAAGCGCTCACTCTCCTAATGGATTAACTGCACGACACACTGAGTTACTGCAGTAAGAAAAAGGATTGCCCCTTTCTCTGACAGTCGTAGTCACCTTTTCAGACCTGCAAAATTTTATTCCAAAGCTTCCTCCTACGCTTTTATTTTCAAGTCAAGAAATTTCAGCCAAAAGGATTTTACAATGTTTACCTCAATAGTACAAGGATGGAAAGTAATCAAGTTGTCAAGTGAAACAGAAAGGACCCTTAAACCTTGAAGGACTATTTCAATGTCACAAATATTTTTTCATGAACCAGACAAATACCAAGGGTTAGGAAACAAATGCACAAACTACAATTCTAAATTCCATTTAAAAAAACAAAACTAAAATAAATTTAAGCAGCCAAGACCACCTCCTTGATAAACTTTTTACATTAGATTAATGAATTAAAATATTTTTAAGAACTGCACCACTGACAGGCAGTTTATTTTTTACTATTTAAGTTGTGTGAAAGGATGCATCTTCTGCCAATAGAAGTAGAATAAATTTGGTATCTTTTACTTTCAATTAAAAGATGTTTCTCTTGAATACTAAGAAAACTCAGCAGTCAGAAAGCCACAGTAACTATTTAGTACAATGTTACCTCTTTACTTATCTGTGTGGCTAGTAAATATCATGACTAAGTTTTCGCCCTCCCAAGAACACAACTTTCTTCTTATCATGCCTCTATTTCAATGACATCCAGTTTCTAAAATCCATGAAGACTAATATTTCAGTTCTAAGATACTGAACTCCAAGGTACTGTTGAATAAATTAACTATATCCTTACTTTATGTAGTTAAAATCTGCTTTCAGATTGATTGAGGTATTACTATTGCTTTTCTTCAAGTCATGGACCATATTTTGCCACTCCTGAACAGCAGACCAGTCAGCAATGGAAATGTAACATTCACATGCTTTGTTACCCAAGTAGTTTATAACTTCAGGTGAAGAGTCACTTGGCTTAGTCAGAACAGTTTTTCTAGTTTCTCCTGTGAAATGAAAAAACAGTATATATACTTAAATAAATATTTATGCTTATATATTTTTAACTAGCAATTCTATTACGCAAATGTAATTTCTATGTCTTTTGTCATGAAAAATACAATTTAAAAAAAATCAAAGTTACACAACATTTACAGTATTCTTCTTCCGCCTGATACTTAAAAAAAAAAAATAGAACCTTTTCAAAGGAGGTTTTGGAAAAATTTAGTCCATATCTGTAAAGAAGCATCAAAACGGGAAAACAGAAGAACTAAATTCGTAAAAAAGAGGGTCCTTTTTCAAAGATGAAACAGAATACTGCAACAAAGTGTCAGTAGTTAAAAAACTCTGAGCAACTAGTGCATTTATAATACAATTATGTCATAAATACTAAGCCTTAAGTTATGATGATCTAAAATAATTTAGAATTACATTAGTAAATTACAAAATATTTTACCTATTATTTTTAGTTTCATTCAGCTAGACCTCAGTACCGCAAACCCTCATATCTACACATAATATTGGTTTCAATGGCATTAAGCGGTTCAGTTTAACTGCAGACAGAAACAGGTTTTCAGATTTAAGAATTAGACACCGTCATTACCATGGCTTTATCATTGAATGTTCTAATTTTATGTACCTACAGTTACAAAATTGTGTTTCTCTTAAAAAGAAAACAATAAATACTGACCATTCAAGGAGTGCTTTGGGCTGGCATTATTCACACTGTTTGAATTGGCCAACTTCAGAACAGTTTTGTCAAAGCCTGTTATGCAGCAATCCACTCCTGTCATGGAGCACAGGTGCTCCTGGTATTCCGCAGTTGCTTTTTCAAACCTTAAATAGTTTAATATCTTAGTCAGCATTTTACAGAACCAGTTTTCTTTTTTGGTAAAAAGACTCTATTTTAAGCATTTCTTTACCACAATACTTAAAAATTTCACGTCACCTTCAGCAAAAGAAAGGGATTACCATAGAATACAAGTTTACCAGCTGAATTTCCAGGTTATAGCATAGTGTAAAAGCTTTTCCATTCAGGTTTTAATGTCAACTTCAAACCAAGTACAGATCAAAGGAGATAAATGAGTTTTATATTTGATTGTCACACTTTTTACCTGAATGAGTAAAGCTGAATACTGGTTAACTACATAGCACTTAATAGAGGATTGTAAACCTGGGTCTAGGGCAACAATTCACACCTTAAACTTGACATTTCCGAGAAACTTCTCACGTATTACAAAGCCGCACATTATTTTAAGGAATCTTACAAAAATGAGAAAAAGATAGTTATAAATATAAAACCTCATCTTTTTGTTTTGTTTGGGGATTTTTATATGGCAGGTAAATAATGAAAGGTGTTCTTTCTTCATTTCATACATAAGAAAGGATGCATTCCTTTAAGGAGATGAAAACACCAAAATGAAGGCATACCCTATCTGGAACATTGACCCACTTATTTGTATCTGCAGCCAAAGATTCTACTTCAATAGACACAGAAGCCACTTTTTCAAAGCTGAACTAAAACTGCAAAGCATCTCCCTCGGAGTCCCTCTCTTGGCAAACTGTGACAGGTAATCAGATCACGCCATTGGTCAGAAACTTCATTAGAAAATATTTAAATTAATAAACTTTTGTAATGGAAAATTAAATACAATATGAAAAAATGCTGTGTATGAAAAAAACAGCCTAGGAACACCTTTTATATTCAAATCCTGGTGATTCAGTTAATACTAAAAGTTAAAATCTAAAAATGCTGGATGCATTGGGTATCTCTGAAAGACACAATGACTTTAATTGACATGGAAATTAGATCAGTAGCCTTGATTCAAGCCACAATTTAAAATATTCAGAAGTAGAACTATGCATAAGAAGGAAAAAATGTCCAAGTTTGTAACATCCAGTTATCTGAGAAAACTTACCGCCCTTCTGCTTGTTGAGCTACAGAATTGATCCAGGCAAGACTCTTCCCAACTACAGCAGAAGACCAGACAGCAATACCCTGAATAGCTTCAGGACAGTGAAGCTCACATAATGCTTCTACCAGCATCATAATTGTCACTTCCAATTCATTTCCCTAAAAGCAAACCAAAAGCTTTATTTAACAAATCTTATATAAAATAAGAGCTATATACATGGTTAACTACTCGGAAATGGTAAAGCAGTGTTTCATTATATGGATCTACAAGTGAAGTGCTCTGCATATCCATCTATTACACTGCTTTTGGAAAAGCAGGGGAGCTAAGGGAAGAGTATATGCTGTGAATCCACAGCCTGAATGTCAATAGTTAGCAATCACTATGTGATGGTCTATACCTATATAAGTATGGGAATTCATAAAGAAGCAGGAAGTAATAAATATCTATCAAGCCTCCTTTGTTAAAATATTTAAGCAAATCAAGTAATGTACTGAAGAAACTATTCAACTTTAAGAAGGCTTAACCACTTTATCCACTCATCCCACCCCTGCACTTATCTAAGTTACTTATAGAGGAAGGACACCCTCACAATACATCCCCCTCCTGCTCATACTCACAGGTAAGCAAAGACACTACACTGCCACAAGCTCAGGAAGGCCTCACACTAATAAAACAGAGGTTTCATAAGGTTTAAGCAGAACTTTCCACTTAAAAAGAAACTGCTCAATTAAACTGTGAATTAACTATAACATTCATTTATGTGTAGTATTTGACCACATGTATACAGTACATCCTAATCTCCAACCTACATATCACTTAACCACAAAAGTCTGTGAATACAGAAGTATGAGTTTAAAATGTGGGTTTAAATAACACAATCTTTTACAGACCAGTTGGTTTAATAACTACTGATTGCGTTAGCTTAGTTCTTTTAGAATACCGTGGGAATATTTTTGCAATAGTCTACAGAGTTTGAAGAGAGAGTACCTGAGAGAGACTATTATTAGTTTTCATTTCTGTGAGTAAATCAAAACCATGCCTGACTGTCACAGCAGGCTGGCCAGCCAGCAATCCAACTCGCATGATGGAAAGTCTAATCCGTGTTAGCCAATCTTGGCATGTCTGACGATTAGTATAAAAGAATGTCCTGATAACCTTTAAAGACAGAAAAGATAAGTTTTATAATACCGTTCTTCTGTGTGAATCAAAATAGTTACATTAAGTACTTAATATTTATAACAATCAAAGTCAGGACAAGTTTCTTTCCTCCAGTTGAGTTTTCAATTGAGAGATGAAGAAACAGGTAAAATTCTGCATCTTTAATTTTATTAATGCAGATGGTCTGAAATCATGCATAGCACGCAAGTGGCCAGACATACTGGCAAGCTAAAAATCTTGAAATGAACTGACTATAAATTCTGTATTACTGTCATGTCAAAGTCTGGTAATTAAACAGCTTATGTCAACAGTGAAGAATGTTTTGCAGTTAAAAACTACACAAAAGGGTATGTTGTTTATAAATAATTACTATATTCCTCAAAAAGCAATTTAAAGCCTCAAATAATTGTGTCACTTTATAGCAGTGACAATCTACAAATAAGTGATTGCTACAAATTAGAGGTACTAGATTGCTACAGACTGCTACAAATTAGAGGTACTACAGACTTGCTTGATTTGTGCCACTAGGCAAACTGGCACTCCAGAAATAAATCCTGTTTTCACATGTTCTCTAGGAATAAGCCAAAGTCAAAGCCAGACAAATTAAGAGTCTCAAACTTTGTTTGAGAAGTTCTTCTGAAGTTCCATGGTTAGGACCTGAACAACCCTGAAAACACTGTTCATTCAATAGACTGTTTCAAGTAACATCAGCACTGTAAGACAGACAAACCTTGGGTGGAGAGGTAAGGGCATTGGCACATCCTTCATAAGCATTGTACATCAATTTTTCCAAGTTCTCCAGATACTGTAGAAGGAGAACAAGCCTAAGCTGGTTGCTACTGTGTCCTTCATCATTGTCTGCAGTAGTCCACTGGCTAACATCTTGGTCAGGGTTTAATGTATGGGCTGCAAGACTCCTAATAATACCTACACATTTTACCAAAACATGGAAAACAAAAAGTTACCAGACTATTTTATTTAAATGTGTCAAGGGATAGAAATGCTGAAGTAAAATCTCTCAAATTTTAATAGTAATTATGCAACCACTCTTCCGCCGCTGCATTTCTTGATGCGTTAAAAACATGCTAAAATCTATAATCACTAAAAAATAAAGCCATTGTTCTTCTTGCCTTGGACATGAAGTTCTTAACTGCACAATCTTACAAGAAAAATCCCATTAAAATAAACTATATCTTTTATATTACCTTCAATTGTTTGAAACGTATCTTGGGCTCTACCCAGAGGAGTTCGTAACTTCGAAAGAACAGTAAACTGAGCTGCTTCCCAAACAGCCCATTGCCAAAGAACAGCATCAGTCTTCAACAGATTACGAGGGATGGTTGGTTGATCTCTCTTATCTAGTCTTTGACAGCTATAGAATAATCTTTCTAACCAATTATCCTTCCTGAAAAAAAACATCAGTACATTAACACAAGTTCATGTGGTAATAAGTTTATACTGCACACACTACAGCTCCCTATTGCTCTCAAACAAATCTCACAGGATTATTTCCAAGCAGCAACGTACAGAGGCAAATATGCAAAAAGGTGTGTATTTGTAAGTATTTATAAATACTTAGAGAAGTGTAAAAAAAAAAGATTGAAGGTAAAGCAACGTAATTTGTAACGATAATTACAAATTTTAAACAAAATATAGCCTGGAATTGTTTACTATAAATTCAACATCCATGGATTTCAGTTTTAAAAGAAGTTCTTACCCAGTTCGGTGAGAGTTTCCATACAAAATGAAACTAATGACATCAGAGAAATCCTGCGGGTGGAATGTATTACTTGGAGCTTTGCTCATATGACTTCTTATAGCCAAAGAAATTTCTTGTATTTCTGTGTGGGTACGGTTACTGCAGGAAGGGGGGGGGAGGGGGGGATGGAAAAAACAACCCATGCTATAATGTACTTGAATAAACCAAAAAAGTTGTGCAAAAAAGTTACACACACACACATATATGCAATGACTGGCACTAAGTATACTCTTCGGTATTAAGATGAAGTGCTTTAAGAGTTCAGGTCTCTGAAACAAACTGCAGGACATAATATTGCTGAAGCTCTGGATAACAAGGACCTTACAAGTATTCATATTTGCTGCAAGAAGTGCTGCACAGTTTATCAAATTTGTTAATTACTTCGTGTACTACCTACTGTTCTTAAACCTATAACAAAGTAGAAGAGACAGCAAGACACTTCATGCTTTTTGATTTTTAATTAAGACAGTATGATGACATTTGACTGGCATTATTTTTCAGATAAATGTCACTGAAGAAATAAACTAAACCATTCTCTATATTGAAGTTAATCTGAACAACTTACCTCAACACAACATCTAAAGGAATTGACTTCAGAAGTTTTCCAAAAGTTTGTCTTACACGAGCACCGCTATGTACTAGTTGAACACGACACACATCAACACACCTGCATCACCAAAAAGGAAAAAAGGTGGTAACATTTCCATTAATGGCATAATTCAAATAATATACAGAATTCTGTGCAAGTACCTTTGTAAAAGGTCATCTGGGAGGGAGGAAGACAGGGCATGGAGGCTACTACATGCTTGAAGACAAATGTTCACATCTTCCAGAAGGGCTGAATTAAGGAGTTGAAAGGAAAAAAAAAAGTTATTGTTGCTAGAATTAGATAACTTATGCATTACTCTGGTTGTGGTAGAACATCTAAAGACATTTTTACAGCATAGCTGGTAGAAGGAGACACAGGCTTTAAGCAATACTTTTGTTTTGATTTCGTTGACCGGTTTTACTGTAACAAGTAAACGGTTAGTAACAAAAAGTCACTTGTGCTACATGTTACTTATGGGCCTTTTCTGACTGCTGACAGATTAATCCTTCTATGGTCTCCATACACTGGCATTATACACAATATATTTCAATAACAAAAACTAAGGTAAAGTGAGTAACTCCTGGCCTTGGGAAGTTACTGCTCTTGCTAGTCTTATGCTACTAAAAGCATTTGTTCCCAAAACCTATTTCCAGGTTTTGAAATCCAAAACAATACATCACATTATGGAATGGTTACACTGCTTTTGATAAAATAAAATGCAATCTTACAAGTAAGATTCGGTACATCACTGACATTTTTGGTAGATCAGTCTCACAATCATAAATTTTTATTTTAAGAAAATTAATTGTTTGCATAAGTAATAGGTAGGGATCCATTTGAGAAAAATTATAGAAGGAGAGTGTAAGTTTTTGCACAATACAAACTGGAAGCACCCCTAAAAGTAAATGAAACAAGTACAGTTACAGCTATCAGTGGTATATTACAAGGTCACTTATGTACTTAATTATGCCACGTAAAAGACAGTTAATAAGTAAAAATATGCAGTATCTTACTGTTTGCTAAAAGTCCTTTACAAAACTTATGAAAAGACGGGAGAGAAAATAACGGTGCATATGTTTCTGATTTTTTCATCAGAACAGCCACTTCCAAAGCCCATGTCATAAGTAGTTTCCTTCAAAAAACAAGAGTACTAGTCACTCTATACAGTTACAGAAAGATATCTTTCAGTATAACTTAAACTACTTCACGTTACATATGAGTATTACACCATAACTCGTATTTTCTAAACAAAAGGTTTCATAACATTAAAAATGTACCCTAGCTTTCACAGCATTTTGGTAACACAGGATTGTAACTATTGTAAAAGGGTACTTTCAGTGAGCAAAAATTTTTTCAGTAAAGTTTGACAGCTCTGCTTTTACTGTATAGATCTTATGATGGTTTCAATTTTTCTAGTTTTCATGCATAAAAATGAGCAGCTACTTTTTTGCCAGGTGTTTCATCATTAATGTTTCAAAAAAACCCCAAATACTTGACTGGTTAAGTTTACCCCAAGTTTTACAGACAAAAATTATCCTGGTTTCCAAATTAAGGTATTCTACTGGGGGGGGGAGGGGGGGAAGTCTCCTGATTAATAAGAAAATGTTAGTTACCTGGTATCTTGAGTAAGGTTATCCTTCTTAAGCAGTAGCCCCAAAAGGTTTAGTATGATTGAGAAATGTTTTTTTGTTGCTGTGGTTACAGTACTTATAACTGCTCCATCAAACAGAGAGGGAGAGGAAGAACTGAGACTACTGGATATGAAATGATCATGCCTGAAAAGGCAAGGAAAAACATAAAATATAAAACCACCCCATGATTATGGATACTTCCTTAAAGTATACAGGAGGGGGGAAAAGCAATAAACCCCCCCCAAAACAAACAAACAATTAAAAAACCCAACAGCAAAAGGTACGTACACCCACACAGAAACCACATTATGTCAAAACCCAAGTATTTTGATCACTGGCCTAAAAGAACAAAGCTATAATTTTACATCAGTCCATGCAGCCCAGTAACCTGGTTTCAACTGTGGCTGGTATCAAATGCTTAGTGAAAAATCGCCAAAACCAAGAAATGTACAGAGTAACAGTTAAACTAATATATTCCCTTACTTTGACAACATTTTGTAGTAATAAGGTCCAAAATGTGTTTAAATCTGTTGTTTACATTTCATTACCTCTCCTAGGTCTCACAGTAAGCAAAATAGTAAATAATCTTTCCTTATTTACTTTTAGTAGAGTTCTCCCTCAGTTATGTCTATTCAAACACAAGACTTCTAATCTACCTTTGAATAAAATGCCAAATTTTAAGCCAGGATATGCTTTCTTGGCTGAGATAGACTCCCTGCAATTAATGAAAGTAAAAACTGATTAGGGAAGTTTGGGCAAAAGCTTAATTGTAATAGCCTATTTAAATTCATCCCTCCAACAATATATTCTATTCAGGTCAGTCCATCCTAGTGCTCTTAAAATACTGATGAATTATTAATCTTCATACCTGGAACAGTGTGAATATAATGTATAGAGTACTGCATACTGGACAGCAGGAAAATGAACTGCTATGTCATCATGAACAATCATCAGATTTTTACTCAGTAGTGCAAACACAGTCGGTGAAAGGGCCCACATCTATAAAACAATTGCAACATAAGCAAAGAAACATAATAAATAGGATCTATTTTTAAGTGTAGTTTCCATACCATTAATTATTGTGTTTTGCTTCTTCCCAAGGGAAATAATTTAACTCTATTAATTTTCTGACCTTAATTGGAACTATTTTCTTTCCCCTTTTTAAACAACCTGTTAAAAGCAGTTTATGTTTTTATTTGGAAAGATCTGGAACAAGTGTTTTCACACGGCTGATATACTATCAGAGGACACGCTAAAGCTGCTTTTATCTGTCTTGATCTTCAAAAAGAATTACTATGATGATCTTAGAATCAATCCGTGAATAACCCTGATAAGATGCTCTTCCCTAGAAACTGCTTTTCATTATGCACCACCTAGAGATACAATCCACCCATTCTGTTTCCCCTAAGTTTTAATACTGGAAGTTTTTCTATAACATAAGTTAGGAAACAAATATGATCATTTTAATTATACATATGTGCACTACTGGTGAAATACATTATGGTATATTTTAAGTAAAAAAGTGTTTTTACACTTACTGCACAAACTTTATCTGTACAGTTTTTACTCACCCCAATTAATGAGTTTTTAGCATTTCCAATAGTACTTAGAGCACTGAGGTCAAATATAACAACAAACTTTGCATTATCCACATTTAATATATGCTTCTTGAAAGAGTCATGCTGGATTTCAGAACAGGCCTCAGGAAGATGTAAACTATAGAGAAGACTATTTAGAGCACAGGTCATTTCTCCTAGAATCAACCTGTAAGCAGTCTCCAAAACAGGGATGTTCTTCAGGCTCAATACGGCTTGGTATACAGCATGGGCTGCTGCAACAACCTTGAGAATATTAAACAACAACAGTAATTGATTAGCATGAAATATATTAATCACCAATGCCAAATTTTAAATTATGCTTCATTATCTATGAATAGCCTAGCCTGATACACATAATTACAGAAAACTGAAGACAGGTAAGTACTGCTTACTTATAGAATCTATTAATTACTTTCTGGATCATCCACATAACACACTGAATATGAAAGCCACAACAACTAAGGACTTCTCTATCTGGTATGATGGCCAACTTAGCAATTCCTTATCAAATCTAAATGCCAAAACCAAGAACTAGCTACATCTGCCTTTTCAGAAGTTTCACAGATATATAGTTAGATAAAAAAATATATATTTAGGATTAACAAAGTTTTACAGCTTAATAAATATATTCTAGGAAATGCATGAAGGCTGTTGTAATACACCCGTAAGAGTCACTTACTCTTACCTCTTTCTCCTTATGATAACGAAGAACAAGTAGTTTAGACTCTGGTATAAATAATTTCTCTACAAATGACGATGGTAGTTTTGTATTTATTTGTTCAACAATCTGGGGATAAAAACCAAAATTATAAATATCTTTAACTACCTGAATTATTTTTTATTAGATTATTAAAGATTAATTAAAATACTGTTTTTCTAGCTTGTATACACTTGTATATATTTTGTGTATACTTAGTATACACTTGTATATATTTGTATATATTTAGCTTGTATATATTCAGAAAAAACAGCTTCCCAGCAATGCAAGTATTTTGTATTTGCTTTCCCAAATTCACATTCAGAGAATTAGTTATTTTCAGGCTTTAACAGCACAGCTGAGAGACAAAGTTGCGTGATTAATTTAGATCGATGTGGGTTTAAGAGTTTATGGCCTACACATTAAGAGCTATGTTTTGAAGAAGTCTGATTTCCCAGGTCACGGCATAAGTAGATAAATAGAACACACTAAGCACTAAGATTCTGAAATTCATCAGGTGCTGTTATCAACTGCAGAGGCCAGAGAATAGCACTGTCCAACAGTCAAGCCAGGCAGGGGGGGAACACCCAAAAACACCAACACACAAACACTCAGCCTAAAACTAAACACCACTTTATCAACAAGCCAAATCCATAAACAAGCTAGCAGCATAAGCTTTACAGAAAGGAATACAACCATTTAGAAGAGGAATTTCTTGTTTGTGATCAGGAAGAGAAGAGTTTTAAATATTTATCTAATACACACACAAAAAAAAGGCAAGGTTGCTTAGAAAATAATATTTTCCAATGCAAAAACCGCAATAATAAAAATGTGTACAAACCAGTGTCAACAGATTCAGGACTGAAATGATATAATCAGTGCCACAAGTCTGACAATTTTCCATTTGATCTAATCCATATGTGATGACCATGTCACCGTGTATGGTCATACTCGGATCTAGGCTGCCAAGTAAAACACCAACACACTCATTGGCAGCCGTAAGTACAGCTTCAGAAAAGAATACTTGGTTTGCTGCAGTCACACATCTCATTACTCTGTACAGAACCTGGAAAATTAAAAAACACACCTAAATTAAACTCCATTAAAAAGAGACAAGGACTACATGTTATTTAATTATATTCACATCCATTTGATATCCTGTCCCATCACCTACTCCGCAGCTTGGTCAACTCTGTCAATAGAATATTCTGAATAATGCACATCATGGCATTACACTTCAGAAGTATAAGAAAAAACAAACCTTCAATTGCCTGGTTTCCTACTCAGTTAAAGACCCACAAAGATCTAGAAAACCTAAATTAATTATTCAGAATTCTGTTCAGTTCCAACTGATGTCAACAGAACTGTTCCTGTAAAAGATAGACTAGTTTTCTTTTCTTGAGCTGTTGTCACAAGAATCCTCTGCAGATTAAGACACAAGTTACATAACCGTCTTGGCTTTAATTGGGAAATCCATATACTTATCCGAAAAGTTTTGTTCCTCACAGAACTCCGCAAGGGCATAAATTCCACTCGTGCAGCTCATGCAGCAACAACAAGATTTTGACTGCAGGTATTTTTATCTTACCTTTTTTTTTTTTTTTAAATCATTCACACCCTCTACAGATCCCGTTGCAGAAGTATAGCAGCTACTTAGCATATTATATAATATATATTCTGAGGTTACACCATCCTATACTATACTTTAGAGCAAGAGGACTTTGCTATCAGATTTGACAGATACAATTTCAGCATGGATTAAAAAACCCTACATTTTATAAAATCAAACTCATAATTTGAATTCAGTTTTTATAGCATCATAGCAATCTGAATAAATGGTAACATTATGGTTACAAAAACAGATAACACAAGCATAAACCTAGCTGCATGAAGTTAAAATGCCTAAAAAAAGTTAGTTTCTGCTACATATGACTCCCATGTGCCACTATCACAATCTATATGTTAATATTTAATAAAATTCTTGTAGCGTATTTCAAGAAAATACATTTGCTCAAAGCTGAGCATGTACATATTCATGTAAAATTCACAAAACCTAAATAAACTCAACAGTGAATAGCATCATTACATGGTGATAAATCATGTCAGCAACAAAGAAAAAGAAAAACTTGGAATTCTTACATCAGTTACATATGCTTCTGTAATTGGTGGTCCTCTAATCGGGCTGAAGCGCTCCCCAATGCTCCTCACCACAGTACTAAAAACCCGAAGAAGTGCAGCCAGTTTAGGTAGTGATACTGAAGGAGGAGGAATATCTTCATCTACTGATTCTCCAGAAGCCACATGGCTGAGGTCCTACAGCACAGAAGTTTTATGTATCAGTACACATCATTAACAGTTAATACATGCATAAAAGATCAAAATACGAGATTGAAAATACTTGATCTACCTATTTTCCAGACATATTATAGATACTACCCAATTATATATATTTATCCAATACCTCTAACTTCACATACATACGAAGATGGGATATAGGCACACAATGATGATGAGCAAGTCACAGAGCAGTAATGAGATACTGCTCATTAGTTTAGCCACTGAAACAGAGTACTCAGACTGTATCTTGTAAATTAAAACAGAGGCTTATGATGTTCCTGGCCCCTAGAACACGATCATCCATATTCCTGCACTGTTACAACAGTTGTCTGCACACCTTTACCACTCTCCCAAAGAATTCCCATCCACAAATTGGAGTCAGGATGTTCGAGTGGCCATTCCCATCACACTGTTTACATACAGCTACCTTGATCTGGAGACCACGAGTTCACTAGCAGGCTACTTCATGCCAGCTGGCATCAGTGCTTGGGAACATTCCCAGAAGTGCTGATCTCATTAGTATAGACATAGCCTTGGTCTACCCCACTGTGAGATAAAAACACACTAGCTGGAATCACCTACTCCATTATTTAAGTTAACGCATGTTATCTTAAAACTCTTCTGTGACTAAGAATATGCACACTGTCCAGTTCAGCAGACAAGTTGATAAGCAGCGACTTACTGCACTGACTAATCGCTTTCAACTGTGTGCCTACAGACACAGCAGCACAGGTTTCTGTGGGCTTGACACTGCCAAAGAGGTCTGTGAGTCCTAACTCTTAAAGCTGTACCATCAGAAGCCTTTGTGAACATACAAGTACACTAATAAAATCAAATTATTTATTCTGCTTTGAGTGAAAAAGATTATGCTGGAAGCACAATTTCACCTATAGGATCTGCATGTTAACATATATAATATAGCATAATCTAGTTATAAGCATATATGAGCACATATACCTTAAGAAAAAGATAACACTCCCCCCCCTCAAAACCAAAACTCTTCCTTTAACGACAGCATCAGATAAACTCTACACCCTGTTAACTAAGCAAAGGTTACAGAGTCAAAAGTATGTTAAATGACTATACTTTAGTTTTCTATCAGTTCCTGCTGCATTATTTCCTGCACAATATAATCCGTTACTTTATTTTAAAAAAAGACAGATTTACCATTAATCTATGGATGCATTAAGAATCACTCTCCCCCCAGTAGTCACTACTGAAGTTGGACAATTTGAGAAGTTGGACAATTTTGAAGTTGTTGACAACTTCAAAACAACTTGAAGTTGTTGGACAAAAACTCTGAAGTTGGACAATTTGAGCAAATACCAAGGAAAGACCGTGAAATGTCTTCATTGCAGCTTTTTAAAAATGAAGGCATTTCTGTTCGGTTAATTGTTTTTATTATAACATGATATTCTCAATCAACAATGGCTGAAAGCCTGGCTATGATACTATTTAAGTAGTTCATGAGGATTCATGTAGAATTGTCATTGTACATGCCTTAAGTATCTGCATGGAGGATCTGCAGATACTAAGGATATTAAGGATCTGCAATTTGATCCTCTTTCCCCCAGGAAAACCACTTAATTTTATTTTCTACAAATGTAATACATCCATAAGAATCACAGCTGTGGATTTATTAAGAAATCCACAACAGTTAACTCTGGTATATACCCTAAAGTCTTGTTTACCTCAGCATAAGCTTCCATATCTTCTAAAAACTGACCCAAGAGCGTGGTAGAAAAAGTAAGATCAGCCACCCAAAAGGGCTCCAAGCTCTGCAGCCATCCTGTATAAAAATACCAGGGCAATTAAAATGGATGAACAAGGTAACATACAAAAATTAAATTTTAGTTGCATATTGCTGAGGTAAAAGTTGCTAAGGTAAGAGAAGGTCATCTGCATGAAAATTTTAACATAAGCTGTTTTTAAAATAAATATAAATTGTATTTCCCTCCTTTGTCCCTTTGACAAATTCATTTTAAGGTTCAGTCCTGCCCCACAGCAGTTAAACATTAAGGACAGAATCTAGGACTATGACACAGGAAACATAACAGACTTGCTGTGAATAACTCCAAGACAACTGCTATAGCTATAGGAAGAAGTTTCCCAATTTCTTAAATGCCAGTATAGTATATCTTTACCAGAAAGGTTTTCTAGAAGTACACAGGAGAAAATATATTCTTTCACAGATAATATATTAAGATCTATAAACTTATTAAAAATTGTTTAAAAGTTACACAAAACAACTGATGCTTAAATGTAGCCTGAATAAAGCATCCCATTTTTCCAGATATAGCACAAAACGGCAAATGCAAATTTACTAAAAAATTAGGAACAAAGTCTCTTGTTATGTAGCCAGAAACTCATTTTGGTTTTCTGTCAACTTCCATGTCAGTAGGACCAGACTCATGTAAGTAAACCCACATCATCTGGAAGCCAGAGTGGACTACACTAGGGACTCTTTGGCTAAACTTACCAGACACCTGCTGCGTCAATGAAGGTTTCTGAGTGTGATCTATATGCCACCCAACCAGTATGTCCACTGTGTCCTGGAAAGCAATTTTGAAAAAAAGGTTAATTACCTAATTTGTGGCACCAACATTTCTATGCGAGAAAGAAAGAGAGAGGACGAAGTAAGCTTACCCTAAAATTGGTGCTGAAAATGTGTGGGTAGCATCGGGACACCAAAAGGATGCACTTGACACATTTGCACAGTAACTCTGGTGTATCCACATTCTCTAGAATGGACTGCAGGCTGGTCATTACAAGCTAAAAAGTAAAGCAAAGCCACTAGACATTTCATTTCATTAAAAACAGCATGTGAAAAAGTTACAATATTAGACACACAGATTTATTCAGTGACGAACACTTTATACCAAACTACTTTGATTCAAACAACAGAAACATCTCAATACTCTTTCTGAAGGAAGGAAAAATGTAAAAACCATCATGTATACTGCATGAAAACAATCATTTCAAGTGGGCATTTGCTTGAAATATAGCAGACCCAAGTTCAAGGCTTGGGGACACTGTTTTCTTAATTCTTTAGCCACAGAATAACTAGGTGTTCTAAGTTCCTGTTTCTCCTGCTGAAGTTTTTGGCTCTGTAAAGTAAATATTAAATTGGAGCACAGACCTGGACATAGTCGTTTTACACCCAAAATAACAGGCCCTAAAACTTGAACCAGGGGACCAGATTTGTCTGCACACATCCTACTCCCTCTCAGATCTAATTATAATTCAATTTAGAAATTGTAAATAGGAGGTAGCACGAAGCAATCAGTTTGGGTTTTGTGTACCATTCCACTTGAGTTCTCTTTTTGGTCTCAACAAGATTCTTCCTCTTGGATCTGCAATATATGCTAAAAAGTCGCATCAAAATATATAACATCCTACAAAGACTTGACATTCCTTTCCAATGTAATCAAAGAATCCCATTCAGTCAGAAAGTTCCCTCCCAGTTGTAATTATATTTACTTATTATGTCAACATAGCATTACTTATTGTTCATTCCAGTTTAAAAAGTTGATTCAAGCATCGCACTGGAAAAATCATTAATAATCCTGTTTTAACTTGTAGTCTTACCTGCATTAAAGATGAAAAGGCTTTCTTTTCTCCTACAGTCTCTAGTGCTTTGTAGGTTGCACACAAATAAAGAAGTTTAACTTCATCTTTTGTGGATGAGCTGAATTTGCTAAAAATCCATTTAAAGATCTTCTCAGCCTCGTAGCTCAGAGAAGCACAAAGAAGGCCAAGACAGCAAGCTCCTTCCTGTCTCAGTTCTTGAAGCAATTTGCTACTGTATTTTGGGGGAGAAAAAAGAAATGTGGAATCTCCAGACATGCGAGCAGAAAAGAAGAAACCATGAACAAATTAAAACATTTTATAAAGCAGAAAGATATATTCATGAATGAAGCTACTTAATGGCAGCATTGATGAAGCTAAAATAAAAATTAATAATCTGCAAAATTCTATGAAGTATTATTTCTATGGAATAAATCAACTTGAATAAAAGTATGCAATAAATAGGCCGTTCTACTTGCAACACACTATCCAAGAAAGAAAATTCTTAACATACAGCTGACTTTGGGTAATAACACTGAACTAAACACCAAAAAGCCCACACACACCTGAGCTCCCTCTGCATAAGCTCTTAGTTGCATGTAAATGAATTAGATCAGGTTGTAAAAAAACTTAAGTTCAATTTGCAAGCTAGACAACCACAGCAGCACACTACTACACCCACGTGATTAAACATAGCCGAGACAGACTTCATATTACCTACAACATAAAAGCCACACTTGTGCACTCCAATTCTCTCCATGTGAAGTGTACTCTAGACAGTCTAACAGTATTGTTGATATGCTTAAGAGAGTCTTAACTCTCCCCCAGTTCAGTCCTGTTACTGCAATGTCACACCCATGCAAAATTACTGAATTAATTTCTTCCAACCTTTCTCCCCTCTACTCCATTTCTATACTGAAATCCAAACCTAACACTGTCGTTATTTTTCCTCTTTAAAGCCTTCAAACTGCTTAGTTTTTCCAGCTTACCTTTCATTGAGTACATCATGAATGGCAGTCAGGATATTATCCAGTTGTTTAACTAGTACCTATAATATAAGATACATAAAAAGCATAAGCATAATAATGGCACGATAATTGCTGCAAACTAGATCCTGTTTACACCCACATTAAAAACACTACTGCCAATTCTGTTCGCTAATAGAATGCTATTATGCTTTCCACAGCCACTGCAGACTAGCATGAACTATATTAAGCAATACTGCAATATCATCCTACATGTTATATTTCATATTTATTTACAGTAGCCACAAAAATAACACTGGCAGCCTGCTATCGACATTTGTTCTAAGTTTAGTTCTTGCCGATAACATTACATCACAAATGTAAGACTCACAGTACAGCTCATCAGTAGCGTCTACTGAAGACCTAGTCTCCTATACTAATAATTAATTGTATCAGCAGAATATTTAATTAATCAGATAATACAATCTGAAGTATTAAAATTTCTACTTAGGCAATCCTGACTTTCCGAGAAATGGAGTACTATTTTGGGGGATGAAACATTATTGATGAACCAGTGTTTCTCAGTAAACATAACCAAAAATACTTGTTTTCCTAATATGCACTAAAAAAACCCAAACACATTAGTGAGTTGAGTTGCAAAATAATACATTAGAAGCAACTGTATAAGATATTAACAAGAAGCTTTCTTGACAAGTTAATAAAAAGGTTTGTCCTCTTTTCTTCAGAAAGATATTAGTCTTTAACACAGTGGATATTATCTAGTCTTTGTTAAGTTTTGAGCAACACCACTCTTTTTTGGGGGGTGGGGGGTGGAGAGAGAAAGAGGTCCACATGCTTGGCCCCTCAGAACTCACAAGGACATTTTAAAAATGTGCCTGGTATCGGCAAAAGAGGCTATAAAAGAGACAGGAGAAGGCATCTATAAATTGAGAAGCTGGAGCATGATGCCATTACATGTCAATGCCACTTGTAGTAACTTTACTTTGTTGAACACACATTTCAACCCTGAGAATGAAAAGAACTCAAACTATGCTTAATAATGTCAAGAACTGCAGGAGCTACTGCTAGGTTAAACACTGTCCATTATAAAGTTTTAGGCTTGACATTGTGGATATCACTTGACATCTGATCCTTGTTCTCATTAGTGAGCTGGGAAAAGTTTACAGAAAAGTTTCTCAGTGACAAACTTTTAATGTTCTGACTGCTAACAAGTACAAAGTTTGTCACCACTGAGTTAGATATTAGAGTGGCAATTCCAGTATGTTCCAAGATACCAAAAAAACTGGGGAAATAATGCATTGAGAATAATGGAAGTAATTAAAAAAAGCCAACCACGGAAAAATCGTGGAAAGCATTTACTCCCCAAACCCTTGTATTAACAAGGATTTTGTTTCAGAGAAAAGCTGAAGTATTAGCTACACTTGCACATGGTCTGCTTACACCTAGGTGCACAGAATAGAAAAGAGCACAATTACCACCGGTTAATTAATATATGAGAGAATGAACCAATTTCTTATAAGTATGGATAGACATATAACCCTCAACTGAAATATCACAGCACTGTCTGTAAATGAGCAGCAGGGTATTAAACCATCACTTCCTGCTTTTTCAATACCTGGAGAACTCCTAAGCTCTCCAAAACAGTGGGGGAGATGTGTCAGACAAAATACTCTTAATACTTCACTTCAAAATAAATAATATTAAAAATTTATACCCACAGTGGGATACTTCCCCCCCGCCAAATCCTGAAGAAACACTTGAGGATATTAGAGTTCAACAACCCATTAAAAAACCCAAAGATGTAATGAAAACAAAGACTTATTTTGTTCTCTTCCCATAAAAGGGAATCCACATACAAAGGTGTTTAGCTAGAAAGCTGAGTAACTCTAAGATGAGCTATTCACAAGACTGTATAAATATCTGCATATTTTTAATTTAAAATACAGAAACAGTTCTTGAACAAGACAACATGTTTTACTTCCTTTTTCCTGTATTCTCTTGCTGAAGGATCCAGAGGATATTGCTAAGACCAGTCAAAAAAACCCACATGCATGCCATATTTATTCCTCAGCTCATGCATTCAGTAGCTTGCTTTAAGGCAGTACGTCACAAGTAATCAAGCAATAAAAAATTTCCTGAATACCAGAAAAAGGACAGGCAATCCAGGAATACACTTTCCTTTGTTGTGGAAGGAAATTCCTTGTATATAAGATACTCCTCGCAGACATATCCCAATACTCAGATTTTTAAAAAGACAGTTTTATAAAATGAGAAATACTCCAGTGCTATGGAAAAGTAAAAATTACTAACCAGTTTGTTTTCTGGTTGCTGAATGAATTCTTTCAATTGCTTTACAGTAGCCAGTCTTCGGTCTCTGTCGTCTTCCCGAGTAATCCTCCGAAGAAGATTTGACAGTCGAGACTCGTCAGAATAAGACAATGATCGCTCTGAAAAAGAAAAGGCGATTATTTATTTTCTCTACAGAATTTGATCAATAGTATCTGTATTGTCCGAAATGTGTATTTGTGGACTCAATAAGTCATAATAGTAATTTGAGAAAAAAGTAAAAAAATAAATCCTGTTTTAAAGCTAATATGAGGAAAATTAAATATAAAAATCTAATTTAGGTACCAAAATATTTAATTTCTTCCAGTGGACGGCCCAGTACCTGGGTAGAACTCATTCAGAACTAAGCAGAACTGTTTTACTTCTACACAAATCCTGGATTTAGTTCCCTTCTACATAAATGGAAGTAAAAAAAAAAGGGGTGTAGTAAGGTTAAAACAGACTTCTGACTGAATATATAAACAAAAATAATTCAACAAATAATATTTAAAGAAAAACTTGTGGAAAAAATAAGCTGCTGCTTGAAGCAAAGAACCAGACTTAAGCTCAAGCAACTACCAAGAAACAAAATTTTCTCTGTCATTTTGGCACAAGAAGAAAGATTATGAGTAGTTCTCCGATAGCTAGCAGGGCTCTGCTTTGAAAAGGAAAATAGATCTACTCTTCCTCTACTGCAGAACAAAAGTATACAGTGTGCAGAGGTGCAGTAGCTATTGATTTAAGTGGATCATAATACAGGAGAATTAGCATCTGCCTAAGAAAACATTTCATTTAAGTTGACCAATAGCACTGTTGATACCAGTGAAGGTCAGAACTCAGTTTACCTGATTTAGGTACCAATTACAATGAATTTATATGAATAATTCATTTCCTTCATTTGCAAAAAGGAAACAAAGTTTATTTTGAAAAGTTTAACATTAGATGTTTCATGATGATTAAAATTAGAGGATTCATGGAACACAATGAGGTTTTCTTAGTCACCATGACTCTTATGAGAGCACCCAAGACAACTACAGACAGCTTTCTTCTCTGGCATGTTACACATCAGTCATCTGATGGGAGCAGCCATAAAGGCAACCTGGCAACAATGGGAAGGTTATAATGGAAAAATACTGACAGAATATGATGTCTGCCAGCCTGGGAACTGCTAGCCTGAGAACCCAGCCTGGGAACCTGGAGCATCCGTGAAGGGCAGCTGGGTACCTAAGAACCTGAGACATCCTGAAATACCCTTGATAAGTGCAAAACCAAGAAACTGCAACAACAAGCTTATTGTCTGGAAAGGTGAAAAATAGACTGTAATGGTGGAAAACACCCTGGGAAAGCAGGAATCGGCAACAGCTACTGGCTGCTCCAGCTAGGAAAACACTGGGAAAGCAAACATTGGTCCAAGAAAATAGAAACCAGCATCATCTATTGGCTGCTCCAGGTGAAAAACAGTAGTTAGTAAAAGCTACCGGTCGCTCTAGGTGGTTGTGTCCTACACCCCCTTATGTCTCTAACAATATAAAAATAACTCACTCTCTACCCAAAACGGAGCTTCTCTCCGAGAGCTCCCCCTACAAAGACTTTGCTACATGAGATCTCCTGGAGAGACCGGACCCTTGCTGGGGATGTCTGACTGACTCCAGGCTGCATGATGCAGGTCATTTTTGAAGTGAGACTTTGTCTGTCATCAATTGGCCCCACTCCTGGGAGAAGTTTGGCAAGTGCTGTACCGGTAAGACTTTGAATAATATATATATATATGTGTGTGTGTGCATATAAGTAAGTAATCATAAGTATATACTTGCTTAACTAGTGGTAATTCGTAGTAACTTGTAATAAAGAAATTTAAGAAACAAAAACCTTTGTGTCCTTGTGTATTACAGAATCCTATGAACCCACCCACAGGCCAGTAACTCTTATAGGTCACGACATCATCTACAGGAGAGCATGTCTTCTATATCATAATCATGAAGAATATTCTCAACCTTATTTTCATGTCTGTATTTTTTGAATTTTAAAAGATAGTATGAATAAAATAGGCTTTGATAATCTGTTTCTTGCCAGGCATCAGTTTAAGCAATTAATTTCAAAAGGCACCTGACATTCTGAAGGATTAGGCAGGCTTAGCAAACATTAAAATAGCAATAAGAGTCTGAAGGATCAAATCTACGTTGTGTTCCTAGCTAGCACAACTACACAAGACATTTTGAGATGTTATCTGACAGGCATGAAGAGCACTTCTTTTAAGATGTTACTGATTTTACAGAAGACTAAGGCATACATATCCATTTAGGAAGAATTAAGATTCTTTTCCCTTGCTTTATTCAGAAACCAGAGTCTTCAGTAGTGGATGAAAAGCCATGTGTCTGGCAAGAAACATACAAGGAATCATGATCACCAAAGACACCTTCTGAAGCAGTATCTGAGGTCTTCCTGAGTGATGGTGCCAGACTAATAACTACAATCCCTGCTAGATGATCACTTGCATCCGAAGATCTCCTTGTATTTCTGCCCAGAGTTGAGCTAGCAGCTGTAGTCCAAGGCTTGCCTGCCAAAGGTCAATACATAGCCAAACCTCAGGAAGATGGACCTAGCGTGGTTACCCACCCAAAAAATTGGATCAGCCTTCGAGAAGAGAGAAAAGGACTAACAGGAAGAATAGACCCTGCCCGGGGGTGTACCATGTCTATCATCTTCTTTAAAACCTGGGCAGTAGTAGAAGGCCACCAGACCAGGGAAAAAAATTTTGTTTTGAAAGTTCAAATGAAACAGTTCAGAAACAAAACATATGCGAACAAGAACAAAAGTTCTTTTGGTTACGATGGAAATTAACACAGAAAAAAAGTGCAACTGCTATTCATGAATAATTCTATGTGAAAACTCTTCTGCTAGGAAAGCACTGTGTTCTACATTACTGAATGTATCTTGAAAGCTTAAGCTGAACTGAATCGACACACACTTATTTCAGTATTAGACTGTCTACGTATGAAGCCTCTCAAAACAGCAATTTGAATCTGTCCTTGAATAATTCAATGTATTGGCCACCCCATAATACAGTCCTTTCCAAGACAACAGACGTGTGTCATGAGAAAGAGGAAAGTCTTTTTTACAATATTCCTACAGCTGCACTCTACCAACACTAACCTGGACCAGGAACACACAGTACAGATCTCTCCTCTTCTGTCACTCCCAGTTCGCACCAATCTCTGTCACTCAGCAAGCACATGGGAAGCTACACCAGCATAGCTGGGTTACATCACTAGATACTGCTGTTGAAGGGCAAACTAGGATGTAGTGGTTTGGAAAACACTGAAAATTATTTTTACTAAATAACTTTTTACAAAGATATTTTAGATCTTTGCAAAGTCCCTAAAAAAGTCCCCCCTCCTGTCCCTAAAAATGTTGCTTGACTCTTCAGTGTTAGATTAAAAGTCAACAGCAGGTACAACACTTGAATTAATTAAATCCACAGCTCGCAACTTTTTAGTATTGTCTTCTCTGTGTTTATCTTTTTGTTTGTAATCTCTTAATGGAAAACTGTAACTTATTTTGAAATATGATTGTGCTGTCCTATATATAAAAAAAAATCCTAAAACCAGAACTGTATAAATAAAACTACCAGCACCAAGGTTACTGGTAGGAGACACATTTAACTGCTGCTAGAACAAGACGTACTGTTCAAAACTCTCTACTAAAAGCAACTTTGTTTTTATTCAGTTAATATCTGATGAACTTAATATCTGATGAACGCATTGCTCCCTGAGAGAGTGTTAGCTGTCTGTTGAGCCATAATCATAACCTAAAAATAATAATAAAAAAATAAACTAACCAAGAGCATGACTGAAGCTATACTAACCAAAGCACTATTTAACAAACACCTCCATGACTCCACTTTGTGAAAAATCAGCAAGGTCTCAGCCACATGCCGAATCACTCACAGAAAACAACTATTTTAAAAATTGCTTAATGCACACACTAACAAACAAGAAAACATAAAAGAATTTAAAAAATAAGAGCCTGTTGCAACATAATCCCACTGTATTCTGAAGAAGATACGAAAAATCAAAATGATTTGCTGAAACCTACAACAATCACAAAGATAGCCCAGTTAAAAAGGAGAAACTGTTGAAATCTGACATCTAGAGGACAGAATACGTACAGAGGCATACAAGTCATAGGCAGCAACTTCAGTCATTGGAAATTACAGTTCTTAACATTTTAAGGATTAAAGAGGTACTCACGTACCTAGAACAGTGATTTTTTCTGCCAGTACTAACTAATAGTAAACTCATGCACAAGCCCATACCAGAAGTATTATTTACACAGAGTTCTCTGTTAGACAATTCTCTATTTCCTCTACATAGACATAATTTAAGACACTAAAAGGACTGAGTAGTTTTTATATCAAGACACCAGAATGGGATCATAAAATCTGAGTTTAACCTGTTCCAAAGATCAGGCTTTTGCAACAGTCATGTCACCACTTGCACCTCAGTTCTTCCACCCGCAAAGCACACTGAACACTCGTCTTTCACCTTTTGTCTCCTCCGAAATATAAATCCCTGACGAGAAACACCGTGTCCTCCTATGTTTATAATGTGCCCGGCATAAAGCAGTCACAGTTTTTGTCAGTGGCTCAACTACCACTTAGTATAAGTGATGCAATAAATGACAGTGCTTAGTCATAACAAAGTTTCTATTTTCATTCAAAAGGCCTTGCAGTAACTTTCTTCTTTTTAAAAAAAAAAAACCTAAGATTTAAACCCAAACAGTGGGAAAAGTGAAGCCTTCTTTCTCAAAAGCGCGTGCCCAGCATTCTGGCACCCTCTCGCAACTCCAGATTTCCTCTCGCTGCATCTCCCAAGACCCTGCCCACATTCTTATGATGCCTCCAGTTCCTCTCTGGCCTCTAATCCTCAGCTGAGCAAGAGGGAGCATGAGTTGTGGCTGGTTCAGGAATACACATCTACTGACTAATCAGCTGGTATGATGTGATGACTAGTTGACCTGCAGGCCAGCGAGAACAGATAACAGTTGAGCTCACTGTTGCAGGTTTTCCCACACTAGGGACTCGTTAATTAACAACTTTTTACTCGGGCATCAATTTTCAACAAATCTAAGAGCAAATTCTCCTTCTTGGAGCCCTTGGTGTCTTTGTCAAATTTGGCTAACCTGAATACGGGTTCAAAAAGCTATTTAAAGGAAATTGAAAGATTGATAGCATAAGCCATATAGTCAAGAGATCTGCCTAACTCATGGAGGAAGTCTCAATGCAGGGAACAGCACATACAAGATGACAGTTTCCATCAACATCATCTAATCATATATCACAAAAAATAAAACCCATATAGACTGCCTAATCGTAGTGAACAACTTTTCATATTCTGAACACAAGAGAGGTTGCTAAAAGAGATCCTCTTTTCATGAAAGTCTGTGGTATCCTTACCCTGTGATTTCCTCATGTCTTTTGTGGCTAAAGCACGATTCCCATGCGGAACACTGGTAAAATCAGGATTGGTCACATTGTTAACTCTCAGCTCTTGCCCCAACGACTTCCGACCATAAGTATTTTCCCCAGATCCTCCATTGACACTGTAGCCACCTGTGGAAAAACCAACATGAGATTAAAACAGGCTATCAGACCATGTATTTAGTATGTTATAAGTTATTCAATTCATATGCAAATTAGCAGCCCTATCCTTTACCACCTTCTTTGGCTTCCTTTTTCACTTTCACATGCAAAAATGTTTTGTAATGCTCTGTAAGTTTCCAGGTCACATATTCAGAATCTAATCAGTCTTTTTGAAGCATATGAAAAAACCTCTATTGCAACAAAGTTTAACATCAATTTTGTTGCATTTGGGGTTCTTATTATTACTTTTGACCCTGTATTTTACAAGGCTCTTCATGTCAAACTGCTAGTACACATGGCTAGATACATTCACTTACTCGCTCCTTGATTATGCACATCAAATTTCCACTGTTATAAATCCACCACACAGGTTCAGTAAAATGGCCAAAAAAAAAAGAGAAAGGTTTTTAAAAAGCCACAGATTATTTATATGTACAGATTGAACAACTCTCCCTAAACATGCAACAGTCAATATTTTCACACACTAATGCTGACATTATCTTAAATTAATTAAACTCAATCCTATATTCTCCCACTTGAGATACACATGGTACATCTTTGGTAATAATATAAAATGGAAATAAAAGTGTCATTTTGAGTAATTAAATTATTTTTACTCCTAGAGCCACAAGAATTTACATACTCAAATGCTGAAACCAAAGATTTTTCCAGTCTGTCACACCACTTGGAGGGGCAGGTTCTTCCTCTGCAGTACTGTGGAGAAGTGAAACTGTCCCCTGAGCCTGTCCCATACTTCACTCAACATATTAGAGCTCACTTTCAAGGCAGCTGTGCAGGCAGCTTTCTGAAGTGCCTTCCCTGCCTGAGACAGGGAAGAATCGACCAATAAAATTAAACCCAGAACAACCAAAAAATATGCAAGACTTCTTTCAGAAAAAGTATTTCCACAATTCCACCTGCATCAGTGTATAAAAGAAAGCCTGGGGAAAAGGAGAGGCGGCTCTCCATAAGAAGAGGCAGCCTGTCAAAACTACAAGATGGATTAAAAAATAAGCTGAAACATCAAGGTGAATCTGGACCTTAGCAGATGTAAAGAGTATCATCCTGAAGGCAAAGCTTTTGATAAAAAGCAGCTGTGAACTACCAGTGGAAGTTCATGTATTTCTATACACACAGGACTACTCTACCATTACAGAAAATCCTGTGCAAAGTCTCAGTTGTAATTAGTTAATTACAACTACAGTAAAGATAATTTGTGCATATTTGGATTTACAACATTAAACTAAATTTTTAAACATAAACTAGCATACATGCCACCTTAACGTTATTTTGTCATAACAAACCAACACTGTCCTATGAAGGACATTACTTCTAACAGCAATAATTATATTTATGACTAAACAGAAGTGTATCACTAAAATTCAAAGCAACAAAGAAATTAGTTTAACTGAAGATGTCAGCTAATCATGCATTCAGACCACAAACATCAACTATCAAAACCAGACATACTACCATATACTATTGGAGTTCTTAAAGTTATTTCATACTCTCCCTCTAGCACACAAAATATCCCAGCTTTTTTCTCTGTCTGCAAAGGCATGTAGTATTTGCTACAGTGTATTTGACATTACCTTAAATGAATTAAACACAAACCTATATTCTCCCACTTGACATGCAGATGGTACATCTTTGGTAACAATATGAAACAAATTGTCATTAGAGTAATTAAAAAACAGCAGGGCAACCAGGTTTTTCGGCAATAAGGCTGTAAATATTATACTAGAACTCACTTCAGTTATCTCCTGGTCTGAAAAGTTTTTGAAAATCCTAATATATACAAATTCTATCCTTTTTTCCTTTAAATGTTAAATCTGAGACCAAACAAGAATATGATCAGCTATGCCACTGTTATTAATTTTAGCATAAATATGCAGATACCATGACATACAAATACTAGTGCAGTATGTTTTTAGCAGCAAGGACTCTGAGCCCATCATAGTTACAAATCAAAAGGGAGGAAAGTGTTGCAGGAAGCTAGAACATCTCATCTATAAGTAATCTGGACCTTAGTAGATGTAAAGAATATCATCTTGAACTCAAGAGCACCCAAGAGCCTTCTATTTAATTTTAAAAACTTACATCTTCCAACCCCTCTGTCTTGTTTTATAAAGTAAAGGAGAGAAGACAAAGGGGAGAGATCTAATTGCAGTCTTCCAGTAGTTAACGTGAAGGGTTATTAAAAAAAAAACAAAAACAGCCAGACTAATCTTACAGATGCAGCGCAAAAGGACAGGAGTGAACAGTCATAAGTTGCAGCAAGGGAAATTTGAACTGGATATGAGAAAACAATTATTTCCCAAGAGAGTGGTAAAGCACTAAACAGGCTGCTAAGGGAGGCTGCAGAACCTCCCATCCTTGGAGGTTTTCAAACCTGAATAACTTCCAGAAATTATCAAGTTGGAAGTCATTTTCATTAACAACACCAGAAACTCGGGGGGGGGGGGGGGGGGGGGGGGGGTGTGGCACAGTGGAATTTCTTCTCAAGGATTCTAGGTACTTATGACATACGGTTATCCAGGACAGAAAAGTTCTTAAAAAGAAAATTCCATGCTGCAGACTCCAACAGATAAACTGAAGAATCTTAGTAAACAAAGAAACTATTCTGCATCTGTAAGGTTACAAATTTCTCCAAAAAAAAAAAGAATGAACTAGAGATACTTGGAATTTGGTTTGAAATCATCGCTTGAAAATCATCGCTTTTCAAGTCACACCTGAACAAAATAGCATAGTTAAAAGTGCTGAGCTAGCAGAGACATGCCCTGTAAGGTACAGTACTTGAGGGAGAGATAGGTGCATTTTTCTTTTCAAATGGCACTTTCCCAGCAACTTCACAAGCTACCTTACTGAATTTGTCCAAAACTTACTATTTCACTATACTGACAGTACGTTCTTTAAATATTAGCACACTTCAAAGTATAAGAATAACCTACTATGCCAGTCTGTGTGAAACACAGTAAAACTCTCCATGTTAGCAGACACACTGACAAATGTACTCACTTTCTAAGCAGCTCCTCTGTTTAAGTTAACCAAATCTTAAGGTTCTCAAGGTATGCAGATAAACAAATGCCTGTTTCATGCTCCTGCCTCCTACTAACAGTAGCTACTACTTATAAAAAAATTAATTTGCACCAGCACACCCAGTTGTAACTTCCCCTAAGATGTAGCAATTCTTTACAGATAGTTACAGGGCAGAGAAGTAGAGGGAGTGTGAATGCTTTTTAGTTTCCTGAACAAGAACTCCCCTGCTAATATTCCTGTGAGATATTTTTTTTTTAGTCTGGCCTGCCTGAAGATCTACATAGTCTAAAAAGTAACTCTGCAAGTAAAAAATCCTCCTATTTGATACCTGTATTTGGTGATTAAAAAGAAAAATAAAATCAGAATACAATTTCTTTTTCATAAAGATGAAAAAGATATGATTCTGAATTTTTAGCCATTTTCTAGAGAAAGTATTTCCATTCTCAAAAAAAAACAACCAAAAAACCAGAAAAAAAAAACCACTTATATGAACCATACATCATGCAGTTTATATGAAGTCAGACTGAGGCACATAGAAGCAGAAATTCCCATTAATGACAAAATATAGATTTGAGTCCCAAACAAAGATTCCTGTTTGCTGCAGTAAAGCTGCAATAGGTAATATATCATATTAGTAGCCCATTTAATCAGGCAGTCCACTTTCAATACTAGAAGCACTAGACAGTATTCAAGAAGAAATTAAAACTTGCAGACCAGACACATACAGAACGCTATTCTTTAGGAAAAAGTGCTTATTCTGTTAATGCATTAAGTCTTCTCTTACATTTTTCTCCTAATGCAACTGCGTATTTTTCTCACTAGTCACATCAACCACAACATTTCTTTGATCCCTGATAAATCTCTCAACACAGTGATACTGTGGCAATGAGTTACATCAGTTCACTGCCTTTTTTTGGAAAAAAAAAAGTCTCCACCATTTCAAGTTTACTGCCTTTCTCTGAACGTCCCCTCACAATTTACACATGAAACAGCAATCTGTATACCTTTTTCTTCATTCTGTATGTCAGTGTGGACTCTGATATCATCGTGTCTTTGTCGAGACACCACAGCTGAATTTGAGGGTTGTAATCCATAGGAGGCAGAACTGCCCCGATCTCTGGATGAAGAGTATTTTAAATTGTCCTGGTCAGCTGATGCACTGTCAGTTCTATAAAGAGAAAAATATTTTTTTATGTAGGGGTATAACAGGAGTGGGATTCACATTCACTTATAAATGCAACATATTTAAATGACAATCCCAAATTTATTTTCCTGTGTCAAAAAAGCTGTACATCTAACCTGCTTCTTAAAACGTGACGTTAAATTCACATTGGTATTAGAATTGACTAATTATTACAGCAACATGCAAAGGGAATGCATTCTAGTGCGCCAGCACCTTTTCTCAGGACGTTCTCAAGTCTCTTTTCAGTTGGATGCCTATATAAGGACAAATTACTTCCCAGAAGTGAAAAATAAAATACAACTAGGTATAGGTATATACCACAGCTAGGCGATACAGTGTCTACCATTTGTAAAAGTCATTACTAATCCACACATGAACATTGACATAATATGCTATGGGCCTTATTGAGCAATGTAAAACCACTTATTAGATGGAGGTGTTACTAGCATGTAACTGATAATCAATATAGGAATCACATATTAAGTTTTTGCAAAACCAAAATTGCATAACAAAAAAACAGGCTTTATTGTGGAAAAACCTGGAATGTAAATTAAGAGCTCTTATCCTTTAGAGTAAATGTTTGCAGATAAAAAGTGAGTTTAAAAAAAAAATCTGCATTAAGTTTAAACCATTCTCATATCAGAAAACTGATTTACAGCCCAGAATAAACTTTTAAGGAAAAAGGTGAAAATTATGAAACCAACTCTTCTCACTGGACATACTAAGTGATTTCATTTTTTAAAATACAGTAACTTTAATATACCAAACTTGTGCGCATGAGACTTCAGAACCTAAACTCAACCAATCACTTTAAATGCATTCTTACAAGCAATACTGGAGGGTTTACATTAAAACCCATAAAACAATACCCATCCAAACCAAAAAATCAGCAGAATTTTGTTCAACTCGAGTATGTTTGATATCACACTATTCAAATTATTTACAGAGGGCTTTTCCTAAGCAAACTCTAAAGATCTACTATTTTTAGCTTTGGATAGTTCATTTGATTATTTAACAAAAAGCAGGACAGATCATTCCTTTCCATTCCTGCAAATTAACTACAATTTGTATAAGGACAAACACCACATGTTCTTGGGAAAAAGTCTTTCATTTTTACTTTTCAAGAGAACACTGCAATTAGAACTGGTAGACAAATTGAGGGAAAAGGAGTTAAATACATCTCAAGGCCAAAAGGGAAAAACACAGCTAAAATTTTTGAAAAGCGGTTGTTACTTAAGCTGTCCTGAACGCTTGCTATCTTCAAATATAGCCTGTCCTCAGTACAACTGGAAGAGTAATACCATGAGGGTTTATATTTGCAAAAACAACTGGAATTAAAGACCCCCCACACACATATTTTACTCTTGAGAATGTTAAAAGACAATATACTATCAATTGGAACAGGGTTCAAAAGAAGAAAATTGTGCTTTCTCCCTATTCTCACAGCGAAAGGTTGACACTAGGTTTGCTTAGCAGGTATTATTCCCTTTTGCTCTATAGGCAAATTCAGCTTTAGATATCCACAATAAGACACTCTTCCTCATTCAGTATTCACCGTGGCATCACATCTACTGTTTTGTCGAGCACTTGCTTGGACTATTTTATAAAACAAGCTATGCTACTCAAGAGGCAAAGCCTTAGTAAAAGTCTTTGCTGATGATAGTCAACTAGGATTGTAGAAATACTTACATAGTTGGACCTTCACCATTCACCTAAGTTATGCTGAACAACAATGAAGTTCTGCACTGTACTTTCAAATGGTATGAACTTTAAATGTGCCACACCATGTGCAAATTTTCCAGTCAGCTACAGAGGCCCCAGATTTTTTCCCTGTCCTAAAACCTCAGGAGACTTCCAGTTCACTTTGAGGAACAGCAGACTTTATTACAGAGGATTCAAATTATTTCAGCCTTTCAATCAGACTGACAAATTTTCAATTGGTAAATTTAAGTACTGATGGGTTCTTAATAGTGTACCTCCCCAAAGAGCATTACTTTCTTTAAGGTGATGTGCTGTAGACTGCATCATCTCCAATTGTCAAGCATTAAGTCTGAAATTCTTAAATCTGAAGGCAAGCTGATTAAACATACGATTTTTAAGACTGTTCTGCATATTCCAATCAACTGAAGGACTACACGTGTTCTCAGCTAACCTCACTTCCCACAGCACAGCCTTTGAATGTTTTGTAAAATTTTCCATTGTGGTAAAATACATAAGCCTATTGTTTCCCTGGGAAAAAAATCACACACTCACTTTGTTTTGTCTTTGGGAACAGCTTTCTGCAAGCTAACCTGTTCACGCTTTTATCACCCAACTAAAAGGTGAGCACAATTTTATTAAAAATATATAATTGTTCTCCTGTGTATCAATCAATGTGTTATCAATCCTGTGTAAGAAACAATAGTTGCCACTGAAAACATTGTTCCCACTACAATAAATGTATAGCTTAAATATCCAACAGTTTCTGCCATCTCTTCATAAGGGGGAGAAAAAACACTTCATAGAAAGATACTGTTTCCAGAGAGCTAGGTTCTGTGACCCAACTGGCTGCTATGGTCTGTATTGCTTTGAAGGAGGATTCTGAACTGAAAGAAGCTTGCAGTAAGATTCACACCAGAAGCAGAGCCCACCATCTCATTTCTAGCTGTCCAGTGATGCACATCATTTCTCAGGTGTGCATCTTAAATTCTCAGGAATTTAAGAATTGTACTGTAGGCTCCTGCATCAGCACTCTGGGAGTTTGTGGTGTGGGTTCATCAAGACCTGGGGACGCAACCCAAGTACCCTCCGCCTGCGCCTGTGCTCCCTTACCGAGGAACCCAGATACCTGGGTGACACAGGACACCGCTGTGCAAACTCACAGCAAAGCATGGCCTGAGTGCACAGGAAGAGACATTTAATTTTCAAACCTGTTTCTGAAAAATACCATTTTTCATGTCAGTCATGTATTCATTATTTTGAAAGACAACCACTTAGAACTCAAAAGGCAGCCGCTCTGTGGACAAGTACTTGCCAGAGTCTTACAAGTAATCACTTTTTGTGCCTCCCTCCAGCCCTGTAAGGTACACTGCAGCCATTCCACCAGGCGGCGGGTGCACTCTTCCCGGCTATCTCAGCTCATGCCCACATTTCAGGAGGGCACTTTTCCTGTTCACATGACGGTATTTCCCCTTTAATTACATTGTGCCAAGCAGACGCTAGGTTACATGACAGACGTAATGCTTAGCGTCATCTTTCAAAAGAAGTCTATGGAACAACAAATTTATCAGTTACATACATTGACATTGTCACAGACCTGAACAGACATTGTATACTAATAAAACCACAACGTCCAATGTTAGCAGCAGATAAGCAGAAGTACAAATACAAATGTGATATTAGACAAAGCTGGAATGGGAAATTGCAAGGATGAACATGACTATGATTACTTTATACTGTAGCTTCAAAAGCGTATTTGCCACTTTACGAGACACTACTGTCTTTTATTTCCACCTGAAAAGCTCATTGATGGATACTAAGCAAAGTACTTAAAGAGCTGGCATGACAGTTTTCATCTGTGCCTGGTTCTGGGTGGAAGACTGCCTGATTATCCCCAACACCGGCACCAATTTCCTGCATACACTGTTTTAGAAATATCATTTATACAGAAGAGATTGCATTCAGTTTTCTGCAGGGTGATTTTTAACCTGCCTTTATCCATCAGAAAAAGAAAATAGCTCACCCACCTAAATAAGCAGAAATGGCCACTAGTTCTCCCTAAAAAAAAAAAAGCTACTCAATTTTTTTTCCAGGGACATACAAAAGGAAAGTTAGACTTTTCCAAAAATAATTGTATCTCTCATTCCATCAAAAGTATCAGCATGATTTGACTAGCCAATTTGTATGACTGAAGACAACATGGCTGAGAACAACTGACTTTAAAAAAAACAAACAACAACTTTTTTTATCTAGAAAAAAGAAAAACAGGTCAATCAAAAATATATCATGTTTCTTTAGTTATATGGAAGCCTTAAGAATTTTTGTCCAAGAAACTTGTTACAAACAATCTGGTGTATACTATTCATTATCTGTAGCTCTTTCAGAATGACCCTGCCATATGGATATTATTTTGAGACAAAAATCACTTAATTATTCTATTTGGTTTTATTTCTAAGTAGAGGATCTACATGGAGGATTTATTCTGAGACAATTCTACTATATGAGTTGTGTTATTGTTCAAGTCAGTCAATTTTACTTGCTTATGTGCTCTATTTGCCAAGTTTATTTGCTATAATGCAGATAAATTCTTCATTACTTAAAATCTTTATCAATAAAACATTTAAAACTTAGAGTGACTGTACCCACTCAAATTAAGAGCTTCCCACCAAGTTCCCTACCTTTCTTCCACTGACATGCAGAGCAATGACAGCCTTCTTTTGCCATGCTCTTTTATCATCACTCGGTCTGTCTTGCCAAGCCCAAGCGTGGCTGAGCCCACCCCAAAGCCTACTTTTGTTTCTACTCCTGTGTTGAGAGCGCACAACGAGCGTGTAAGTGGCCATGTTTTCTACTAGTGAAATAGCAACTAATTAACTATTTTCCTACTGCAATTCTGCCATCTCCACTGCTGGACAACTATCTGCAGTCACAGTAGCTTTTACAATCACCTCTTGATTCTGCACCTTCTTATACAGTAGCTCACCAATTTCCTTCTGTCCTGTGATGGACATTAGGAGGGAATGTCAGAGAATTGTATCACATATATGCATCCTGTTCTTATTTTTCCATAGGCATCTTCTGATATCATGCATCCAAAAATGGCTATAATGCTAGCTAAATCACTGGTCTGATGTAGTAGCTATTCTTGTATGGAAGACTATCTGCTCTCCAAATTCCTTTTGCTTCCCACTGACACACTTTAATCTTCTTTCATCTTTCTCACATCTCATTCTCCTCTGTCTTCACATTAAAAACAAAGGCTTTCACATTACAAACTTAGGCTCCCCCATTTTACCAAAAAAACAAAAAAGCTCTTTGATCTCATACCTTCCCAACCTTATCAGCATATTCAAGACACTCAGACGTGAAAGGAGATCAAGAATTACTTGTTGCCAGTTCAGAACTGAACCCATTCCTGTTCAGCATCTCCCACACACAGTCCACTGAACCTCCTCCCAAGGTTTCCATTGACCTCTTCACACTGGCACCTCACAACTGATAGGGCATCTCATTCTCTAAGCTGCCTTCAACACTGCAGACTATTTTTCTCTCTCTCCCCCTATGTACGTGCCTATCAATCTCACTCTTTGTGCTCTCCTCTCTCTCAACTACCCCTGAAGAGGTGGAGAAGCCTTACCAACTTTCATCCTATATGACTCTACACCCATTCTCAGGTAATTTCAGTGACATCCTCAAACATTCCTATGTTGTCAGCTTTCAGGTCTCTCAGTTACAGACTTGTCCAAACTAAGATTTCAGCCTATTTTTAACAAACATTTTGTGTACCTTGTTGTACATGCAAATGCAGGATAAATAGAGTCTCTGTCTCAACTTTCCTTATACACAGCACCCACTATTATCATCCTGCTTGTCATTCAATGTGTTAATCCAGCATTATGAACAGACAATATCCACAAGTAGCACTTGCCCTTTATAAAAGACATGCCTCTGCCCTTCACAGCCACATAAAAAGCACTGCTCTAGCCATCGCTTTCTTAGCCCATTTGCTCTGATGAGTTTCTTTGCTCCCTGCCAATACCTCCCATTCTGTCTTTAATTAAACACAGGGTACTTGTCCTCAGTTACAAAGTGCTAGCCAGTACTGCTCTCCTGCTTAGGTTATAAGCTACCTGGAAGCAGAGCCATATTTTACTGTCTTGTCTCCTCGTGTCTAGACCCACAGGGACCTAGGCGGTAACTTGGTTTGGCAGGCACCGTGCTAACAGAAATCAGTAATTCCTAACACTGACTTACATTGCATGAGAAGGATACACTTCATTTTCAAGAACGAATTTCAGTACTGAACCTAGTAAGACACTTGTGGAACTTCTCAGATGTGAAAGATTTTCTGTTTCCCTTTTCCATATACTGCCCTGCTAACCTACATTTATGATAGGAGAAACAGAGAGGTCCTGTTAATTAAAATGTTATCTTCCTTTTCTCACTTTCGCCTAAGAATAAAAAAGCCATGGTTCACCCTGTGTTTGCTAACCTGCTACCCTGCACTCACGCTCCTGCTTAGTACCACCATAAGCACATGAAACATGCTTTGCCACCCAGAGCACTTCCTATCAAAGGGAAGTATTGCTTGTTTCAGTATATAATTAGCCTTTAGTACTCTACCAAATTAACTCTGCTTACATGCAAGACCTGCACACTGACATGATTTTATTTTTCCCCCAGAAGTCGTATCAGGAAAAGTGCAGTGAGATCTGTCAAACAAAAAAGAAGTAAAGGTCTAGAAAGCTATGAAGATTAGAAGAAGGGGGAACAAAATTTTATTCAACCTTCTCAAAAACCCCTCACTGTTCTCTGTCACATACATCCAACATTCATCTAAAAAGTTTTTGTGTTGCTATTAATTTAGAGTCTGGTACACCTCAATGCACAAACTAATGTGGTCATATGTATCAGGACAACTTCCTCCTCTGTAATACACAGCTCTATCAATACACACACTGTAGGAAAACCAGTCCACGTGCATCTGACAGATATGACTGCATTCATGCAGGCACCAAAAAAAAAAATCAAATTCTAATTAAAAACTGCCCTCCCTTACAGAAGGATGTGGGCTCCAACTTTCAGTTTCACCCTGTTTTCACCCCAAGTCTCAATGCTGATTAGCATTACTAAAAATTGAGAGGAATCTGGACCTAGTAATGAATAGCAATCTAGTCATTTTTACACACACAAAAATGTGGGTTTGAAAACACAATCCATCTGATAATACACCCATGCATTAGCAGTTCCTTTTTTCCCCTTTAGGAACCTGAAACAACTACAATTACTGCAGTTTTCACTACCATGTGCCATGTGCATTCCCTCTTCCACGCCCTGCAAGAAAGAATTTACCAGCAACATCATCTAAGCTAAACGAAACTAACAGTCAACAGAAAAGAAAGGGGAAGGAAAGAATATGCAGGTATATTGTGTTGTGGGGTTTGCCCAAGAGCATATTCGAAACAATCAATGAAAAAGGAACGCTCATTGCCAGTTTTATATAACAGATCTCCTTTCAACCGTGCATGTGAATCACTTTTAAAAATTAGTTAACGCCAAAACAACAAAGACTGATTTAATCTCTGCGTCTTTTTACGCTCTTAGTGTAGACTCACATGTTCCATATCGCTCAAGCTATCTTTTTGAGATTTAAAAAACTTGAGCATAACATATAGAGAAAAATGTGCTCTGTGTTTGGGACTGTGTGAACATTTCTGATTCCTGGGGTCCCTCACCAGATTTAAAAAATAATATTTAAAGGAAAGGATAAAGTGAAATTCTTACAAGTGACAGGATTAGTGGTGTTACCTATTTCTTAGCAGGAGCTCTAATCACACAGCGTGATTGGAAACAGAACTAGGCCCTACCTGTGCCAGGAATCTTCCCTAGTCTGCCACACTTTCTCTAGCACTTTCAGATTTTTTGTTTCTGCTGTGGCTCTCGGGATAATTATTTTAGCAGCCCAGTTTACAGCAGCTGTACTTGAGAGCTAAGGAGGCACCAAACTACAGCATGGGGGAATGGACCAGAGTCAGACACTGAGGTAACAGTCTAACTTCTTAAACCAGCCTTATCACCAGGCAAAGCATTTCTGCAGCTACAGTCTTATTTTCACCCCTAGCACACCCCTAACACAACTGAACCTATTGCAGACAATTGCTATGTTGGAAAAAGTCAGCTTCCTAGCCCCTGTAAGACGTACTTTTTCATGCTAAAAGATAGAACTTGTGACAAATCAATATGTCTAACCAGAATGCATTTATAGAAGCCATCCACTGCAAAGACACAAGATGTACATCCAATTTCTTCCAGGTGGGAACGTCACGAGTTAGGGTCCAGAATTCCAGACTGCGGCCCAGAAATCTGAAGCAAGGCAGTAGTTAAGAAGTAAGAGAGAGACCAGACTTCTTAATTCCCCCTAGAAAATCTAGATGCTACAAGAAGATGTCACCAACGAGGTTTGCAAGTTTTTAAGTGAGGAAAAAAAATAGTAAGTTATTTGACCAAGTAGTTCAATAACAGAAGAAATTAGAACTTAATAACCATGCCCCACACACCATTAAGAATTGAACAGCCTCTAGCATTAGCCCTAGAGGCTGTGCTGCTAGCTGTTCAGCAAAAGCAAAGCTTCCTTCACAGTAAATACTGAAGTTACATCTGTGTTTCGTAAGATCTACCTTCACATCCACACAATTTTCCTAGTCCAAATCACACGCAACTGGGACTGTCATCTGTAAATATATTCCCAAGCATGTGCCACTCTGTTCTTTGCTGCGAAGTTTAAAAGTAGGATCCCATATTGTGTTAAACTTTCAAAAACACTAAAAAAAAAGCCCTAAATCTTCCACATTTAAAAAAATTAAGAAACGCCAAATTTATTTACAATTTCTACATGACAATTTTGACTCTTAAAATAGCAAAGCTGAGCAGTACAGCAAATACATTGGCATGGGATATATTAGAAGTAATCAAGACCTGAAATACACTCTCTACACTTGACTAAAGAAGTCAAAAGACTTTGAATTTCACTTACTAAGTACCACCAGGTATAAACACACCTTAAAACCTCACACATTGTACAAGCTCTCACCCCAGCCCACTTACAGCTCAACTACTTTCCCCAGATAAAAAAAAATAATAATAATAATCCTGTACTGTTTTATCAACCCGCGAAAGGCTACGAGTACTTCTGCAGCCTCTGTTCTTCTCTGCTTAACCGCCAGCTGAAAACTAGACTGAAAACATACAGGTATCAAGCCCACCCCCAGTTCTCCACCCCACTGCAGGCCCCCCAACGCTTCAGCTTTCCAGCGAGGCGTCTCCCACCGCGATGCGCAGGGAGAGGGAAGCCGCTGCCCGCAGACACGGACCAGGCATCGGCCAGACGCGCTACCGCCACCCCGACCGCGAGAGACCGAGGGGAGGCGGGGACACCGGCAGAAGCCGGGGGAGGAAGCAGCGCTCTCACCCGCCAGATCAGAGCCCAGACCGGGGTCCCACCGAGCGCCGCGCGGTGACAGACCTGTCCCTGTCCCGTCTCTAGCCGCCAGCAGACGCGGATCCGGAAATCCCCTCCGCGCCCCTGCCCGGCTCCCGCCAGGGCACGGCCGCGGCCGGCCCCTTCCCCGCCGCTTAGGCCCGGCGGCCGGCCCGCCGCCACCCGCCCCGCGCTAGGCCCGGCGGCTGCCGCCCGCCCGCCCGCCCCTAGGCCCAAGAGCCAGGAAGTGGCTCCGCCGCCGCTCCGAGCCGCCGCGGCCCGCGCCGCCCCGCTCCCCCAGGCCCGGCGCCGGGGCGCGGGCCGAGCCGCCAGCCGCGGCGCCCCGCTGCCCCGGCCCCCGCGCCCCGCGCCCCGCAGGCGGCCAGGCCGCGCCCCCTGCCCCAGCCCTGCCCACCTGGGTTGCCAGTCATTCCAGCCCCGCGGGTGGTAGTGCTGCCTGCTGCCGGTGCCGCTCAGCCGAGACCCCGGGGCTCTGCGGCTCATTACCTTGCCCGAGACGGCATGGCCGGCCGGGCAGCGGCGCAGGACAGGGGCAGGGGCGGCGGCGGCGGAGGAGGAGGAAGAGGAGGAGGAGGAGGAGGAGGAAGGGGGGGAGAGGCGCGGGCGGCGGCTCCTCACTCGCGCTCCGCAGGCGGCTGCTGTCTCACACCGGAGGGAGGGGACGCGGCCGCCGCGGCTGCTCCGGCTGCTGCCCGGCCGCGCGGCATGCCGGGATCGCGGACATGGGCCGCCCGCCCCCTCCGCGGGGCACGCTGGGAGGGCGGGGGACGGGGGGCGGGGGCGGGGGCGGTCCGCCTCCGGCAGCGGCGGGACGGGCTTCCCCACCGGCGGGGGGGGGTCCCCGCCGCTGCCCGCCCCGCGGGGCCTCGGGCGGCGGTCTCCCCTGTGAGTGGGCGTGGGGGAGCGGGCGGCCATCGTCGCCACCCCGCCCCGGGCAGTGAGAGCCAGCCCCCCGGGTCCTGAGGGGAGCCTGAGGCCCCTGGGCTGTCAGGGTCGGTGACAGCCGACAGGATCCCAGCCCCTCGGCTGTGAGGGGAACCTGGGGCCCCTGGACGTGAGGGCAGCCAGGGGATCCCAGCCTGACCAGTGTGAAGGGATCTGGGGTATCCCGGGCCCTGAGGGGATCCTGGCACCCCTGCACCCTGAGGGGACCGAGGTCCCCAAGGCATGAGGGGAGGCGGGGGCTCCCAGTCCCCCAGCCGTGAGGGGAGCCAGAGGATCCCAGACCCTGGGTCCTGAGGGGAGCCTGGGCCCCCTGGGCACTGAAGGGACCAGCGTCCCCAGGGCGTGAGGGGAGCCTGGGGCCCCTGAGCCCTGAGAGGAGCCGGGGCTCCCAGGCCCTCAGCAGAGCTGGAGGACCGCTGCCCTGCTCCCATCTCCCTTCGTTAAGAGGATGCGGACATCCTCCCTCCTTCCTTCTGCAGGGGTCTGTGCTGCCCGAGCCTTGCTGGAGTGTGGGGAGCTGCGTCCCTCTGAATAGATCTGATCCTCATCCCCACGTTTCTCCCCATTAGGACATGTCGCCCATATATGACTGCCAGGGAGAAGTCTGATGTTTGGCAGTGGTCAGCAAAAACCTGAATAATCCCACACTAGACACTAACTAAACCCCTAAGGTTTCTCCTTCTTCCTCCCTTCTTCCTCACAGCTGCTAAAATGCATTTCAAAAGCAGACTGGTGAAGTAGTGTCTTTCTAAGCGCGGATGACTTTTCTATGTAAAGCTGTTGCCACATTTGCTAGAAAGGCATTTGATGCCCATTGTGGGGAAAGCTTATCTGTAAACAGGAAGGCAGGCAAATCTGAGGGGAGAAAAAATGTCTCCTCAATTTGGTAGATATTCTGAGTACATTTCCCAAAAAAGATGTGACGACTGTCTCAGGCATATTTTTATTTCTCCTGCAAGACCTGGAAACTTACATTAGCTGATCCAATAAACGCAATTCCTAACTGCAGAATATTTCCTCAGTTATGAAAAATTATAATAGTTTAGTCAGATACTCAGCAAAGAGACCTGGGTAGATCACACTCTTTTCTTTAATTACAATATACTAGATTTGAGACCACTGAAAGACCTGAGGAGACTTTTAAAATTCCCCTGTGCCTAATACGCCACGGTTCTGTTGGTGGCTTAGGTGACAGATGGCATACTGCTGCCTCCCTTGGATTCTGCTGGGCAGCCATCATCCTGCTGATACAGTCTTGTTGGCTTACAGTCCATAAGCAATGCATGCAAGACATGTACAGATTTCAAAATCAGTTTCAGGACAAAAAAAATAAAAATTATATCACAAGGCTTCATTGCAACATAATGCCATTTTGACGCAATATGACCCAGTGCCCATCAGACTGTGTCTTAACTGACATGCACTTGTGTACCTTAATCAGTTTTGCAAAAACAATCAGTTCTATGAGCCACGATAGATCTTTTTTTCCCTTCTTAATAATTGAGACGGACATCCAGAATTACACAATATGCAGCAAAATTAGGTTTTTGTAAGTATAGCAACAATACCTGCTGCAAATTTGTTCACTCTTTCCAACAAAGTCTAGCAGATCCTCTGCCCCTGGTGATGCAGCAGGTGGTGATTTTTCTTTTTATTTCATGACTGAGTAGTATCCCAATGGTAACAACAGGACTCACTTGAGAGGCAAGGTAATACTAGGAATGTATTTTTAACTACCTTTCAAATTAATTTAGCAAGGGGAGGCAGGAAAGAGAGCTGGCATACTATGACCAACAACTGCCTGCGTATAGCAAGAGTTTAAGAACCACTGATTTAGTGTTCGGTACAGTAAATTTTGTATCAGAAATCCTGTATTCTGGTGGCGAATTTGCTGCAGTCTGTGTGGTCTAATGCAGATCCCTCTTCTGAGTGCAGTTGTCTCCATTTGTAAAATGGATCAGTGATGTTTAGCTTTCTAAACTGCTGTTGTGCACAGCCTTAAAACTGTACAATGTTATACAGTTGCCAAATGAAAAGACATACTTGATCTGTTTCTACAAGGATGATTATATTGTGAAATTTGGATGGTAATATAGATAAAATGCTCATCAAGATTTGTGAGATAGAGCAATAATTATTTGTATAGCACTTTCTCAGTTGCAGATTTCAGTCAGCCACTTTGCAAAGATGGATAAGGCCATTCAGACACCACTCTATGAATGAAGAAGCCCAGGGAAGCTGAGGCCAGGATTTCCAAAACTGCCGTCTAATTTTCTGCCCTCCAGTTTGTGTCTTTGGTTTTGGATACTTAGTGGCTGGCACTGACATCAGTTGGAGCTGTAGATTCGTGAGTCTTGTTAAAAAATAAATAAATAAGGTGTCTAAATCTGGACCCTCTCAAAATAGAAATATATAGACTTAAAAGACCTGTCTTAAATCTCAGAATGAGTCAATGACACTCACAGAGATACGTCTCCCGTCTCACTCCTGGGCGTATGCTCAATCCACTCCATCAAACTGTCCACATCCATCCTAATGCAGAACTCTGGAGTAACAGACACTGTGAACCACACTTTTCCTGCTTTATAATTCATGGTAATGATTTCTCTATTTAATATATAAAAGAAAGCTTTATTAAACTGAGTTATTTTTAGTTGGCATAAAGTGCAGATTGCATATATTTAATGTGCAGAAATAGGGCGGTAAGCACCATATTGCATCTTTTACCCCTTACTAGTTTATTTCCTTACTAAGCAGTATGTCTAGAAAAACCAGCATGTGCTGAGGATTACAAGTCACTTTTGGCCCTTGGCTCCCTCTGATCCATAACAAAGCTACAGATTGAAAGAAAAACAATCACCAACCACATGAGGGAAAGAGATGCTATATCCTCTTCTGGAATAGGACAGAAGCCAAGGAGCAAAACAGTACTTAACTAGAGCAGAGGAGTACCAGACGCCAAGATCCTGTAGCCTGTATATTGCAGATGGATGCCTCTTAAAAATTATAAAGGATTCCTAGAATCATTATTCCCTATACCTGCCAGTTCTACTGCTTCGATGGCAGAATCCTGTTTTTATCACTAACCTACCAGATTTTCAGTTGAATGGCTCCACACACTATTTTCTGGACATAGCAGACTCAAAGCACATGTGATGTATGGCCAATCTGTGCAGGCGTAGAGAGCCCAGGGTGTCCAGAACATATTGTACTTGTGGCGCAGGCACAGCCCGTCAGCGCATGCACAGTAGGTCCCTCAGGACTCCTACTGTTTTCTTCATTAAAAATGTCGGCAGGTATAATGATCTATGGAGATTGTACTGCCGAGCAAAGATACCGTCTATCATGAACAAATGGTGCAGTCTGCATTGGGGCCTACCTTGTTTTTTCTCAAACTGGAATTTTTCCTTATCCTTTGGTGTGTATTAATACAGAAATCCAATGTAAAAATAGTCCTAATAGCAAGGCATATTGAACCATTCTAGGGTTTTGTGTTTAAAATCTTTTTAATGCAAAAAGAAAGTCAATCTTACATTTTAGAATTCCATAACAAATGCACTGTGATTTGGATACTAACAAAAATCATCTTTTACCTTCCTTTCTTTACATAAAATACTAAGGAAAATATTATTTTACTATTTCTGACTATTTATAAAACCACTTTGAATTTAAGTGGGATAGCACATGGAACCATCTGCTCCATTTCCTCAAGGTCTTCTAGAGGATAACTTTTACTGAACAGTATTCCTCTACATCAGTGCAACAAATACAATACATTCACTTTCTTAGAACTTGCACTTTTGCTCTACTGAATTTCTTTAAGGCATTTTACGTCTCCTAGGTAAGGTAGCATTATATACAGTATATGAGTAAATATTTGAGTTCCTGTCACAGATGTTCCTTATAGATTTATTACATCAGGGACTATAGAAGTCCTTGATTGTGTGTATAAGCTGTTTCTTCATTTTCTGTTTATTAACAGTATGCTTTTCTGTTTATTAACTATATGCTTCCTTAATGTTCTAGATATCATTTACCTATTACCAGCAACAGTCATATATAATACGTAAACTGAGCACTTCCATTTGAGTGACTGGTTCCTAAACAAGTAGTCGTTGGAGTTACTTTGACCTGAAAAATACATAGCCTAAAACAGTTGTAGGTCTTGAAATATTTAGGTCTTGAAATGTCCAAGGAAAGATGGTAGAAAAGTAAATTTTTTGGCAATAAAATAAGCCATATTACATCTGTTAAATTTCAGCCAGGGTTAAAACGGCGAGATAGCCCAAAGCAGTAGTTTCCATGCTGGTCAGCAGGAGAGCAGGAACTGCAGCAATCCTTTTGTGAGTTTTGGAAGTCACACAGAATGCCTTAGAGGAAAGTCATAGTCTGCATGCAGTGTGTTACGTAGTTAAATTGACAGCATCATAGCAACTCGGTTAAAAAAATTTCTCAACATCTCTAAAAATCAGACTCTTTGTGGAACAGTCGCATGTCTGATTGGTAGGCAACACTGGCCGAGAATCAAATGTGCTTTTACTCATACGGAATAAAATGTGTGCCACAAGCAGCAGCTCCCTCTCTTCTGTTCAATGAGACGGGGCCGTACCCAAGGTCCTGCCCAAGATGTTCTGTTATCTGCAAGCCAAACAGCGTGGCTGCAGATTAGTTCATGTTGCTGCAAGCGTTGGCTGTTTTGACTGGCAGCTGTTGGGAGATTTGTGCTGCTTGCATTATTTCTGGAGAGCCTGGGCAGAAGCTTAATGAGAAACTGCATCCTGCAAGAGTGAAAAGCTGAATCAGGACTTACAAGCAATTGCATATTATGAAATGCTGCACAATGCTGGAACGGAGCTGGCGTTCACTGTACTGCACTGCAGAAAAACACAAAGTTGGAGCAAGGAGCAGTTATCTTTTACCGTGGATGCCAACAGTACAAGACTATTATACTGTGAAGTCCTTTTGAAAAATTAATAGTGTACTTGATGCTTCACCTTTCCAGTGAATCTGAGAATTTCCATCTGTTAAAATAACTGGTCTCTCACATAAATTTTCATGCTCTACAGGCCCAAGTTTATGTCATGTTTGTTGAAGGGGTAATTTGAAAGAGGCTGCCAGGAAAGTATCAAGCCCTTAAGGCATAATAAGCCCAGGGAAATTTGTTTGGATGGTGTAATGAATCTGACTTGTTAAATTAGCTCAGTTTGGTGCTTATTGCTGATAGTGGAGTGCTATGAAAATTAAAAGAAAAATTGGTCTAAGAGGTGCAGTACAATTAAAAGTGAAAGGTACAGTAAACACCCCCAAGGTGTTTATCCTTTAATCTTCTCTAATTTTAACAGCTTTTTCTAGGCTTATTTTCCTACCTGTTTTTTAATGTGTTCCAGGTCTCAACATTACCAAGTCCTTATCTCTCTGTCTTTCCTTGAAGCCTCTGGAAAAGACTTTGATGATATCACTAGAGATGTCACTTGGGTCATACTTTGAGTGACAGCTCGATAACCAGCCTTTATGAGAAAAAACATAGTATCAGAGCATGAAAGGGAGGAGCCGAGGGGCCAGCCTCAGAGAGACATTTAAGCAGCAGGTCCTTATCCACTGGAGTTCACTGCTCTGACCCAGGCGGTCTTCCATGGGTCTGATTTTATATGTGAAGTACAACCAGATTATCTGTCAATTCTGCACGCATTTCTCAAGTCCCACTCGGGTTTTCTCACAGTCCTTCTGAAGAGTGTTTTTGTGGAAACTCACAAGTTGAGGTGTTTGACCGCAGAGCTGGCAATGAGACCAAAAGTTATTACTAGAGGACCCACAGCCCACCTGCTGGCCAAGGGACCTCGTAACCTCTGCTTCCATAAGAAACCAGCTAAAAAGACAAAGTCTTTCACGCCTCTGGATGTTTGCATGATAACATGCTACCAGGGTGGAAAAACACTCATCAGCAGAAAACAAATTGAGTTGGACTCCTTCACTTGTGGCATGTGGATAAAGCTGGGGTAAACTCAGGGTCAGCAGCAGCAGAAGTTGCTCTGCTCCAGCTCAACCGTGGCTTTTCTGCTTGGCGCTGCGGAGGACGGGCATACCTGTGGCCGCAGTCACCTGGCACTATCTCGAGCAAACCCAGGAGGGTTCAAAGTCTCCACAGGGGGAATTGAGGCCCCAGGCACTACTTGGTTGAAATCTCACCTGCATAGTTGTTATTGCATGTTATTTTTGTGAGAAAGGCAGCGTCCATCTCTAAATAATGACACAATTCAAGCTGAATCAAACGAGAATAAATTGCCTTCTACTGCCAGATACATTTAGTGCAAAGACTTGGTATTAATTTGAGCCTGTGAAAAGCTTGGTGTGGGAGAGCTGTCTAGCATTATGTAAAAGAGAAGCTGATTTCTTGGATAACATATATGCATTGTAACCACCAAATCATCTTCCCGTAGTGCCCTATCTATCTAAATCACTACAATTTCCAGCTTCTGTAACAACAGCTTTACAAACCACAGCTTCCTTCAATACGCAGCTTTGACTCATCTCCAGGCCAGGATGAAAAAATAGTATGCATTCTTGTGCATAAAAGGCATACATTATTCCTAGTCAACCTGAATTCTGACTTTTTCCCAATTTGCAAGTTTTGCTTTTGCAGCCTTTGTAATGTTCTCTTAATTCAGTTTTTGCATGTTTACAGAGAAAACTCCAAAGATTTGATCAGAAATAAACAGAATAAAGACAACAGATCTCATCATGCAGTATTGACATGTTCTTTTAACTTTTTTTTGGTGTTTTACACATAATTAATATTCCTTAGTGCCCAATACTTGTTATTTCTCCTGTAAAAAACATGTTATTCTATAAACACCTGTATATTGTAAAGCTTTCTAGGCAGAAATGACATCTTTCCTTATGTTTAGCACAGTAAGACCTTGATCTAGTTGAGATCTTGGAGCACAACATAATGTTAAGTCTAATAATTCTGCTACAGAGGAGTCCAAGAGCCTGAAGTTGGTGGAAGCTTCACCATTTGAAGCAGAATGAGCCCTTAAACAGAGCACATCTCTCTCCTTCTCTTTCTCTCTTTTACTGTTTTTCTAGACCATGGTTTACGCTCTGCTTTTGCCCGGTTCCTTGTAGCACAGCCTTGGACCGCAGCTCATGCAGCCGATGCACACAGCAGCATTACAGCCCTTTAACCCAGAGGCCTTTTAACAAACATGATCAGCCTTTCATTCAGCTAGAAAGTAATCGATAAGTGACATAAATTTATTGTTGTCTTTCACGTACGTTCCTTTAAATTCTTATTTAAGATATTAATTAGATTGTTTTCAGTCTATGGTTTGTAATTACTTAATTCTCTCGGTTCCTTGAACTTGTTGTTCCTCAGTCTTGCAGATACGGCGATCATTCAGAATGAATAAAATTAACCTTGAAATAATCAGTAATGCACAAGTACAGTGCTTCATCATGGTGCTTTTTCTTGTTATTTCTGTTCACTGAATATAAAAACAGGCAATGTTTTGCTCTCTCAGCTCATTCATTCAGATGTTTTTGTAAACCACTGACACTAGAAGCTGCCCTGCATTTATTCCATGTCTGATGTGCCCATTAGTTAAACACCTACTCTCCAGATAAATGGAATTCAGCTCCAAGCGTGCAGATCCAGTCCACCAACCCATAACGATGTGTTCGCAAATCCATAAATCCTGGCTGTTTGCTTTCACCAACGCACAGCTAAAGAACAAGCTAAGTGTTTAAAAGCTGAGAAGAAAACCCATGATGAGACAAAAAAGTGACACTGAGAAATGTAGCAGTACGAACCGGAGCTGCACAGGTAATTGCTGTTTGGGCGTAGGTACCCCTCTGAAATGCATTTGCGTGTATGGTGTATACATACATACACACACATTTCTATAGACACTAGCTGGATCAACGTAATTGATTTCCTTTAAATCTGGAATCCAAGTTGAAAAAAAGAACATCTAAGTTTGAATGAAATATATCCTTTAAATTCTGAACTTCATAAGATTAAAAGTGACGCTGAAGCAAATTACAAAGCAACGCATCACTTCTAAGACATACTGAAATCAATTGTTCAGGGTAGATTTTTAAAGAATTTCCCTCCTCTTTTCATTCTCGGCTGCCTGCGAGCGCGTCGGCTGCAGTGTGCTGGCTCCCTAACGCTGAGCCTGCTTTCAGGGTATGCCTCCTATGCCGGCACAGCTCTGCGCTGTGCTGAACTGGCTACAGTCCAGCGTACATAAACATGGCCCAATACACATCAGGGAGATGCACATCAGCATCTTAAAGCAGCTTCACATGTAACTAACTGATTTTTTAAATCAGTGAATAGAGAGCGATTTGCATAAGTGACAGGGTATATGTGATTCCTTTGGGTTCCCCAAACCCTACTTCATTACAAATCATGTGCCTTAGTAAAATATGTAAATTTGATGTACATATTTGTAAAATGCCTGAACTGATTAATTACTTCATTTTATTTATATACTTAGATTCTCTTAGCTGGGTTCAGCTGTTCCTAGTACCTGCTGAATATTTTTGGCTCTGCGTTGCACGAAGGTCGTGATTTGGAGACTATCTGGCTACTTACAGATTTCTGGGTATGGGTGGGCTCCGATTTACCCAGGGAGGGTAGTGGAGTTACTGTCCCCCTCTCAGAGCCCTCCTATGGCCTTCTAGCCCCAGTAGCCAAATGACAGTACATCTGTTCCTGAGTTACCGCAGGGCATAGACCAACATATTAATGCCAACTGGAATTGAGGGTTATGCTAATATGTCAGACTGTGCACTGGAGTGGGGAAATAGGGCGGGGAGGTGGGAACTGCAGCCTCAGCTGCCATCTCAGCATGAACCGCAGAGCTCATGAGAGGGGCTATAATTCCCCCTTGAATGTGGTACTTTATTATTTTATAGGCTGCCCTATTTATTTCTGATTTTTGCCTGCTCACTTGCATCCACTTTGAAAGGGGTCTTCCCATGGTACTGAGTCCCTGTTGGACCGGGTTGCAAGGATTATTCTCCCTCCTATCTCAGAAGGAAGATACTCTGGTGTGCTCAAACCCACCGCTTGCTGGCCCTTCAGCCCAGCAGTGACCGCTTTCCTGTGTACCAGCTGTTGTAAACCCCAAATGATAACTTCTCTTATGTCTTGGTTTTCTTAGTAAAGCCTACACTTCTGTACTGGCCAAAGTGGTTTGAGTGCACAGTGCCAGCACACGGTTAGGTTCCTCCAGCCTGCTATTGCCACTTCTATTGCTGGGATGCTGCTGCTTCTAGCACAGCTGCCCCACCGCTCTCTGGGAGTCAAAGTGCCACTGCTCGACTGACACAAACTCAGGTACTGCCTGAGGGGGATGCAGCCTTCATCTGCAGCATCAGGACACTGACAGTCTTGGGAGCTGGTCAAACCAAGCCGCAGATCCTCCCTCTCACTGCGTACCTCCATGCCGCTAGCCCCACTGCGTGGTTCCCTCTCTCCTACCCTGCAATGGTGGCCAACAAAGTGGTTCCGTTTCCCTCTCTTTTGCACCAGTATAGTTAGACACCTTCCTTGGTTTCATCTGTTTTGCTTCATGTAGTGGCCACGAAAGACCACCATACCTGTGTTCTCTGCCCCCATCCTCAAGTTTGTGAGCTCTGTCTGCTCTTATCCCGGCAAGTTCAGTCCCTCTTGCTATTTGGAGACTTGTCTCTTAATAGTCTTTCCTGTAGTTATGTCTCCTCAAAATAAATTATTAGGAAATCCTTAAGGTCTCCAGAGCTACCGTTTACCTACAGCATGCAAACACTTACTCCTTGATCTGAAATGGTGTCTTTACCGGAGACAGCAATGGCATGAGAACTCAGCAGAACGCAAGCTGAAGACCTGGAGAAAAGGAGGGGTTTGGACCTGGAGAGCCATGCCAAGTAGCCAGGGCAAGCCTTTGGCTACCTCCCACATGCAAGGTTTGCCTCAGCTTCAAAACTGTCCCCATTGAAGACACCTTTTTATAGCCCTGCCCTTAGAGCTGTGCCGTGTCAGTTCGGAAAGTCTCAGCACAGAGAGTCCCTGGCATAGCCAGGCTGGACAGTGCAGGTGAGAGGCCAAAAATTAAACAGCACTCCTCATTCTGAGCAGTGAGTTATGAAATACACATTCCTCGTGGGGCACTGGGAGTTGCTAAATGAATTTCTGATAGTCTCCATAGCAATGGAAAAGCATACTAAGAAGAGAAACCACAGAGAAGATATATGCCAGAGATATGTCTCCTTGACAACAACCGAGGCATGGGACTGACAGCGGTGCCTGGAGAAGCTAAAGCTGGATCCTCATGTCCTCCTCTTCTGAAGTGACTCAGGATGTCAGGAGTGGCTACTCTAAATAAAAGCAGTGAGCACCAAGATGAGAATAAATGCAACCACTAACACCAGGAATTAAACTACCACTGATTTACATGAATCGGAAATGTATGTCTGGGTAAATCAGTTCCTTTGCCTACCTACATGAATTATGTATGAGTTTTATATCTTCACATGCTGCGAAGTCAAGTATTCAAAAATTATCAGGCTTACTATAGGCCATGCAGCTCTCTCCAGTCCTCCTGTTTCTTTGCCTTATGAAATATTCCTTAATAACATGATTAAGGGAGATTTTTTCTCATAGCACCCCTGCCTTGTTCAGCACACTAGGCAGACGATGCTTACGGAATTGGTGAGTCAATATTTTGTCTTTTCCTTGTTGTTCAATAGCTTGCCTCAGGCCTTCTTTATTTCATGCTGTACAAATGTATTCACAAAGACAGAATAAATTCCCTCATGACAACTTCTGCAGCAGTTATTATGGCAGCAAAGTTAAATGCTACCAAACTGGAATAATACTAAAAATACTAGCAAAAAAATAAACTTCAACTACAAAGGCAAAAAAGCAGGAAGAAGCAAGCCAAAACTGTTCTACAGCTGTGCCGCTCACCAGCTCGCCTGCAGCGCTCCAGCAGCCAGCTAATCCAGCTGTTACTTTTGCTCTCATTTCCCTTTCTGTTTACCCAGATTTCGGTAAGTTTTTCCAGCCCGGGAGTACCCAAAGGCCCCCCTCACATCCCCCTCACTGAGCCCTCAGCCCCTCCAGGGAGAGATCGAGTTAGCTGTGTGCTCTGGAAAGGAACTACGATACTTGGGGGGGTCTAAAAAAATACAATTAATAAGTAATACCAAAACAAACAGGGCATCATTCAACTTAGTGCTGGGTTCTCCCAGTGAACTTTGGCACTGAGAGCAGATACTGCTGTACAGACTTGGGATTATAATTTAAAAACAAAGTGTAAGGCCCTGGTTTATTTTTCAGTCAGGTGCTGAGTATTAAGCAAAGTCCAACCATGGTTTATCGTGGCAATGGTGAAGATAAAGCACGGTATTTTCAGGCACATAGACTATCACCAAGCAGGAAGTTCTGTCACTTCTGTATTAAATATAAATCATAGCTGAGTTGGTTGAGATTTTATTGAAATTAAATCCTATTGTTTCCCCCATCTTGCTCGTAATTTAAGGAAGTAATTGCTCTTTGATTGTTTAGGCAATTTAAAATTAATGCTATTGTTATACCTTACTTCAGTGATTAGCTGAAGGATGCAGATCTCCCAGGACAGCTGAATAGCTCCTGCCGCGTTCCTCCTCCCTCCCTCACAGCTGACTCTTCCCTGCCTTGGAGTTTTCAGTATTTCCTGGAAACCAGGAGGAATCTATGAATCTTCCTGCAGCCGTGTCAGCAAAGAGGGCTTTTACCGTTTGCTACCGGCAGTCAGCCTAAAAAACATAAAGAAAGAAAAAGAAGAAAAAGGGAAACCACGGTCAGAACCTGGGGCCCAGCAGGCTCTAGTCTGGAATGATGGCTTCCCAAGACAGGAGGCTTGCTGAGGAGCCCTGCCTTCCTTCAAGTCAGCTGCTGCTGCAGCCTGGCAGCTCATTTGGGACCACAGTTTGCCCCAGGAAGAGGGAAAGGGCCACCAAGGCACGAGGATGAATTCACTGAGAGCTGGGACTCATCCTACGGATGTAATCACTGGTACAGTGTAAAGTACAATCACATTGACTTCGGGCTCAGCCAACACGTCCTCTGCTAGGAGTCAATGTTATTATTCCCTTTTCTCTTTCTGAGCATATTTTTAATTTTCTACACAAAAGAGTGGATTCGTTTTGTAGTTAGCCCAAAGCTGCACATAATGCCCCTGCTCCCCAAGGAAGTTTTTCTTCCAGAGACCATAATGTCATCAGTGACTTGGACCTGGCTATTCTGGACACTGTGTGCAGACACTTGTGTGCCAAACGAAAAAGAACAACGGCAAAGTATTTCACAGACTGCCAACAGGACAGACTGTGTCGCGCGAGGTGCCTGCCTGTGAAGCCAATTAAATACACTGCACTTAAGGAGAGCTTCAAAATGCATTCAGCGTGAGAGCGCAAACCCAGCAAACGGGCAAGTCCCAGAAAAGGCAACATATCAAAAAAATAAGGGAGATTTCCTTAATGCCTTTTATCCACGTATGCAAAGCTGACAGTCTTCATAAGCCCTAGGATAGATCTTGTTCATGTTGTGTGAGTAATACCATTTGTCTTGTGGCAAGAAATGACTCCGTGTCTGCTTCGGTTTAACCTCGCAGCTCTCCAACCCAGGGTTTCTTTTGCTGTTGCTGCAGCGCAGCTGCCTCTGGAGCAGGGAGCAATAGCCTGAAATATAGCTCAGCGGTTCCCCATGGCAAATGCACAGAGGACATCTTTACCATTCCAGGCTACGAGGGTTGCTCAGGCCCTTCAGAGGTCAAATATTCTCCTTGAAGCTATGGGAATCTATACATAAAGATCAGTATGGCCCAGCCTGATACAGCAACAGGGGTTGTATGTCACCTTGACTTCAGCTGAGCTACAGGTAAGCAGGACCAAGAGTGTGTAGGTCGGGAACACTAATGTGAGCCCACAGAAACTGCCTTTTCTCCTCCCTTTCTTTTTCAGAGTTGTTTTTTCTTTAATTGAAACAGAAGATGTGAAAGGGGAACACTAAACAAGTCAACAATGAACTCAGCATGAAAGAAAGTTTTCATGAATATCCCAACCTCCAGCTTTGTAAGGGATTGATATTCATTCTGTACCAGATGTGGCAAGTATAGCAGTAGCATTAAATGCTACTCGGGATATTATTAAACTATCAAATAAGAGAGGAAATTGGAATACAATTGCTGTGAACGCTGTTAGGCCACAGACAGATCTCAGCCACGCGTGGAAAGATTTTCACTTATGATTAAGGACTGTGGTAATCGAGAGAGAGAGAGAGTGCGCAAAGCTTTTCACTTAGCAGGGTGCTAAGTGAATTGCACAAGATTTTTGGCCAAAGAAGCATCCCACCCCTGGAAGGCAGGGTTTCCCCCGTAGGGTCCCCTAACAGGGGATTTGTCCCCATACCTCTAACACGAGTACCTCACTCTTCTGTATGACATCTCCACCAATTCCTCCAATATACGTCAGGTTTATTTTTTTTCTCTAAGATGAAACAAAAACATAGTGCTGCAGCAAAATGGCTACAATGCTGTGCTTGAGCTCCCTAATACAGTCTTGGCTGCATTCACTTGAAACAGCAGCTGGATCCAAATTTTGCAAATTTTTCAGGTCTTTATAAAAAGCCAAGCTGTTAGCCTTGGAGCAGACATCTCTTGTCCAAAATGTGCAGTTTTGAGTTTGAGGATGTGCCCTGTCACAGAATGAGTGCAAACTTGAAAAGCTTCGGGTGAGACGTGGAGAAATGCGAAATGAAAATGAGTTGGAAAGCAAATGAGCAGAAGCGAGTCAATACACTGCCTGTCAAATACAGAAGCAATTTTCAAACTGATGATAGCTGAAAGTAAAAAAATACATATTTTTTACAGATGCAATCAACAGAGTCCCTGCCTGGCACAAATTCATTGCAGCAGTGGAATGATCCTGGGGCTGAACCAGGGTCTGGGGGGGTTTCAGGTGATGACTTTTGACAGATGATGGAGATTTCTCCTTCTCCCCCAAGAAAGCCGGACCAGCAGTGACGCATGCCCCGAGGACTGCTCCTCACACCGGAGGCTCTCACCACTGGCCAGCTTGGGGACCGTACTCTTATTGAACCCCACTGATTCAGCATCCCTGCCACGTATTTGTCACCTTCCCTTACCCAATTCTAGCTCTCGCTGTAGGATATGGTCCTCCGTTCCCAGCTCACGACCCGCAGCTGAGGCTCAGGGTCTGATGGGTACAGGTGGGACTGGTGTTAAAACAAATGCCCCTGCCCAGATGCCCTGTCTCTGCTGGGGGTGGGCTCACAGGGCAAAACTCTGGCTGTGCTGAGAAAATTCAGGATTAATTCAGCAGAAAGAGATGTAACGAACATGTTTAGGAAAGATCGAAAGAAAATGGCTGTGCTATTATTTTATCTGTCTCTTCTAGAAACCTTTCCTGACTCACTATGTTTCTGTGGGTTTAAAAGCCAAGTCCTCCTTTTTCACCTCCTAAAACACCTCAGTACCTTTTGTGGGGTGGCAGGGATAAGCACTTCTGAAAGCTCCCTCCGATGGGAGGAGGTTAAGATAAATCAAATATTGTCAGACTCACCTGCCTGCCTTCTGCTGGGCAGGCTGTGAAATCACATCCCCTCACACAGCCTTTTTTTGTAAAGCACAATTCCAATATCCTGCAAGCTGTGCATGTGATGAGGGAAGAGCAGGAAAGGACTGCGAAGACTTTAGCACCAGGTGTCTCCCAGGCGACACAGTCGGTCGCCCATGTTCCCTGTGTCTGCCCTGCCCAGGGCCGCTGCAGTGCCGGTCTGTGCTGGCACACAACACGGGGCGGCCAGTCTCAGAGAGGAAAAGGAAAACAAAAGCAGCGATGAAACCTTTAACCAACTTCTTTTGGTTCTGAAATGGAGTTAAGGCAAAGTTAGACCGTACCTCTGCTGTCACGGTCTCACGTCCCTGCCGTCACCCCAGCGCACAGCACGTTTGCCCCAGCTCCTCCATCCGGACTGACTCCGGCTCCTAAGACCTGAACCCACCGTTTTCCCCAATCCGCAGGGAAATCCAGCGGGCTGGAAGGGCACTGAAACACCCCACTCTGCCCACGCAGGGACCATACATCCTGCTGCCCATCAGGCACACCGAGCTGAGAAGGTGTGAAGTGCACATGCTGGTGCTGGCAGGGCTTGGGCAGGAGCGGAAAAGCCCCACACCCTCCCCTCTTCCCCCCACCCCACAGCCTGTGTGGACAGAGCGGGTGCACAGGGGACTTCCAAGGGACGAGCTTCTATAGATCATGACCTGGACGGCAGATCCTAACTTCTCTCTTCTGAGAAGGGCTCATCACTTCCACCATTCCTTGCCTTTCTCCTTTTCTTATCTCCGCGTCTTCCCTCATCAGCTTTTCCTTACTCTTTCAACCTCCATCTCCTCCTTCACACAGCCTCGACCACACAAACCAACACTTTCCCACCTTCTTTTTATTTAGACCTTTTCCACTTTGTGTTTTTCTCATCTCCCCTTCTTTCTTCTCGCACCTCTCCTTTTCCTCCCTCACCCAGATATCGTGCCCTGGTTTTGTTCCCAGGTGCAGTCCATGACCCTATAGGTTACAGACATTAGGCAAACGCATTTCTAGAAACAACTCCAGCCATTGAAAACAACAAGTGGTCAACAGCCTGGGGAAAGCTTGCCGCAGGCCAGCAGGGTCATCTGCTAGTTGCCACCCACAGATGATATTACAGACCGCGGTGGTGATCCCAAACATGGATTTGGGTTTCTTTTGATGTTAGGAAGTCTGGATGAGGCTGTCACCCCCATCCCGCCATATGGGGCAGATCCTGGTGCCTCTGCGGGGTGCTGGGGTCCCCGCGATCCCTCTTCCCACCCGCAGCGGCACAGTCGGCCGCGGCTGCCGCAGAAGCCAGCGTGACGGGGCTCTGTTCTGCCATGCCCATGCAATTCTTACTATCATCAGCAGATGGCCAAATATTACCACACATTCATAACATTTACATCAAAAAGGCCACATAATTGGGTAGAAGACGCCTTTCCTTGCCAGAAGCATTTATTTATAAAATGGCATATGTACATTTGGCATTTGCCTTTCTATATGCAATATTACCAAATGTGTGACAAATGTTAACACTCATTTCCTTTCCCACTCTTGACATGCTTGCCAAAGTAAAGAGCATTAAGCAAACAAGTAGTAGGATAAAGCTCTGCCCCCAAACACCTAAATATTATTTCTTATTTCAAATTTATTTTACAATAAAGAAAAAAAACCCAAGGCCTAGACCTGGCTGCAGTGAAGCCAACGTTCGCAGCAGCTGGCAGTAGGTGGCAGAGCAAAGGCGCTTCTGCACAGAGCGAGAGGCAACTGGAATTTGAATGCAGAAAGTGTTTCATTAAAAACATAAAAAGGCCCAGTGAGGGGTTGTTTTTGCAAATGCACGGTTTTATAGTTTTAGCTGTTTTGAAGAAAAGCACGCAAGTCTGCTCTCACACTGCCTCACAAGGGCGGAGGAGCTTTAACTTCACGCTTTAACCTTGCATAATGTCTGAAAATAATCAATATGGGCGCAAGCACTAACATGACTAATAGGAGCAAAAAGCCAAGGAATAACCTTTCCAGCATCACCTCGGGGCATGCCTGTGCAGACAGTTGGGCGCACACTGGGCTGATTGAGCCAGGACACGTGCCAGACAGGGAAAATCAGCTGGCTGTGCTTGCAGAGGAGCAGCAGCACAGGCATAGCGGTACTCGATTCTCCATCGCCTGTTTGGGACCATGACAGAAACATGCACCCACGTTTTGCTGCTTTGGCCAGGACTCCCAGGCCATTGCTGCTGTTGTCTGCCAGATCCACCTTTCCCAGGGCTGGTCAGGAAAAACAAGTTAGTAACTGGCTCTACGTCCTTTACTGTGCATCAGTTAAAGAGGACAAAGGGAGAGGAAACAGCTCCATCACTCAAGCATGCTTTAAGAGAATTATTTTCCTGAAATGCTGAGTTTTCAGTAGCTTGGGAATTGTCATTTAATCTTTAAGTGATTAAAGATTACTCTAGGGCACCAGCCATAACCAGACCAAAATGCCTCCTCTGTTGTGCAGTACTGTATTTTACTTTTCCCCAAACTGTTTGAGCTCTGTTCCAGCTTCCCAGCTAGCTGCATAGTAACACGGGCCACAGGGAAGTCTTTTGGTGTCACCGTCACCTGCAGGAAACACACGACTGCCCCATTCCCACACCCCACTTAATTCTTGGCTGACATTTATCAAGAGTGGCGGCCCGTAACTCTCAGTTACATGAAGGATGTAGGATGGCGTTTTAAAAATGCATGATCTGTGGACCAAGCTGGCAAAGGCAGCTGAATTCATACTTGATTTCTGCCTTGTATGCTAAATCAATAAGACTACAGGTATGCACACAGGGCTTTCATGCTGGGAGCCAGTGCTCCCACCTCTTATCCCTGCCCACAGCCTAGGAGGGGTGTGGAGACGCTCCAGATGAGATCCTGGGAGTAAAACACACAGCAGCATAACCTACCCTGGATTAAACAGGGGGTGATATTCAGAGATGGCTTCCCTTGAGCAGGAATGTGATCCCTGGTCTGGATGCTGCAGGACTCCTCCTGGCAGCTGCTGACATGCCGCAGAAACCCTCTCCTGCCAGCAGCGTTCAGGCCCTGGTGCCTGACGGAGACCTTCTGTCTCACAAACAGCATCGCTCCTGAAATAGCATCTGTGCTTGCAATGACACATCCATCCCTGATAACCGGGCAGCGGGTTATCGAGGAGATCCCAGACCTCTGTTCCCCGCCTCGGCTGCACAGGTTAAGCACCTTCCCACCCCAACAGCCCTCCCCGCACACCCCCGCTGCCTTCACCTTCCCAACACCACCTTTGCCTGTGCTCAGAGACCTGTGGCTCTGCATCACCGCTCTCCAGCTTGGATGTGCTCCCAGATATATCCAGTCATATGCAATGAGGAGATGTGAGTGCAGGAACAGGAGCTACAGCATGTCCTTGAGGGGCTCGGGCAGGCAGGACTAGGATGTGCCCCAGGAGGCACACACAGCCGCAGCCTGATTTTTCAGGTTTATCAGATTATGCCCAGTTTTCCACTTTGGGCAATCTCCAGTTTTTCTCCATGTCCATGTGCAAGCTTTTGATCACTCTTGAGGAATATTTGCACTATCCTGGAATTTGAAAAGGATTAAAGGTACTACTGAGAGGCTGCTGCCCCCAGCTGGGACCCTGCTGAGGAAGTTCTTGTTCTACAACAGCTCAAAAGAGAGAGCGCTGAGGGCCAGACCACGGTCAAGGATGGCATTAAGGTGGTGGATGCTATACTGCAGTCCCTTTCTGCCCATCCACGAAAGCCCCTGTCTTTGCCACCTAACCTCCAAGACCTGTCTGTGCCTTTATGGAGGCTCCCTGGGGCAGGCACTTGGCTGAGCGTGCTGGCTGTCCCTCTGCACAGCGGCCATCCCAAAGAGGCACTGTCCAACACTGCCACTGAGCGAGACCACCCCTGAACAGAGGCTGAAGGACAACTTTGCTGTCTAAATAACCCCTTGTAGTAAATCCTAGGAGGAGCTGCAATACTCTGACTGTTGGAAGGCTGCAGTGGTCTCCATGTGCAGACATCACTTTGCCAGCGGCTGGGACATGCTTACAGCCATGCGTCAGCTTGGGCTCCTGCCATTTGGGAACCAGTCCTTAAAAGTCCTGTTTGTGTATTGTATTTGTACCTACAGTAACTCATTTCAGGATTTTCCAGATTTAAAAGGAGCCTGTCAGGGCATGGAGACTTAAAATAATTTTACTTCAGCTTAACATATTTATAGAGTTATCTGTGGCTCAGCAATCTGATTTAATCAATTTGGCAGATATAATTTAAGTACCAAACTTTTCAATTTGAGAAAATAACTCCCTTCGTCTTCTGAGAGCCCTATTATGACTGAGGGTATCACTGACTTTACGACAAACATAATTCCACTCTCAGACACCAGCAATCCTGGTAAGCAGTTTTAGAAACATGCAGTTCTATATATGTCAGAGAAAACAGATCATCTGGAAGTAAAATGGCTCACCAAAGAATAAACAAAGCATCCTGCCAATCTTTTGTGCACCGCGTTTTCTTGGCTGTGAGCTGGGGACTTCCACAAAGGCATACTTTGAGCCCAAGTCCCTTTTTTGATGCCTGTTCCCCAACAGAGCAAACCCAGAGGGAAGGGGTCCACTGTGCCGGAGGGGTGAGCCCAGGACAGGGATGCAGGCAGCCCCCCGCGGCCGGGGGGATTGTCACCACCGCACACAGGGGAGATCAGCCCCTGGGGCAGAAAGCCCCCGTCCCCAGCCCCGCACACCCAAGAGCTGCTAGGTTTTTGGGCAGCGACCAGCTGGAAACCACAAGGTAATTTCCGCACGTGTGCATTAATAACTGCCTGCTCCCATCCGAATCACACCAGCTGCGAGGCGGCTGCTAAGCAACTAAACCCCAGCAAGGAGGCACTTTTGAGATAATGCTAAAAATAGTCCCCAGCAGGCGAGATGGAGCAAGCAGCCGTAGCGGGTGACGTCACGTTTCTTACTGCTGCCCTCCCTGCCATCACTTGCAGGTGCCTTTGATGACCGGGCAAGTTCCTCTGGGCCTCCCCGGGGACCAGCATCGTGGCAGGGACCGGCACCGCTGGCAGTCCCCGGCACGCTGCTTCTGTGCATCCAGCCTCAGCCCGCACCCGAAGCCGGGCGCAGCCCCCCAGCAGCATCCCTGGCCAGCAGCCCTTTGGGGAGGCTGCAGGGCGTTGGGGTGGCCTTCCCCTGCCCTGCCCATGCTGGAGCCTCACCTGACGTATGAAGGAATGGAAAGGAGCCCCTGAGCAAATCTAGTGTTAAAAGGAGCAATTTGATTAAACTGACAAAATCACACACACGATTGGAAATGACAAATAACATCTACAGCTTTGGTATGAAGGAGAGGCAGAGCATGCGCATCCCTCTGTCTTTCCAGTCTGTTGCCCTGGGAAGTTGAAATCACTTTTGTAGCTAGTCTGTACTGAACTCAGTTTGCCTCGATCTTCACACAGGGACAGAACAGAAAATAAGCCAGAACAAAGCAAAATAAGCAAAAGGTGCACATATCCTTTATGCAGCCATGTTTGAATTTCTGGGTCCAGAAGAGAGAGAAGTGGCAGGAGGGAGCCTTGTGTTTTACCTTTGGCCCCCGACACATCATCCTCCTCTCAGGGGCAGAGCTGGCCCAGGCAGAGCTTCTCCCCACCGGCTCAGTCCTGCCCAAATTGGCCCACTACACCTTCTTTTGGGGAGGCACAGTGCAAAAACCACACCAGGGAACTGATCCAGTGCAAGAATCACCTCCCTTCTGTGCTGGCTTCTTTCATTTTATAATTCTTGAATGACGGCTGAAAGCTGCCACCTGTGACCACCTCTCAGGCATTTCTTTTGGCAGCAAGAAATCTCTTGAGCACCCCCTTCCTCCATGAGCAGCAGCCCCTCTCCACTCCCCTTAACCACATCGGGGAAATTATCAGGCTGAAAACAGCCCCCGAGCCCCCTTTTCCCAGGGTTATTTTGGCCCAGGTCTGCTCACGCAGAGTCCCGTGCCGGCCGCCCCAGACCCCAGCAGGGCTGGGGTGCGGCGAGGGTGCCCGCTGCCCAGAGAGCGGTGGGCAGGGAGGGGTGCGTCAGTCGCAGGTGCTGGGCAGCAGCCGCCTCCACCTCCTGGCAACACCAGCCCCGCAGGAACAGGAAAGTCTGGGCAGGTGCCACCCCACCTTCCCACCTTTAAGGATGACTGTTGCTTTAGATAATGCACCTGAGGGATGGACTTTACTACTCGAAATGCCACATTCTTTTAAAACAGTGGCCCAAGATCACAGGGAACTGATAAGCAAAGCTGCTTAAGTAGAGAACAGCATTATACCCCTCCCTGTTCGAACCAGTGGAGGCAGAGGAGCACCCCAGCAATCAGGGCCCCATGCCAGCTGCATAAGGGCACCTGCAAGGACCAGGACAAGCTTAACCCAGTGCCTCCAGTAACCCAGGCAAGCACCCGTACCATGGTTTACTCCTGCCTCGTCTCTTCTTCTGGTAGAGCAGAATAAAGACCTCAGTACCTCCCTGGCAAACATCTGCACCAGATCTTGCAGCACTTCCATGGAGGGACCTGTAACAGTGCTTCCCCTTCTCCCTGCCCTCCTCCCCTTAAGCTGCTGTTAACGACCCCGGGGGTGCAGCTCTCACGGCAGGTGATGTGTTTGCACCTGCAGCCCACACACGTCATGTGAATCGGCTCCTTTGGTTACCCAAAACAAGCCCCAGGAGAAGGGAGTGAGGTCTGAAGAGCAGGAGGTGGCTCCCAGCCTCTCCCAGCCAGCACCTACCCATTTGCTCTTTCCAGAACTTTCCTTCCTGCACATGAAAACATACTCAAATGGAGAAAGAGCAGAGCTAGAAACCAAAGTTTCAAGTTCACTGCAGAGGAAATGGCCTCTCTGCAGCTGGGGAGAGGACCATAAATTTCCCAGCGAGCGTAAGCAGGGACGTGGGTGCGCATATGTCTTCCAAATACCAATGTCGTTTTCAGTGGGAGTAAAAACTAATTGATCTTTAGCATGCAGCACTTAATTTCAATGCCTTTTGTACATCAACACTACTAGTGAAACAAATACCAGATTTTACTAAAATGAGTATGTGTCAATATATCGATGACTCACACGCCCAGTTGCAAAGGGAGACTTTGTATTACTCAGGAGGATTCTGCTTCAGTGCTTTTTATCCAGCAATGATAGAACTATCCCGGCTGGAAATCCTGGTGTGTCCTGGGTCTTTCTTGCTCTTGCCCTGAAGCCGAGGTCTCAGCGCCATTTGGAAAGAGATTTCCAAGTAAGAAATATTGTACGTGTCAGCTGCACACATGCAGCATTGAAAAACTCAAGGCGGCAGCAGCCGTCACTAAACCTTTCTAAAAACCCAAATGGAGAGGGTTCAGCCCAAATAGGATGCCTGTAAACACTTTACATAAGGCTTTTTGTTACCCTTCCCAGGCCATCCCTGCCGCTGAAGCAGCGATGTGACAGCGTGACAAGCACTGGGAAAGCAGAGCTGCCCAGGGCCCACGGATGCCCAGCCTGCGGCTGCAGACTGCCACAGCTCCACATATACTTGCTGCTCCTCTTTAGGGCTTACTTTGACTGAATTATCATTAAAAAGCTGAGGGTTTGATACCTCACAGCTGTGAAGTATAAAGAAAGACCTTTAGAGATATCTTTCACTATAAATGTACTTGCCTGTGCTGGTCTATATCTAGGTGATAAATGAAGGCCAAGACACTTGAAAGAGCTTCTTAATCTTTGAAAAGCAAACCAAAGCCAATAATCTTTTGTAGTTTTATCGTAACATCCATCCAATTTCTTTTGCTGTGCTTCCAAAAGCGTTTGTGGCAGATGGGCAGTCTCCGGTTTCCAGCCTGGCAGGGTTTGCTGGTGGGGCTCGTTGCACAGCCCCGCAGGCAGAGGCACCGGCATCACTGAGGAGGAGTGGGGTGAGGAGGGGGAACCAGCTTCAGCTGCCCTGGAGAAAGAGGGATGTGGAGGGACAGCCTCAGATTCAGCGAGAGGTGCCCGGACCCTCGAGGCATCTCCCCTCCTAACTGCGGTCGCCTGCTGCTGCAAAGACTCTCCCAGGCACCGCAGCCAGCAGAGTTTGGTTTCTCCTGTAGGAGCGTGAATGCTCTTTTCCAAGAGGTATTACAGCATCCCAAGCCATCTCTGAACTGTCTGACCACCAGTAACTCTCAGCAAAACCTTCAGCAGTTCTGGATTTTCTGGTTTCTGTTCCAAACCACCTTTCCCTGCCACAGCCCTGACTCATCCCGGGCAGCCAAAGGGCTTCTTCTGGTTTACTCTCCTATCACTGTTTCAAGGAATACAGGAAGAGATTCGAGCTCTCCAGTCATGGGATGTTTTAAAAAAATGGCTCATGGGAGCAGTGAGTTGGCCACATCCAGCCTTTTGCCTGCATCCTTTGGACCAGAACATTTTTACCCTTCAACTATTGGGGCATGCTCAGGTCCTCAGTGGTGAAAGGGAAGGGAATACCCCTGGGACCGGTGCTTGGTGTGTTTGCTAATAAAAGGCATTAGGAGGCAACTGAATATGAATTTGCAGTTGAAAAGGGCAAGTCTGAGGATCTCAGCTGTTCAGGAGCTGCAGCTCAAGTCAGCTGGGACCTCCATGTCCCCACCGAGTTATCCCCACCATGCTAGCCTCAGACCTCACCAGGTTTGCAAGCTTTCTTCCCCAAAGACAGTTCTGACAAAACCTCAAATCTAAACCTGAAAATTCAGGTTGAACTCAAACTTCTACCAGATACGGCTCCACAGGCCATCTCTCATCTCCTGGGAAATCTCCTTGCAGAGCTTTGGCAACTCTTGCAAGTCCCAGGCATCCACCCCAGCCTACAGCTATCCCCAGCTCCCTATGAACCCAAACCCATCCGATGAAGAAGACCGACTGCCATCACTCCCTTACAGTGAGGTGGGAGGATGCTACAAAACCAAGAGCCTGTTGCTGTGTTTTATTTCCCCCCCAGGCTCCACCATGAAGTCTCTTCAATAATGTTTTTATGGCTCCATCAATCTTATTTAAACTTCAGTACAAATAAATTGCAGCACATTCACAGTCCCATCACAGTGCTCTGACTCACCCAGTCCCAGCAGACATAATATATATTAAATTAATTTTGGAATGCATTCCAAAGAAATTGTTTCAGCTTCTTCAGCTAAGAACTCCCCATGCTGTAAGTTAGGGCAAAGTAGCGCAGGATATCTAATAGGAGGACTTTAATTAGCTGGTGATTAGCCTCATTAGGACTCAGCTCATTAATAATGTAAGTCATGCCCTGGTCCCCCTCTCCCTTAGCTCAGTGGAGGTGGGGGAGATAACTCTTACACTGATGGGGGACAATGCAGCATTGATCCTGGATTTCCTATTCCTGCCCAGGATGTGGATCCCTCATCAGATGCAGGGATGAATTCTGCATTTTAGTACACCTGGGGTATCTCTAATAAATTAAATGAACTTCAGATTTACTCTGGTATCACTCAGAGCAGGGTTAAGCCCTCAGACTAAAATGTTCACCAACTAGGTGGGAAAAAAATGCCTTTTCCAGCTATTAATTTCTGCCACATCCAGTGCACGCAGATCTGGTTACTCACATGGGAAGTGTACAAGACTGAGGAAATTAGGGCCTGGGGTAACCAGGGTACCTGCTTGATGCAAAAGTTCCTGTACTGCTGACTCAGACCCATGTCTCATTAAAAACATTTGGGCTTTTGTTTTCCCCTGGCTCTGGCCCTTGTGGACCACTGCCCCCCATAGCAGGCTGAAAGCTCCCATCCACTCTGGGCTTGTCTTTTGGCCCCATCCTTGAGATGTGATTCAGGGTCCTGTGGGATGCAAAAAAACCCCCAGACAAACAAAAAAACCTCAAATCCGAACATTTTGTCTTGCTTTGCTTTGCTGCAGCGGCGAGTGAGGCTGTGTGCAGTGTCACCCCAGAGACGGGGTGGGTGGGAGCCCACCTCCCCACAGAGCCGGGGGATTGATGAGCTGCAGCCTGTGCAGCACTGCAGCCACGCACCAACATCCAAAGTGCCAAATATGCTTCCAAATAGCAAAAAAAAGAGTGTGCTTAAACTGAATTACTATTTGACTTACTGGCTGATAAGATAATTAGCTGTCCCACACAGCTAATTAGCAAATTCCTGAGGCTGTAGTAACGATCAGACCAAAAGCATACCAAACTCCTTGTTAATTCAGCCTTGCTCCGTGTCTCCTCTGCCTTCTCTTACTATGAATCCTTATCTCCTTGAGAAACGCTTGTGTGGGAATAGGAAACACCTTCCTATTTAACTGCCTGGGCTCTGGAGTCATTTCCAATCAGTGGATATCAGCATCAGCTTTGGATGCAGAAATCCGGTTCATCTAATCTGCCTGGCTGGTTGATTAATGTCTGTGAGGTTGGTGTTCAGGGGAGAATGCCTTCGGAGGCTGGCCAGGCTGGCGGCGTTAATAGCCATGATTATGCAGGCTCACACTTGCCCCATCCCATTGCTTTCTGCGCAGGGAGCCGCCTGGGCAGCGGAGGAGGTTGTCTTCTCCCCAAAGCCTGAGCAGAGCAGCTGGAGCTTTCGCAGGGCAAAGCCCAGGCTGTGCCAAAGCAGCAGCTTCCAGCTCTGCTCCTTTAAATTAAACCACATTTCCATTCCCAAGCAAGAGGCAGAGAGGAGCTGCAGCGACAAGGACTTCCGAGGCAAAAGGGCATCTCTTTTGACCTTGAAAAGCTACCGAAATACTTCCCTCTGTAGCAAACTGAACTAAATCCTCCCAGGTGCTGCCAGCGTGTTTCATCATTTGCTATTTTTGCTGGTGCTGTGGGTAGGTACTTGCACCCATGAGGACTATCGGTCGGCTCCAGCCACGGACTGACCTTTTGCTAAGCTGTGCTGGTCAATCCTGGAAAACAACTACAAGTACTGAGGCTTTCCTTCTCAATCATGTCAGGCTGTTCAGCAAAAGCTGCTCAGCAACATCCACGTCCTGCAGCTTTCCCAGAGAAATCCAGGTATCCCCCAGTCCCCGGCAGCGTGCACGTGTGGTCCTGGAGGAAGAGGGCTTGCAGGGCCCGTGCAGCCCTGGCACTGCCCCAGGATCCTGCTCTCCCCTGCTGAGCACCACGCTGGCCCTCCTGGAGCCACCAGCCAGGAGGTTTTGGGGTGGGCAGTTGTGGGTTTGGCAGGGGAGGTGCTGAGCAGTGCCTCCTACCCGCAGGGCCATGGGGAGCCCCGGACACTGATCCCCACCCCGCCTCTCCACATGGGGAAGAAGTTGAACCCCACCAACCTTGCACCAGCTCTGTGCCAGTGGGTGCATGTGGGGAGCCCCAGTCACGGGTCTGGGGACATGCCCTGGAGGTATCTCGAGTTCATACTGACCGAGGTGTCCTGACCAAAGTGCCAAACTGCCCTTTCCCCACCCAACACCCTGGTCTCCATGAGGCAGGCACTGAGCTGCACGGACCAAAAGGGTGCTGCGGCATGGCCCAGCTGGCCCTGGCTCCCCTTCGCTTTATTCCTTGCTGAGATGGGGTAGGGTAGGGGAAACACTGGGCTTGCATCTGCAGGGATGCTCTGGCAGCAGCCGTGGTGGAATAGGGGTGGCCAAAGGGCAAGTGGGGAGAAGGAGGCTAAAACCAGACCTTTGCTTGTCTACCTCTTGCAGAGTTCCCGTATCACTATCGCAACGGCACCACGACACTCAGACCCTCGGGGGGCTGTGTCTGTGGGATTTGCCAGGCAGGAGCGCTGGGCCGCCCGTCTCACGGCTCCTCTTCCCCAGCACCCGTGGGGATGGACTCTGCCTGATCTTTCGCAGTCTCCCATCCCAGCACGGGAGCACAGCACCGCTTCTTTTGGTACTGAAAATAAAACATAGGGTCTCTGGCTCCTGAAAGCACGTTTCTGTTGAGCGATCATCATTTTGGTGTTGAGAACGGCTGGGATCGGAGTCCCGCTCCTGTCAGCAGCAGAGGAAAGTAGCAGGTTTCGGCAGCCTGCGCTATGAACCGCTGCGAACACCATGGCAGCTGATACCGTCTGCTGTGATGACTCACTGCTGTTGATTTGGGCAGAGGCAAGAAAAACAGCCTGAAATGCACAGTTCAACATTCATATTCTCAGCGAGGGCTATTAGCTCAGAGCAGGTCCCCATCCCCCCACCCCCTCACCTTCTTTCAGTGCAGCGTCACTGAAATTTATTTTTCTATATTGGAAAAGTGATATATTGACAGCCTTGTATTTGGGAAAGCAGTTTATGTCACTGCCAGATATGTCACATTCAAATGGATCACATCTGCTTCAACAAAATACCTGGCACAGTTTGACCCTCTCATCTCCCCAGGCAATTATTCTTTCTTTTTTCCAGGCTGCTCAAATATTGGCTTTATGGCCATGCGAAGGATAGGAGTGACCTATAGAGCAAATGCTGATGATAGCTTTTCAGGGCTATTTTCACAGGGCCGTCGTCCCAAAAGCATGCACCCCACAAGAGATGTTTGAATCAGGCTGAGCCCCTGGGGAGGTCTTTCAGCCCAGCATCACGCAGCTGCAGCCAAACCATCGGGCAGGACCGCGGCTGCAATGGAGCCGAACCAAGCGCCAATGGCTGGGGCTTCCCAGCCGGGGAAGGGATCACACAGCACAAACCTCAGTGGGGTTCAAAACACGCCACTGCAGTGTGGGTGTAGCTCGGCTCCAGCCCGGCGTGGGAAGCGAGCCGTCAGGTCGCGTTTCCTACATCCAGCCGCAGCAGCCACGAGTATTCCCTCCTATCTTTCCAATAATTTCCATTTTCTTGTCCTTTTCAAAGACAAAGGACTACAGATGAGCTGTTTGGACCCACACAAATGAAAAAGAAAGGCTGCTGTACCAACGAATAAGCTCTACAGCTGATGGTGCCCTGGAGCTGTTAAAGCATAACCCATTTTCTTTGAGAGAAATCACACTGGTGGATTTTGTGGTGATGGATGGATGGATGGATGGATGGACGGATGGATGGATGGGTGGACGGATGGATGGACGGATGGAGTGAGTCATGCTTAGCTCTGGATGGTGCTCACCAGAAATGGACCAGATATTCTATTTTCTAAAGTTCATTTCTGAAACCTGTTGTGCTTAGCGGTAGTATTTACCATTCAGTCCTGGGCAACACATACAGAGTAAATACTGTATATAAAATAGAGTGCTCACTTGTTTGCTGACTGTAAACTCAATTTTTAAACCCAGGAAAGTGCTAATTACGTGTCTCCAGATATTGCAGTGTGCCACTGAAGCAAATAGATAAGCCTGAGACTTTCCATCATTCAATAATTAATTCTCAAATTTACAGAAAATCTTTATCTATGTTGGATTGAAACACTAAAAATAGGTACTTGATCAAGCATTTTGTTTGGAAGAGAGGGATGCTGGTGTCCTGCAGCACAGTACGCTTGCTTGGATGCTTGGCTTGGGCTGTCGGGAGCCACCACGGTGTCCCCTCGGCCAGTGCTGAGTATAGGTCAGGGCTCTCCCCTTGCGCCCAGGGTCACGTCACACAGTAACAGGAATAATTCATGGTAATGGGAATAATGGTAAAAATACACCGAACAACATAAAGTAGTGCACACGCAACATTTTCCTAGCCAATGCAAGTTGCCATAGGACGCCTCTATAACTCCTCTATACCGCTCCTGATTTGCATAGCCAAAAGATGGCAGCACTCTCTCACATATGTGCTGCTGCAAAAGCTCCCTCTCTCCCTACAAATGCGTACAAACGTGTGTAACTCATCCCGTCGCGATGCACATCGGAGGGACCTCGTCCTGCCCCATCCGCTGCAGCACACAGCCCGGCTAACGGCGTGCGGCTGCAGCGGCGGCCGTGCGGCTTGTGACGGTGCCAGGGACGGTGGCCCCGTCCGGGCCAGGGACGGTGCTGCTGCCTGCGTACGGCCCTGGCCTTGCCCCTGCCAACCATTGCCACGCGCGGAAGAAACGGCCGTGATCGCTTCACGCACGCCTGCTCATCCCCATCAGCACTGGGCGGACGCTGGGCTGTCCATCCAGGCGCTTGCTAGGTGTCGGTGAAAGGACGTGCTCTTCATCTTCTGAGTGTTGTTTGGGGGAGGAAAAAAGGTAAGTTAATAGCATCCTTTGCCAAATTTTGCGTCTGGAATGACTCTTCCTTCCCCTGCCACCCCGCGCGGTGCAGCTCCCAGCTGCCCCCGGTGCACACCCTCTTCTAGTTCAAGTGCGCCGGCAGAGCTCGAGCAGAGAAACTCAGAGAAAATGTTCAGTCTTGATTTTTGCCTTTCCCAAGATGAGAAACCCACCATGGGATTCCATCCACTTCCTTTTTTTTTTTTTTCCCCTACTCTGCACCTATTTCTTGTCTGACTTTGCTGAGCGGGTTTCTGTGCACCCCCAGGAGCCCGCTGTGCATTGACCCACCACCCACCGGCCCCTGCGAAGGCTCGGTTCCCATGGGATCCCGCTGCCACTGCCTGGGATCACAGCCATCCCTCCTTCGTTCCCGGCGCTTTGCAAACAGAAGAACCTGAGGTTTGCTTTCAACAAGTCTGATGCAAAGATTTGCTTTATAATCCGTATGAAAACAGAAGGAACTAAGAGGGATGGAGAGCTGCAGGAAAATTCAGATTTGCAGAGCAGATCATGGCATTTGCATGTGGGGAAAAGCTGGAGGTGACAGTCCCTCCCTACTGTGGGTGACGTGGGTGTCTGCACCCAGAGGAAACCGCTTTGTATCAAGAAGCCCATCGGCAACGGGGCGTAATGGCGCAACAGGAGCCGAGCTGCGTTAGGATAATCACATCTGCGGTGCATTAAGGTCAAAGTCAGGGCTGAGTGTTTCCAGCCCCCCAGGGGCCTGTCCAGCAGATCCAGAGAGCCGGTGGCGGGGAAGCTACCCCAGCTCCACAAGTCAAATTGTGCCAAATTAAGGACAAAAAGCTTCATTTCTCTGGGCGTGATGAGCCCAACACGCAATGCCGCATCCAGGGCAGGCGGAAACAGGGGGACGAAATGCTGCGGCTGCTCGGCACCGCCGGCTCTATCAGGGCTCCCGCTGCAGCCGCGTGCCCAGCTCTCTGCTGAGTTTCTCCTTCCCACAGGGCCCTGGCCAGTGTTTGCCATGCCATCAAGCGAGGCAGCCGCGGGGCTCCAACCTGACCTGCCCCGAGCACTTCCAGCCAAATCCCCCATGCACACCCTGCCTCCCAACCACAACCCTGCCCCAATTCCCAGTGTTTTGGTTAAAACATCACTTGGATTTTAACTTAAGGAGCATAAACCCCCTTCCAGAATTCTTCTGGGAGTCCCACCTTTGGGGACTCCTGGCCTGAAGCGATGATCTTCCAGGAGCTGCACAGCAGGGCAGCGGCCTCCGTCACTGCTTGTGGAAAGGGACAGACCCTTTATCCCCACTCACTGTTGCCCATGACCGCAGGTAGATTTAGCGTGAAACATGAGCGTGACCTGAGCCCTCTGCTTAACGCTGTCACATCAGAAGTAGCAACAAGAGCAGCTGAGGGACCTGGGGCTGTTCAGCCTGGAGAAAAGGAGGCTGAGGGGAGACCTTATCGCTCTCTACAACTCCCTGAAAGGAGGTTGTAGCCAGGTGGGGGTCGGTCTCTTCTCCCAGGTAACAAGTGATAGGACGAAAGGAAGTGGCCTCAAGTTGCGCCAGGGGAGGTTTAGAGTGGATATTAGGAAATTTTACTTCACTGAAAGGGTTGTCAAGCATTGGAACAGGCTGCCCAGGGAAGTGGTTGAGTCACCATCCCTGGAAGTATTTAAAAGCCGTGTAGATGTGGTGCTTAGGGACATGGTGTAGTGGTGGCCTTGGTAGTGTTAGGTTAATGGTTGGACTTGATGATCTTAAAGGTCTTTTCCAACCTAAACAATTCTATGATTCTAACAGTGAAAGGTGTCACTCTGAGAGCTGGGGAGGGAAAATAATTTCTAATTATAACAATTTTTTATGCAGAAGAGACTCTGAGGCGAGCTATGCCTGCTCGGGTGGTAGCACCAACCAGAGGTGCTCCTTCACCAGTGGGTTTCGGCAGGACCCACAGCTCCACTCCATCACCTCGGGGAGCCTCTGGCTCAGGTTTCCACAGCAGACGGCCCACTGCCACCAATACGGGAAATCTGGGCAGGGAATTAGGGACAGAATTAATTAGTGACAGCATTCATTAGAAGCAGCAAGGTGGCCTCACCTGCAAACGCCGCCATGCCACAGCCTCCTCGCCTGTCACAGGAGGGGGGCCCCGAGCTGGCAGCACCTTCCTGCAGGGCACCCACCTCCTCCGGCAGCCCGCGGGAGCCAGCTTCAATGGGAAACGTTTCCTTGGGGCTCTTTACTTAAAGAAAATGCATCAAATGTTTTCCTTAGCGTGGAAAACCTGCCATGTGCCAGCTGCTCATTAAGCCCGACTACTTTCTGTCCTCTGCTCTGTGAGGGCATTACTGCTCCAGCTGCCTCTCTCCGGCACAGGTACCCAGAGCAAGGCGTGCTAAGAGCCCGGACCCAGGCTTTACAAAACAAGGAGTCTGGGTTTTGGACCAACTGTGAATAAAAACTGACAGAAAACATGCTGAGCATGCTTGGTTTAGTGTTTTCTCCTTGATTTCCCGCAGATGCGATGAATTTCCATTACAGTGCTCCAGGACTGTGGGGGCAGACACCCTGTCTGCAGCTCCCATGCAGTCACATCCTTTCCCCTCCTTTTTCTTGGTATTTTCGGTGCTGCCCGAGCAGCTCCCGGGGCTGGACATTGCCCAGGGGCCAGCGTCTGTGCACCGTCCCTGGGGGTGCTGCTGTCCCCCTCAGGGCGAGCAGAGCCGACGCTCCCCTTTGAGGTTGCCCAGCTGGAGCCCGCAGGGATGCATAGCCAGGTCATCCCTGTGCCAGCTGGGCAAGCCTTACCGTGGGGTAACCCTGGGGCAACCCTGGGGCAACCCCAGTGCAAGGCGGAGGACCCACCAGCCTGGGAAGAAAGACATCTCCAGCAGCGGGGCAGTCTCTGTGACACCTGGAAGCTGCTTTTGGCAGCGTGTGAAATATCTCAGCCCCGCTGATTTTTGGGCTTCATTAAAAGTCTCTGCACTGGTCCAGCACTGGCAGGATAGACAAGGATGCAGCAGGCACTGCCTTACCCTCTGCAAAGCCAAGGAGAGCCCGGCGCTTCCACTCGGGCTGAATTTGGCCCGCAGCCCTGGCGCGACCTCAGCAGCATTGCTAGGGGCCGAGCAGCAACAAACATGACAGCGACCTGCCATGGAAATAGGATCTTTATCGTCTCTCTTGCAAAACGCAGAGCATAATGTCTCCTAGATTTGCTTACGCTGGCAGGCATTTCATTTGGTTTCTGGTGGTACTCAAGGATGCCTTGTCTGGGTTAATGGAAAAACCAAACACCCAGAGCCGTTTGGAAATTACATATTCAAAACGAGCATAATAGGAAAACAAGAGTGCAATATTGTTTGTGTATTTGTAGATGTGCTGCAAGGAGTAAAGTGAGCATTACCGCAGTACCTGTCCATAACTCATCCTACGGGCTCCTCCGATGCCCAGCTTGTGCTGAAGTGTTCAAACAAAGCAGAGAGCTGAGCTGCTTTCCTAGGAAAAAGGATCTAATCTCCGCAGGATGTTCATAAGTAATGGTAACTGCCTCCCTCGGATCACAGAGCAGCATTGCTGCAACCCCAGGCATCGAGCAGTGTTTCAGGCTTTGCAGAGCAGCTCTCCGCAGGGAGGCAAGCGGCACCGGGCAAGCCAGCCATTGCAGGAGCCATCACGTCCTCCCCAGGACACCCCACGCTTCACCCCAGCTGATGAGCACCATGCCCTGGGCACGAGGACACCATGGATAATTACGGGCTCCCTGGGAACTCAGCTGCCTGGGGAGAAAGAAAGCCCAAGAAGGCAAAATTGTTATCCATGGTGGCAATCAATAACCTTCAAGAAAAGGCAGAGGCCAGCAGCAGTCATGGCTTAATAACAGTGATTTTAGGCTTTTTTTTTTTTACACTGCTTATTTAGTATTGCAGAAGGCATTTTATGGTGAAAACAGGGATCTTTCTCAGTCTGGCGTACGGGAGCTGTGCTGTCTTACACGCTGGGCATTGCCTGGGAAGTCAGTGAATGGGCACGAAGTAAATCAGTGCAGAATTTGGCTCCATGAGAAATCTGTCATTAGCAGAGAACCCAGTTCCCCAAATCAGCTAGCAGGGACAAACCATTTAACTAAAATAAATCACTGCAAGGGCAATTCAGAGAACTAGAGAGGAAACTGCTTTTGTTCTTCAATCGCCAATTCCACATTGACAATTGTACTGCATCCTTCTGGGCTTGCTCGCCAGTACTCCCTGTCTCACAGGGATTTTTCACTCTGGGTGTTTCCCCATGCAGAATGACCGATTCTTTTTATTTTGCATGTACTTACCTCTCTTTTCTGGAAAGATCCTGGCCAGGTATTATTTTTAGGTTTTTCCCCATCCCTGCTCTGCTGCAGCTCCTGGTTTCTTTGTACCTCTGGCTGCAATTTCTCACCTGGGGCATCTTATCCAAAGCACTCCTATTTGTTTTACTCCATCCAGAAAACTAGTCCCTCACCAGCAACTACTAACCCTTGTATGAAAGGAAGAAAATGCTAATAAATGGTGAGCCATTACCATTCCTACCGCTTGGGAAGTCCTTGCTGTAAATCAGCTTTCTGCACCTCGCTGCCAAGACAGCGCTGCACAGGCTGGCAAGTGCAGGGCAGGTACCTGCCGCAGCCCTGCCCGCGTCTCCTCTTCATAGCGTCCAGCTATAGTGTCTTATTTTATCTTATCTTGGAGCCTTCACTTAGCAAAAAGAGGCCACTGGGCCAAATTCAGATCACATAACAATTTGGATGATGGCAAAGGAACTGGAAAGTAAATCAGCCCTGTCTTTTTTCCTGGCCCTGCAGGGCTGGTTGGAGGCGATAATAGGAAAAAAACAACCAACCCACCCTTTACTTTAAAAAAAGAACAAAACAAAACAAGCCACAAAAACCCCACAAACAAACAAACAAACATACAGAAACACATCAAATTTGGGGCGAAATTCAGGGTCAGCTTTAGCACCAACTTCCACACTTGGTTTCTCAGACCCACGGAGACCAGGGAGGGGAAGTAGATTTCATCAAAACTGCCATAATCCACATAGCCCTGAATTAGGACATTTCAGAATCAGTTTTGCATCAAAAGGCTTGGCAAAGTTTTGAAAGCTGAGGCTTGTATAGAGGTGAACTTGCCGCCCAAGTGGGATTTCTCTCCCAAACTATGAAAACCCATGAAACAGGAGCAGTCGCTGGATTTCCACCCGGCTGAAGAACACCCCCAGCCCTGCGGTCTGGCTCAAACCCCAGCAAAGCCCATGGGATTTCGACTGCCGTTGGACCAGGCTTTGCACAGGACCAGGGGTGCTCTGAGTCCAACCCCGCTCTTTTGGGGTTACCTTCCCGGCCTGACCCCAGTCCCACGGCACCAGTCCGACCGCCACATCATCACCCTAAATGGTTGTGTATTATTGACGACAACAAGACCCAAGCTGGAGACGGCCTCATTTCAGTGGTGGGAGCCATGATTCATCCCCTAGGGCCTATAGCTCATGCAACATATGGCAATGCTTTTTTAGAAATCCAGGATGGAGAGAGGGAGAGACAGCGTGCGCCAAACCAGGGAGTGCAGTAAGACACCCGTCTGGTAACAAAGTCGGCACGTGGCTGCAGATGGACTCCTGCATCCCTCTGTGCCGGGAGGAGACACGTGGACCCCAGGAACGCTACCACGGCTGCTCTCCGTCCCGGCATCCCACCCTCCTGCTGTCTCACTCATGTGACCTGCACTACTAACACTCAGTCTGTTTGATTTTTTTAATGGCGAAGCCAAGCCAGAAGTATTACCCACAGCAAACTGTGTATCTTTTGGTAAATTACAAGAGATCAGATTCCACCTTGCAAAAAGTATTTGGGTGGCTCCTTCTCCTGAGATGCTGACAGGCAGATTTAGCCCAAACTACAGACAGATTTTAGTTTCAACCACACAAATGTAAGTCTAGAAGCAATTCCACTGTCATTAATGGCGTTGTTCTAGGTTCATTCCAGCACGCTAGCAATGAGAACCTGGCCCAGGACACAGGCAGGGACAGATGAATTATCAATACATCACTGCATCCGCCTTCTCCTCCTCTTGTTTTGAAGCCATTCAAGAACAACCTACCCTTGTTACACATCTTAGTGGCTTCTTCTGGGGACCACGCTTGCCACACACATGGCTCCAGGTCACCACCACCACTGCAGCACCCAAGCCCATCGGCACAAGCCCATCAGGCTGGGGCAAATCCCATTTAAATGGAACCACGCTGGATTCGGGACTAAATCATTTAAAGAAAATCACAAAAAGTATCCAGGAGTACAAATGTTCAATAAGTTGTCGGTGACGGCTGAAACTAATTTAACCCTGCGGTTGTGGAAGTGGCACTTAATTAGCATTCTTATTGCAGAGTCACACACTGATCGTTCAAAATCGTATGCAAGAAGCAGCCAGAGGAAATCATCCTGATGCCAGTGATTGCCAGGGATGCAGCAGAGATGTGCTGCGCTATCTGCATGATGATAACTTGCAATACAATAGCCTACAACAGCCACAGCCTTTCCAAGGAGACGCAGCCTTGTGACAGCCGAGCCCCCCGCAGCGCAAGCGGCCAGCCCTGACCCTGCACAGCTCTCGCCCCAAGCAAGGCCCAGAGAAACTGCCCGGATTGGATTTCTGATTTATCAGGCCAAGATTCGATCCCCAAAGCACACGATGTAAAACCTGGTATCCAGCTCTGGAGCTCTGCCTGGGACTCCAGGAGGCACCAGAGATGCAAACTCCCAGTGCTGGTTTTCCCAGGGCGATGAGTGCCATAGAGGTTAATTTATTTCTCAGTCTCTTTCCCGTCTTTCAATCAAATCCGACATTGGTTTCTGTTTGATGAAGCTACACGTGAGATTGCCTCTGCTTTGCTTCCTGGGGTGGGTGAGCATGGGGCAGACCTTGGCCATGCTGCAGGGGACACAAGAGACCAGTGACCAACATGAGCTGCCCCAAAAAGCTGATCCTTGTGTTCCCAGAAGCAACGAAGGGCTGAGCCAGGACGTGGCTGGGGCGCATCCTCGGCAGGGACGAAGCCGCAGACCCCAGCGCGCTCCCAGGCGGGTGCCAGCTGCCCCGGCCCCCAGAGCTCTGTGCCTGGCTCCCTTGTCACCTATTTCTTTAGAAACCGCTTGCCCAGCTCAGAGGTAACGCCGCCATCCCGCAGCTCCCCCAGATCAGAGAACGGGTCAGAGTCCCCAGCAGGCTCAAGCTGCTTGGTGCCATTTCGGGGAGCCTGAGCAAGCACCATCGCTAAATCCACTAAATTGATGTTTGCCCGCTAAATCGGTGGGGCTTTAAGCACACATTGAGAGCCTTGGGGCAGACAGGCACACGTGTAAAGCCTCCATTTAAAATGAAAAAGCTTCTAAAGTGAGTGGCTGAACTACAGGTTAAAGTAATTTAAATTGTGTGGCCCTTGGCTGCCATGTACCACCTCCCCATGCATCGAACCTCTGCACTCCCAAATGCTCGGCTGCGACACAGGGAGGGCTGAGACAAGCCAGGCTCTGCCCCTGCACAAGCCCAGCTCCAAAATCGGCAAAGACCTGTTATTTTCAGCAGATCCACAATAATAGGCATGGGATTAAGGGGGGCGGGGGGCAGGCAGAGCTCAGTGTGCAAAACTAATCTAATCAGGAGGACGTCTCGGTCTCCCAGCAGAGCTGAGCCACACAGATAGCCGCTTATCCATGGGGCCGATCCCAGCACCTGGCTGATCCCCAGATCCCCATAAACAGAATTACCCCCAAACCAGTAAATATACTCGGTGCTGCCAAAAACCTTATTGACTATTGGGCCTTTTTTCTATAAGCCGTTCTCAGCAGAGCACAGAGAGCTCATCCTTCAGCTCAGCCAGCTAATCAGGCTAATGAGGCAATACACACTGCAACTTCCTAGGGTATATAATCAGCCTGAAATTTAGGTTTTAGTGTAAATCTTACAAAATATGTCACTTGAAACTTCAAAATGATGTAATTGGGCTTTTCTGCAGAAGAAATGTCCATGGGTGAGACCTTAGTGCTGGTTACTCTGCACACGGTGGGAGAAAGGGAGACCGAGATGTGGCACACGCAGCGGTTGCGTGCATGTATTTATACATAAAATGGTTATGATATAATAGTAATGCAATACGTAAATACATATATGTGTGTATTTATATATGGTTAAACATGTATATATAATGAATATATATGTAAGTGTATGTATATATGGTTAAATGTTTTCACAAGGCTTGCTGGAGACAGAGCATTTGCGGGATGCTCTAGAGGAGTCAAGTTTTGAAAATGCAGCTCAGTGGAAACCAACAAATGGAAAATAGGAGGAGCATAATCCTCCTTCAACTTGCATTTGGCACCCTTGAATTAACATATCTGCTAGACTAGGAAGGTGTTGTTTAAAGTCACACTTCACATGGTGTTTTGGAGGCAGGAGCTCCACAAATGTAAGAGAAAACATATTTCAACTTGTAAATAAAGGTACCATTATAAAATGGGCACACTGCCTCCATCCGAGGTGGGGTTCAGACAGCCCAGACAGTGCATTTGGCCTCTTCCAAAAATAAACTCAACTCTGTTCTCTTCCCTTAGGACTCTGCTTTTCTCCTTGTAGGGGACATCTGTCACAAGGCTTCGTTTTCTCCAACAGCTTAACGAGGTTTGTGCGAAAGACAAAGAGCAGGGCTTTGGGATGTGCTGCCCTGGCAGCCCAGATGCAGGGGTGATGGTCGCTCTCCCCCTGAGCTGCAACCCCACTCCGTGACAATCCTGCACATGAAAAATACACCCCACCCCCCCATCCTCTTCTGCTTCTCTTTTGCGTGACATACCATCTGGGGAGGGATCCCCTTCCCCTGCTTAGGAGAAGAATTTCAACAAATTTCTAATAAGCAAAAAGCTTTAAGCATGTTGTATCTAAAAATGCCCATAAAAAAAGCAATATATCCTTTAAAAATACATAGATACTAAATCCGTTGCATTAGGGTGGAGCCGTTTGGCATATGCCATTAATTGTGTAGGTTCCCTTAGTGTGCACAGACAAGGCTGCTGCCACTGCTGGAAAATTCAGACATATCCCCCAAATGGCATATTAATAATGAGATCTTTCAGAGGAGGATCCATGACTCATCCAAGAAGAAAAATGGGTCATTCACAGCACTGAGCCGTCTGAACAAAACAGCAGCTTTTTTGGGGTTTGCTCAGTTTAAACCAGAAAAATGGAGAAAGTAATGCGAGAGAGGATGTGGTGGCTGTAGCTGCCGGATAATATGAGCAGTGAGAGTCAGCACTGGCATTTTAAAGTTAAAAACCCCACCCTGACAGGCATTTTGTGCCTTGTATGGTTGTATGCTAAAACCAGGAGTGGAAGAAATGGCGAGCATCCTTCACCACTGCCTCACCCCCACTCCACCGAAAGCCACAAACTCACCAGTCCTTCCCCAAAACTCACGTCCTGGGGGTACCCAGGGTTGAAGGGACCAAATCCACCAGCGCCAGGATGCTTTGGGATGCTATTGCCCTGGCAGTTGTCCCCGCAAGGGACATCCCTGCGAATGCAGGGAGCACCCAGGGGGCCGGATAACATGTGATTAAGTGAATTTACTGTAGATGCAGAATACACCCAAAAATGTCAAATCTGAGCAAGGATTTTCAGTGCCCTGCCTACGTTACTGCCAGAGCGGGAGCCACTCCGTGTTACCTGTGTGGTTCTGGGGTGCAGGGTAATAAATAATGCCAAAATACCCATCAGGCCAGGTGCGCGTGGGGCATCTGCGGGATCGCGTGCAAAGCGACACACAGCTCCCCTGGACAGCTACAGCAGGTCGCTCGACAGAGTCAATGCAGAAAAAGGGCAGGTTACAAAGCTGGCATTTAAGATTTCATTAGAGCTGTTAATCTTATTACTATTACCAAATTATAATCACTTTCACAACCCAGCTAAATCCAGGGTAATTATCCATATTAGATGAATACGTTTGTCATTTGCATTCAGCTTTTACGTGGGACCATGACTTCATGTGATGCTTTGGAGATTAATAAAGGCCACGGCCCTTTCTGGCACGTGCTTGCCTTCCACATGGATGAAATACCACATTTAATTGCTTTAACCCTCACTTCTGCCATTTCCTTCCCCTCTCTCTGCCTGTGACCTTCATGTTCAGTGTCTGCTGGGTGCAACCCTTGGCCGGTGGTGGGAGGATGATGGAGTTTGGCCATGATGGAGGAGATGAGGTCCAGCAGCCCCCATGCTCCATGTGGGCACCAGTACCAGCACCGATGAGCAGACCGGGAGCCTACAAAGGTGTTACGTCCTCATGCGGACAAGCTGCACAAAACAACTTCTATCTGCAGACCTGCCACAATGTCCTGCCTCCTAATTTAATTACCTCAACAAGATAAAAGAGGAATTAGTGGCAAGTGGATTTTCACCGTTAAACAAATACTTGACAATGAACGCTGAGCTCTTAAACCACCGCTGGACTGTGGGTCAATTGACTTTCGGGAACCCATGGCCATTCAGTCTAAACACCATCCAAATCAAATTAATTTTGTCTTCAGTATAAAAAAAATATAAAAAGAACCCTTTCCTATCCTCTTCCACAGCTACTTCTGAAAATTGAAGCCAGCCCTGCAGCACCACCCTTTCCCGGTGCTCCGCAGCGATTGCCGGCTTTGCAATACCAAAAATTAGCAAGGATTTAATCTAAGCTGGCATTTTCCCAAACCTCAAAGTCTCCATGCACTCTGGAAGCGGAAGACGGTGGTTATTCCCCCAGGAGCGGGACCACAGCCCTCCCGTCACGGCTGGTGGGGGCTGCTCCTGGGCCCCCCCAGCCGCACTGCTCTCGCCTCCTCTCCCGATCACACCATTCCTCAAACGACCTTCAAATCAAACCCCCTGGCCTTCTTACCCCGTGGCAGATTTCCAAGCGCCGCCAAAGGAGGATATTTTATGAGAGTCCCCTCCACGCTATGGAGGCAGAAGAGGAAAGCTTCTGCAAGCCTTCCCCTGTCCCCTCCTTAGCAAGGTCTCCCACGGTGAGTCACCCGGATTTTGCGTTATCTCAAGCAACTGCACGAGTACCAGTGGATGTCAGAGAGGATGGGCAGAGCAAACACACACTTCCTAGGCCAGGGGTTATGGTACTGGGCTTCTGCGGGAGGGATGCAGTGATAACCACACTCCAGCAAAGTTCCCATTCGGAAATCTGCTTAATAACAGCGCCCGTCACTCCCATGCAGCCCTGACAAACAACTCTGTCGGGCCCCTGACAAAGAGCTTCACAAACGATGCAATCAACAGCCCAGCATAATTTTCAAGAAATATAAATGAGCAAATATCTAGTTGCCATGGTAACCCCCAGAGCTGGACTAGACTGTTGCAGATTACCAAATACAGCTACATTGTGCCAACGCAGCAGGAGCGTGGCACCTGGGACCTCATTTGGGGACAGCAATCAGGTATTGCTGAGGACTATCAGCTCTTTCGGCAAGCTGCCCAGAAAAGCTCCACCCTCGCCGACTGACACCAGGGGATTCACATTCACGGTGCCAGTTGCGATTCGAGAGAGAGATTCTCTCTCATGTCACCTGCACGTCGGCTCCATGGCCTTCGAGGCTGACTGGTTTTAGGAGCAGAAGCCACAGCAGGAATTACTCTCTCGTTAGATCTGCGCTTCACGTCTGATCAGCAGTGTCTCTGACAATTTGGACCCAGGAATGAAAGTTTCCAGCCAAGTTACCATGCCCCTGCAAAACAAAAGGAGTTAATAAAAGACTTTACCATCCTTTTTAGGTGGCCGTGCCGCAGAGCCCTGCGCCAAAAGAGGCACAGGGCTGCCGGCCCATGGACCACTGCTCCCCATCAAGGCAGTTTTCACAGGAAGCCTGGAAGCCCTTGGCCACAAAAGACAGGGAGACTTTTGGGGTACCGACAAGGCGCAATCAACAGCAAAACAGGCCCTGGTGCTGGCGTGAGGCAGCCCCTGTGCTGAGCCAGCCCTGTCCCGGGGTCCCCCAGGCTGCAGGAGCCCCTCGCAGCAACGAGCCTCTCCTGGAGGAAACCTGGCACTGCTTGAAGCTTCACTCAGCTTTTGCCATTAATCAAGGTGCCATCACACGCCAGCAGCTTGCACGGTTCATAAATCCACCTTTGATCACGTCCCTGGCCCTTCTCTTGACGGCCGTCTCAGCCGAGCCCCCCGCCCGCCCGAGGGGCAGCTGGGCTCAGCCATGCCCAGAAGGAGATGCACCTCCCAGCAGGTTTGTCCCCGCTGGCTCCCTGCCGTCCCCCTCATTCCCTGGCAGCAGCAGGGAGCAGCTGGTGCGAGGTGGGATGGGAAACCCCCCCCCCAGAACAGGAGGAACACCTTGGTTAAGCCAATATCCGCTGTGACCCGCATAGCACGGGGCCAAACCCTGCTCGCCTTCTTCGTGCCCCACTGCTCCGTCTCTCCCTGCAGCACGCATGTGGGGTGCACCAAAGCTGGGGGTTTAATGCTAACGCCATCGCATAGATAGGTAACATTGTTTATCATAAGGTTTTTGTGGTTTGGGGTTTTTTTTTTTTGGTGATGGACCTCACTGCCACAGCCAGTAAATGTCTATAATTTACTCACTGAGCTGCTGGAAGCCTTTTTTTTGGCCCTGAGATATTTTTGTTCCCTGTCAAAGGGAACCGCTCTGCAGCATCCTTGCCCCAGGGCAGGAGCTGCTCCGCCAGGCAGGCAATTAAAACCAGGGGAAACCAGGGAGGGGAAAAGGAGATGCACAAGAAAAAGGTCACGAATTCAGCTGTGCAGGCCTTATCCTCCCAGTAATTTTCAGGGGAAAAAAATATTACTGAATTAATAGAGGAAAGGAAAGCTCAGCCCAGCCCAGCCGGCCATCTGAGCAGTCCAGATGAGGAACCGGGGCGGAAAAGCATCAGCAGGCTGCCTGCGCCGGGGCAGGCTGCTGCCAGCTGCCAGCACCCGCACGCCCGGCAAGCTGCTGACAGCACAGCACTTGTCTTCGCAGCTCCCTTCCCTGGACGTCCAGCAGTGTATTTCAGGGAGTAAAGAATAAAAATAGGAAAAAAAAGAATCAAAAGGCAAACGGTCCAGATGGGCCCATCTCTCCGCCCAGGGCAATGTTGTCTCTACAGACCATGAAATGGGGTGTAGGAGGGTAAAGACATTTGTCACCAAGAGACAACTATTTTTGTTCACTCCGAGGCTACATCACACTGTTCATGCTTGCCCCAACTTTCATGTGTTACAAAGAAAGATAGATGTTCATCTCCTAAAAAACTGAGAGACATAAAAGGACCCTCCAGCATCAGCCGCTTGCAGGCAGTGTGCAGGGGAGGTGTGGGAGAGTCCTGCCGCTGCCAGGTTTCCCTCTGCCTGCACCATATGGCAAGGCAGGACAGAAAAATTCAAGGTAACAGGGGAGTTAGGGGTTATGGGACAAGGAGTACAGAAAAACAAAATAAAAAAGTTCAGCCTGAAGAGCTGTAGCTCCTCCCAGCCACCCAAAGCCCAGGACCATCCGTGCCAAGGGAAAGGGCACGTCCAGTCTTCCACCGAGCACTGACCTCACCAGATCCAGTAAAAGTTCATTAGGGAGGTGAAAACTCCTGTTGTTTTCTGAATTTTATTTGATTACTGTGAAACAAAAGACACTAGCGAGGAGAGAGGGTTGTTTTTTAAGTAAGGATCGTGGAGTCTAGGCAGAGAGCTGGGGGGGTTGCAAATCAAAGCCCCTATTAACTTTGGTCCTGACTTTCAGGTCACGCATGTTCAGTTCTTTTTACCTGGAAATGAAGATGTTAATTGGAGCTGACAGCTTTCACAGGTTTCCCCATTAGCAATATTTTTAGCCACTGTAGGGCCCAAGTCTTCAAATGCTTTCCCAAGGGAAGGTTTTAACCTTTCTTTTGAAACATCTCGTGCCACTTGCAGGGAAAAAAAGAGAGGTTTTTGGCTTGAGGCGTGCCAAGCCCTGTCTGTGACAAACTCCCGGCTCCTCCGAACAGGGCACACGGGAGGAACAGGGAAAAGAAACTGGGGAGAGGCAGCCTGGGGCCCGGAGCAGAGCTCAGCACCGTGCGGCAGCATCACCCGGGGTGACCACAGCATCACCGCCCGGGCGATGGGCGATGGGCGATGGGCGATGGGCGATGGGCTCCGGGCACAGCTGAGCCCGAGGGGCCCTCTCTGGGGTGTGCTGGCTCCGGTGCCCTGCAGTGCGGCTGGTCTCCACCGCAGTGACAGGACTGCAGTGACGGGACCACAGTGACGGGACCACGGTGACGGGACCAGCGCTCGGAGCCAGGAGTCGATCGGACACACGTCCCGTGCCACGCGGATGCCCGACCCTGCCGTCCTCGTGCCGGCAGCGGGCACAGGACCCGTCCACAGGTGACCTCGAGGGCAGCGATAGAAATGGTTCCTCGAGCCCTTTTCGTGCCCCAGATCACATCCCACGCATCGATATTTTGTTAACTTGTTGGATCCAAGAACACTTTTTTTTTTACAGCTGGTTTCTTTGCATACTGTTATCATCTATATGTAATTTATTGTTTTCAGATGAAGCAAAAGCCTCGAGAAAACACATTTAACACCGTCTCTTGCCCAGGACTGAAAATTATGCAACTTGCTTACTTTCCATATAAATATATGGATAGTATATATATATATATATATATATATATATATATATATATAAACCCATTAAAAATAATATTTTTCTATTAAAAATAGATTTCTATTCTATTTTTCTATTTAATAGAAAAATTTCTATCAAAAATATTTTTAATATAAAATATAAAAATACATAATCAGGGATGACAGTATTTCCTTATTTTAGAAACCTGCTCCAATGCACACGTGTTCCACGTACACCACCACCGCTACCCCCACCAAATTTTGCAGTTTCTTTCCAAGTGGAAATGTATTTTAGCTGAAAGCTGCACCGACACCTGAGGAAGCAGTTAGAAGCTCCCAGCGGAGCATCAGTTATTTACCTCCTTGTATCAGTTATTTACCTCCTTGCATCCAGTGTAATCGCTCTGGAAAGTCTGTTTTGAAATTTTATGTCTCCAAGATGGTGACACCAAGGGAGACCAGACAATTTTATGAGGATGCTTTTACTCATCTTTGCAGGCAGTGGCCGAGGGAAGCCGCCTGGATGCCACCGGGCTGTGTAGGACCAGGGCAAGGGGCTGGGGGGCCACCCTGCAGGAAGCACTGGATTTGTTGCGTTTGACTGGGTCCGGTAGTGCCCTCGCAGCCGCATCCCCTGAAGGAGAAGCACGTTTTTGCCTCGATAGCACTGCCCGTCCCTTGGGCCCCGGCATCCCCACAGCCCCGCTTGCACCCAGGCCCCGCAAATTCAGCCACGTGCAAGGAGGAGGGTCCCCTCTCCCGCTGAGCATCCCCAACGAGGCGCACCGGGGCTGCCGCGACAACACACGCCTCCCCAAAAATTATCTGCCTGGTAGATAAAAGTACCTCCGTGGTGCCGGCGCAGAACAGGAGGACGTTAGCAGCGGCTGCAGGAAAGAGCATGGTCCCACTAGCAAACAGGGCTGCACCAGGAGCTGTGAGCTCTCCCCGCCCAGGAAAGCTCTGCGAGGGGGCCGACCCTCAGCGGGTGCGCAGCGGCCCGTCGCCCGCCTGCCCGGTAACTCGGTCAGCCTGAAGCAGCCAGGGCCAAACGCTGCTCACCCGCACGGGGCACCGAGCGGCCCCACGCACCCCACGCGGTGACGCCGTGCGGCTGATGGGGGCCAGGCGAAGGGCAGGGTGCGCGCACGGCCTGCCCCGGGGACCCCAAAAAGCAGTCGGGGTCAATAAAGTAAACTTTCCCAGGCACCCGCTTCCCCCCAACGCACCTTTTTAATACAGAGCAGATTGGGGTAAACCCAGCTCCCTTCACGCGAGACCCCACGTCCCCAGGGAGTAGCTGCTACTCGAGCGCTAGAAAGACGCAGGAGCCTCCACCTGCTGTTCGCTGTTTATTGTAGCGGAGAGAAAAAGAACGCGCGCAAGAGGCATTCTGCATAACTTAACAGAAAATAACACTTTTCCTCCACTCTTCACAGATCAACGGGCAAAATAATTTCCTACACACAGCTATTTTTTTGTTCTAATGGTGTATTGATAAAATCATGGGTTTCCCCTAATATGCTGCAATAGTTGGTCTGAAACCCAAAGCTCCGGCTTGGCGGGCTCCTCTGCTGTTTAACACAGCTCCCATCGCTATTTGCCTGTGGGGAGGGTGAGCGCCGGGTTTGTCCTTGCAGTGTTCCTGGAAGGGATTTTCGCAGCTGGGGTCTGGCTGGGGATGCCAAGCAGCTCCGCGGCTCTCGCTGCCCGTGCCACGTCCCGGCTGCTCTTCCCCAGCGCGGCTGGAGAGGTGACCCAAAATGGGGGGGGCGCGGGCAGCGCCGGCAGCCTCAGTCCAGGGCCAGCGAGGGGATCTTGCAGACGAAGGGGAAGGCTCTGCCGCAGGCGTTGTCATTCCAGGAGCGCAGCGCTACCCCCCGAAAAAACAACGTGTTAGCCAAAAAAAGGCGCAAGGAAGTAATCAGGCACCACCCTCGGGACCGGGACCTCCAGCCGTTGCGGGAGGCTTTCCCTGGCTGTGCTTCCATTTGCGCTGCTCCCAGCCGTGCCCCCTCCCAGCAGCCCCAGCCCCGTCCTGGGGATGCTGGCGGGGATGCCTGGCCCCGGCTCAAACACGGTAGCAGGGAGGGAGCTGCAGTCACAGCCCCATACCCCACAAAATATCAACAGGCTGCGCATGGACGGGGCGTTTAGGTATGTCCAGGGGGTCTGGATACACCTGACCGGTCTCACTGGCAACGAGGGTGTGAAGTGGGATTTTTGCACAAACAGGGTCTTGCCCCGCTTCAGCGAGACGCCCCTGGCCTGTGTGAGGGAGGGAAAAGCTGGCAAACCGACGGGTGTTTCCACGGGCCTCCCGGGTGGGAAGGGAAATGGGAAAATTTGACCTTTGGCTAAATTCGGTAATTCTTCAAAGTGGATGGTGCTCCCCTCCTGCTGCTGCTACGGGAGAAGGAGATGGGCTGTGAGCAGAGGGGAAGCGAGTATGTGTATGTATGTACGCAGTAAAAGAGAAAACACATCCCTTCTCTGCAAAGAAAAAAGAAAATAATAATAAAAAATTAAAATGCAAATCCTCAGCCTGCCAGCAACCTCTTTGGAAAAGCACAAGCCGCAGTGGATTGAATTTACTGACAGGCAAATAAGACTTAAGGTGCCCTCGATGCCCGGCGCGGCACTCACCGCTGCCGTGCCTGTACCAGATCTGCACGCAGTCCTCCTCCTCCGGGATGGAGTGGATCCCGTCGTCGGGCTGACTGCCGTCCCAGTAGTGGTAGTCGTAGGAGGAGCCGTCTGTCCACTCGAAGTGACCCTCCTGGCGCGGGGCGAGCGGAGAAAGGCCGCGATCGCAGAGCCACGTTTGCGGGGGGGGATCCCGCTCCCGTGCAGACCCCGTCCCCATCCCCAGTGCCACACAGCCCGGGGACACGGGGAGAGACTGTCACCACTTGGCAACGGCCAAACAGCTCGTTTGGGTTTTACAGCTGAAAGCTTACCCTGGAAAGCCCCAGCATTCGCAGTGTTCTCACCAGGGGACGCCCAGAAATTAGACCCATATATTTTTTAACACACCCACCCAGTTCTGTGTTCCTTTTCCTTTTTCTTTTCCATTCCTTTCCTAATATCTACAAAAAATTTGCTGTCATGGGACTGTTCTCCTGACGGTCTCAATTTTTCTTTGTTACATATTAGACTATATATTTCCAACATGTCAGCTTTGAAAAGTTGCAGAGTATCAAAAGAAAGCAATGAAACTTGGTGATTTTTGACATCGGAGACATTTTCAGTTTATTTGCTCTTCTTGGGCCAGCAGTACAATATTCTTTCTATTAATCCATTAATAAAATATGATGTGAATAATTAGTAATTATTAATCTATCAATTCTAGTAACACTTTTCTTTTGAAAGCAGACTGGAGGGGATGAAATGACAACTTTCCCTCGCACGCTGCACAACAGACCCTACGCCACCACCCGATTAATGGGGCTATAAGGAGTGAAGGAGAAAACCAAGTGGCTTTCCAGGGGGAAAATGCAGGGAAGTGAATTTTTCAAAGCCATTTCCCACATGATGACAGGGAGCTCTCACCTGCCGCAGGTCGTTGAGCCCCGTCCAGATGTCGGTGGGGATGCCCGGCACGCGGCTGTTCACCAGGTCGTACACAAAGACGTTTTCTTCCCAGCTGGCAAAACAGAGCAACATGGAGCCGCTGAGGGGGTAGGTCAGGCAAATGGTCAGGCATGCCCCTAAGCATTCGCCCTACGGCATGGCCAAATGGGTCCCCCTCTTCTAATTGCAGCTGATTACTTTCCCCGGTCTGTGCAAGAGGTGTGTAGTGTGGGTGAGAGCCGGGGGAGAGGGAGCGGGGGAAAAAGCCTGTGTAATCATGTTGTATTTCTACCCCTTTTTCAAGAGTGAAAAATGCAGTTTGGGGAAATTTAGGGAATACTACATCAGTTTTCCTGCTAGGCCAGGAAAAGCTTTTTTTTTTACGTTGCCTTTGTGTGCCCAGTGCATCAGACTTGACCCAGTCGCTGCTGCAGAGGGATGCTCAGGCTGGTGCAGAGGGATGCTTAGGCTGGGACATGAGCCTGCAGCTGGCACAGAGGTTGTGCTGTGAGAATGGGACTTTGTCCCCATTTGCCTTCTTCCCCAGGCCGTGCCAGGGTGGAATGCCATGTTTCTGCGCCCCTCACCTGTGGATGGAGGCCAGCTTGGCTGATCTGATGCCAATGGAGAACTCGGCACAATAGAGGTCGGCTTCAGCCCAGGTTTTGTTGATGGGGAAGTACCGGTAGCAATGGCCTTCGTACTCAGTCCAGAAGAGCGGGCAGGAGTAGGCGTGGACGGGCTCCGGCATGGCTAGGGCAGAGCAGAGGACATCCGGCAGCTGATGGCGAAGCAGTGTGGCCGGGCAGCCGAGCAGGCAGTGGAGGCAGCACTGCCCAGCCCTGCTCCCCCCACCTCACCCAGGCAAATAACCACCAAACACATGCACGGAAAAGCCAACTGTTGCAGAAGCCGTGCAAAAGTCTGCAAAAGACGAAACACATTTTGCAAAAGCCGTGGGTTTCTCAGTTTTAGCATCTGCCTGAATCAGGAGGGACAGTTCAAGCCGGTTTGACATTGTTTTAGGCAGAGGGTGCTTAAAATAAAGGCACTGACATTTGCTACTGGGGAAACCAAGATAAGGGCTCCTCTCGGCTCTATCAAGCACTACCGGAGCCACCGTGCTGGGACAGGCGCTGACAGCCAGGGGCTGCAGGGTTATGGCCGCACTCCGCCGTCCCGCTCTCGCCTCCTGCAAGGCCAACTTGCACCCCCTCCCTCCGAGCAAACCCTCTCACCATCCCCTGTGTCCTTGGGCCCAGACGCAGCCGTGCACGTATGCACGCGTTGGATTTCGGACCCATAAATAGCCAGGCGAGGCGCACGTGCTGCCGGGAGCGGTGCCAGCCTATCTGCCTCCCACCGCCAGATAAGAGCTGGGGCTCCGTGGGGCTGCTCCTCCTCCCTCACCACTTTTCAGCACAGCATGGGGAGTTACCCCAAAAGAGGCCATTTGGGGGGGCAGGACGCATTTCTGCAGCCTTTGCTGTTGCTGCTGTGTAACGCTGCAGCGGCGTTAACGCTTCCCTCTGACCTCCACGTCACACGTGGGGAGGATGCAGCGCACATGCACAACACACCACCCAACACGAACCCCCAAATCTTGTGGCACATAGGCTCTACTCTCCTCACTGCTGGTTTTTGAGCCTTGGGGAATCGCCAGCTCCCCCCGATCCAGCACCCGCATCCCCGTGGGGTCCTGCCGGAGCGAGCGGGGAGGAGGCAGGGTGGGGGGAGCAGGGGGTTACCGCACACATCAGATGCCATGGAACTATCCAAGCAGGTAACAGGCTCAAGCCGGGAAAGATCAGGGTGGTGCCGCAGGGCCTCTGGTACCGAGGGGCTGGGGGGAATGGCTTTCCCCGAGGGTGGGGAGAGCAAAACCCTGCCAGCGGCAGCACAGGACGTGGGAGCATCGGCGTGGGGAAAAGAAAGGCGAGGTGAATTCAAAGCAGCTGCGGGAGTGTTCATGGAGCCGAATCCTTCCCTGCCCCGGCACTGGCAGCTCTGGGCAATAATTTCATATTTCATCAGCTCTCTCCACATGGGGATCTCTGAGCGTTCCACAAACACCCGCCAGGCAGCCCCCAGGTCCCTCCTGTCACACACCCCTCCCAGGTGATAAACCACAAATGCAAAGAGCCTTTTTTTCCTCCTGAGCAAGGCGCAGAGGACAACCCGACTGCCGGTAGCACCCGCTGTGCCGAACCCTGGGGCTGTCGCCCCATCACCCCTGCCTCGGGACCCCTAGCCACTTCCTCCAGAGGAGCTGTGGCTGGGAGCAGCTCTGCACCCCACAGCAACAAACCCGCTGAGAGCAGCGAGGGGCTCTCCCACCCTCGTCAGCGCTAGTTATGGGCTGCAGAGGGAAAAAGATAAGGCATGCCAGGCTGGAAACAAGAGGAAGAGCTTTATGGGAGGGTGGCCAAGCCACAGCCAGCTCAGTGGCAATGCAGGGTTCACCTCTCGGATTCACACCCACCTACCCTTGTGTTTGGAAAAACCTTAGAAGAGCCCTAAAAAATGCAAATTGTTGCTATTATAGCAATAGAGCAGAAGGACCAGGAATGCCGAGAGCTGATGTGGTTTCCTGGGAGCCAAGCCCTCCTCCCCACGTGGCACCGGCCAGGGGTCCCCGCCACACTGAAAGCAAAGCAGAGCAAGGGCAGAGGGTCAAACCCACAGGACGAGTCTTCAGCTTCACTGCCAGGTTATGGATGACGTGCGTCCCCCCCATCGGGGACAGGGCTGGGATCTGGTCCCGGCTCACGGCGACTCCAGGTTGCCGCTCCCTCCTGCCCAGGGCACCCCGGGGGTCTGCGGCAGACGGGCACCGCCAGCTCCCCAGCAACTGGGGTTTTATTAGGGAGGCTGTGAAGCGCCTTGACGAACTCTTCACCTCTAGCAGCATGGTGGCAAAATTCACAGGGCTTAACCCAGCAGCATCCCCGGCAAATGGGGCCCTTCGCTCCTAAGTGCTAATTGCAGCAGGCATCCCCATGCCCTGGCTCCAAGCCGGGCCCGTCGGCACCCTGATCATCCAGGAAAATCACCCTCGTTTTGTTCAGAGTGCCGAAATCGAGTCAGAGATGGAGACAGTCCTTCTTTGTTATGCCATACTGTTTCCCATTAGGTAGCATTAATTTGACGAGCTTCAGCGAACCAGAGGTGCCTGAAGGAATTTAAGGTTAAATACACTGAAAAGGAAAATATGGGAGGTCAGTGTTTAATTAGCGTCTTTTCTGGTAGGTCAGGATCAGAGGCTTTGGCTGTCTCTTTGGAGGAGAACTATTGCTGCCAGTTTTACAGGCAGGAACAACTGGGGATGCTGCTTTATCCGGGGTCTTCGGGGGCTGTTTTTAGCAGAAAGGCAATAAGAAATTGCATGTATGTTCTGAGTATATGAGCCCATTCATGGCTCTGTACCAAACCTCATAACCCAAGCCAGCAGCTGCTAATGGTATTTTCATCTAAAAGGGGACAGGGGAAGCGTTTTGGGGCTATTTAGACCAGATCCTCACTTTTAAGCACCCCAGCAAACATCACCCCCAGCAGCATCAGCTCCTCCACACAGGGCAGGAGCAGCACAGCCACTGCCCACGGGACAGGGGCTCCTGCCAACGCCAAGTCAGTTCACCCATTTGTCCCCAAATTCCTCACGAAAAATTATGGCAAGTATCCTTCCTCCCTTTGCTTATTTCCAGTGCAGCAGGTTTAAGGTCGGGCCACATTTTATCCAGCACCAGCAAAAGAGATGTCTAAACTTGGCTGAGGATAAGAGTCATATCAGGCAGCTGTTACTAACTCAGAAAAGCTGGAAAACAAGAATTTTGGGTCAGAAAAAGAGTTTTGTGCTCTCTGGATTTGTGTTAGTGCCACCAAAACTGAAGCCTTTTTATTTATTTACTAGCTGAGACCCACTGCAGAACCGCTGGGAAAATCACTTGTCAAAATCTTGCAGAAGCTGGCACTGCTCTGCCAAAAAGTTTCACTTCCCCAAGTGGCCACTTTCCAGCAAGAAATAATTAACTGAGAAAACCCCAGCCACTTTCACACATTTTTTTTATTCCAGGATGCTACTGAAAAAGATAAAATGCCAGCTGTGTGACTCCCACTGACTCAGCCGGGGAAGAGCAGGTTTTTTCCTGAACAGCTTCATCCCAAGGTGCTGCTCCACCTTGGATACTGCAGCTCCATCAAAGCGTTTTGGACAGCAGATCGCATCAGGTCAGTGCTGGCAGCAGATGCTCTTCTTGCTGCAGAGCGCTGAAGGGCTCCGTTTCACCAACAGCTGATGACTTACCAAAAAGCTTAGAGACATTAGGAGACACCTCACTGAAAGGCATGGTCTTGAAACACCCCTCTTGGCACATCCATAAGCTAATGCTGCCATCTGACCTGAAAGAGCAAGTGAACCTCTTCAGTTCTTGGCAAGCAGCTGGGTTTGGAGGGTGTCCATCAACGCCCAAGAGGCTTGTCTGAAGTTGATGCCAATGCAGAAGAGCTGAGGAGATCCCCATCACATGCAAGGCTGGGTCTTTCCCAGGTCAGAGCTGCCCGGGGAGCCCCTCCGCTGGTACCCGAGGGTTGTGATGCTGAGAGCGAGGGATGGGGAGCGCTCCCCAGCCGGCGGTCAGAGCCCCAGCAGGGGCTCAGGATGAGCATCCTGGCACTCACCAACACCAAGTTGCCTCCTACCAGCTCGGGGCCATGGGGAAGACTGGCAGCATGGCTTTACCCTGTGTCAGCACTACAGAGCAGTGGGTAGTTACAGGGGACGGGTGAGATAATGGGGCTGGGACAGGGGAGACCCAGGACACCCCAAGGATGGCTTCGGGAGAAGCAGCCTGCAGAGAGGCTGGAGGGTTTGAAGTGCCAGCTGAGCCAGACCTCCATCCCACCACAGCCTCGACACGTCTGCCAGCCCACGTCCTCTTTATTGAATAAACCCAAAGAATAAGCATTAAAAAGGGGGTTTGGTGGGGAGGAGCGTGTGGCAGGGGCTAAGACAGTGCTACTGTATGATGCTGGGATGCCTCAGGTCACCCATGGCTTTAGGAGCACATCCTTAAGACCTGGCACCACAGTCATTACGGACAAACAATCCCACCTTCATGTGATTTGCAATACTTCTCTTTCATTAACAGATGAAAAAGTATTTTGCTTAGCATCCACCTTCAAGACAAGCAGTTCATAGGAGGGTTTTCAGTCTCTGTGTGTCTGGGGGATGTACGGAGCTGGAGGGGATGGCATCCACTGATGGACGTGAAGCTCATTTAATAACTGGGCAGTATATTACCCACTCTGATGTGTTTTTTTAAAGCACGTTACAAATTTCCAAGTAAAATTTTAAACACCAGTTGAAGCATGTTGGAAGTGACATCCCTTCACACAGAGGGCTTTGGTTTTCTAAATCCTGTAACAAAACCAAGCTGGTTTTACAGCTTCAAATCTTCTGCCAGTTATGTTTGTAGTCGAGAGGCTACGGCAGGCGCCAGCAACAGCCCTCCTGCAGCCGGCACTAACAGATAGGAGTTATCTTGCATGTTTTTTTTCCTCCTTAATTAGTTTTGGCGAAGCTCCCACGGATTAGGCATCTGGCAGGAAAGCCGGGCTCGTATCGATCCCTTTTCTCACGAACTCGCCAAACAGCACTTAAGGAGTCCTTTCTGCTCACGTTCCCATACAAATCTAACAGGGCGCAAACAAACTCAGAGCAGCGACTCTTGCTCATGCCAGCGCCGTGAAAAACTTTGCAAGAACCGTAAGTGACATAAAGCAGCTGCCGTCACCAAGAGGAATAAGGGGGAATCACGTATGTGTGGCCACTTTTCACATGCAATAAGCGTGAATAAATAAACCAGGCACCACAGTGGTCCTGGCCGCCTGTCCTGCCAGGCTGCAGTCCTGCACCGCTCACGCGTGGGCCTCCGTGCAGTTATTGCTGCCCGCCGCCCCCGCCAGACCCACGGTAGGGACGGCCGGAGGTCCACGGCACCGTGCCACGCGAGCGCGCTGCCGAAGGCGAAAGCACAGCGCCTTACACGCAGGACGCGGCCAGAGCAGAGACCGCTTCGGTGTCTCGGGAGAGGGAGAGCGGGGCTGCTCTTGGCACATCCCCCCAGAGAAGAAGAAAGTTGATTTCAAGGAAAGTCAGAGATTTCTGGAGCAGTCGGGGAAGGGGAAAGCCAGCCGCTGGCCCTGCGGGAGGTACGCGCTCTCCTCTCCCTGCTGAAGCCGTCGCAGTTCCAGGATTATCTGTACCGCAAGCCGCAACCAACGCTTTGCACTCACCTTGGCTGATCTTTATGTTTGTCTGGGGGAAAGCCTGGGCAGCCAGCAAGGCGGCGGAGAGGAGCGCGCACACGGCCCAGCCGGTGCCCATCGCCGGGGCGGGAGGCCGCGCCGCTCCCCCGGCTCCGCGGGCAGCCGGGTGCGGGGGTCGCCGCTCGGTCCGGGGCCTCCCGGCCGTGCCAAGGAGGCTGCCGGCGGGAGGTGGCTCTAGGGCTGCTCCCTCCCCCAAAAGCAGCGGCTACCCCCCCCACACACACACACACCCCCCCACCGGCCCACGCCTCCCGCCCGCCGCCAGCTGAGCCCGGGCGCGCTCAGCGCATCCCGCCCCGAGGGACCCGCGCCCGCAGCCTTGCCCACGGCCCGGCCGCAGAGGCTCTCTGCTCCCAGAGCGCCTTTCTCGCACGCCGCAGGCTGCGGGCGAGCAAGGAAGTCCCGTATCTGCCGCCCTCGCTGCTTCCCGAGACGCCGTTTGGCGTCCCCGGTTCAGCCCTGCCCAGCCGCGCCGCGCCGGCTGCCTCGCCCCGCGGGGACGCTGCGGGCGCCGGCGGCCGGGCGCAGAGGGGAGCCCCTGCGGAGGCGAAGGCAGACCTGCACCGCGGGGGGCCGGCAGAACGCGCCCCTTCTGCCCGCCGTGCCGGGCCGGCGGCCCCCCAGGGGCAGGGCAGAGCTGGGGCGGGAAGGCGAGGGCCGCGCTCAGGCGGGGAAGCCGGGCCGCCGGGGCAGGGCGGGCCGCGGCCGGGGCAGCGGCGGAGAGGCGGAGGGGCCCCCGGGGCTGCAGGGGAGCACTGCCTTGTGCGAGGCTTTGCGCAGCCTGCAGCTGTGGGGTTTAGCCCGTTGCTTCCGCATCTTGTGCTTGCTTTGGTGGTTTTTTTTAACCAGGGAAGGGCAATGCTTTGACACAAAACAGCCTGGAAGGAGAAGCCACCGGCTGTGCCGGGGGGTCCGAGGCCGCTGCAGGAACTCACGCTGTGCCCATCTGCGGGAGCCGTGCCGGATCCGTGCAGTCTGGAACAGCAGAAAACCTTCAGCATCAGGCAGCAGCCAATATTCTTGACAGTCAATATTATCTAGCACATCTCCTTTCTGTGGTCAAACATTTTCTGGAAATAAACTTCAGATTTTTAGAAATACTGTATAAAGTCCTTTCCTAGCTGTTGCACTGGTAAGGGAACCAGTATAGGCACAAATGCTATGAAGTTTTTGCGGTCCTGCTCCACTTTGAATTTATGCCTTAAATAAGCTTGAATAAACTGCCCAGGAACACAGCCAATGCTATTCCCTTTTTATTTTTAGCTACAGATTAAAATTTTCAGTGTTTTCTGGGACTTCAGTTGGGATGACCCCTGTTTTTACAGGCAAGATCCAGGCACAAACAATTTGGGGTGACAAGAAGCTTTCAGTATAGCAAAGTATCCAGACTTACTCCAGAGACAGTAACTCATTCAATCAACCTTCAGATATTAAATTTTCTTTGCATGAAATAAAACCTTTGAAGAAAACTCCCTTCCCCCTTTCATTTGCAGTTCCATACATTGATCTGGAACTACATAGCTCAAGGAAAAGTCTACTGATGTATCAGACCACTAAAAATGATGGAATTCAAGAGCATTAGAAGCCAAGGCATGCCTCTTCCCTTCCTAGCTGTGCACCATCCCCACATACAGCCAGTGTTATAAGCAATTATCAGCAAACTACAGAACAACACTCTTTGAGCATATTAATCTACTCCCAAAGCACAAATGTTTATGCTTAAAGAGAGAGCAGAGATACAGAATAACTTTAATCCTGTTTCTAAGGTCAGACCCACCGCAGCAGCATCTCCCGCCCCAGCGCAGGCGGGAGCACCGAGCCCCCGGTGCTGCCCCCGAGCCGGCAGCTCCGTGCCCGGCACAGCAGCTGGGCACCAGCTTTGCTCCTGCCACGGGGAAAGTACACGCACGTCGTGCACACAGAGCCGGCTGGAGTTGCAGTTGCACTTCGGGTTACCTTCTGATTTCACAAACCATGAGATGGTTTTACCTGCTGGATGCAGCCCCGGGAGCACAGCCACGTCTTGTTTATTCGGCCCTTCTGCTACCCTCCCTCTCCACGCTGTTTTTTGATTGCCCTCCAAGTTGGGAGCTCCTCAGTGTGCTTCAATCCTGCTTTTATTGACCTTTCCTCAGGTTTTCCTTGCCAATTTTTGGCAGTGTATGTACATGACACTCCCCTCCCTGTGAAACAGAGACTGCACATCTCCAAGGTCAGACTCATGGGCAAGAGTGCCTTGTGTTAACATTTAATCCCCAGTACTTGAGCAAAGCACATGGCAGGTCCGAGGTCAGCTTCAGTGGATGCCCAGAGCTCGTGCTGCTGCCCACAGACCCCACGTGGAAGAATATTAATGTTGATGGCAGCAGCTGCTGAAACCACAGCCCCTTATCTGAGCCTTTTCAAGTTACGGGAAGAGATCAGCCTCCTACAGCGTGCGTTTGCCCAGGACTCCCCCCCGGGCTCCCTCTCCACCGTGATTTATTGATGAGACAACCCAGGAGGAAGCCAGAGAACACAGATTTGCTATCGACCTCGCTGCGGGACAGAGGAGGAATTTCACCTTGCAGAGAGGCAGGTTAGAATTGAAATCCACCATCCACAACATGCTCGGAAAGAGGATGCCCACGGACAGCCGCGTGGCAACCACCGTCCCCATCGCTTTGTGCTGCTAACATACACCAGCTGTGCTGAGAGCAGCCGGGAGCTACGTGCAGCAGCGAGTAAGAAGCAAGGGTGCTCACCAGGGGACAGCGTGCATGGCCACACCAAGGGAAAGCTCCTACCCCAGCCACAGCAACTGGGCGACGGCTCAGCGACATGGTCACCAAGGCCCTTTTTTGCCATCCTCTATCCAAGGCCATGCTGTGCTCTGCCCAGGAGACGGATGTCCACGCTGTCCCTCTCCCACAGCCGCTGAGACAGCTTCTTGCTGCAGAGTGGAGACGTCTCTTGTAGCCTCCTTATATTCATTGCATTCCTTCCTCCACGACGGCAGGGTCACCGTATCAGACTTGGCCGTCACACGAAGAACATGCACAGGGATGCTCGGAGCGCAGAAGGGAACGAAACACCCATGACTCAGTGTAAACCGGAGCAGGTCCCCGACCGGAGGTGCGCTGCGGGGATGCTGCTGTCAGAGTTACAACACGGACCTTCACGCTGGAGCACAAACACCCTGGACCGCAGCAAGGACTATTGACTGACTCGCTGACATCTGCCCAAACAAGTACCAAGGTTGGGGTTTTTTGCTTTTAAGACTTACCTGTCCTTAACTGTAGCAGCCAAACAACAAGAGATGAAATACGCATGTATCTGTTGTTTTCTTTTTAAAAATAAAAATATTAAAAGCACAGGAGGTAACAGGAGTTCATTCTGGGCGGCATTTAATGAACAGAGAGGAGGGAAATGACTGCTGCCTGCCCCACCGCGTGCCAGCTCTGGACTGTCATCGCTCTGAAGGGCCACAAGCGAAGGCAAAGCTTCCCGCAACACCCAGCCCCAGTCCCTGCCCCAACCACCACCTTTATTTTGCCCAAGGCAACTCGCGCTTCTAGCAAAAGGGGACTGAGCCAGGGCAGCCGGAGAGCACGCTGCTTTGCACCTCTCCCGAGCAGCCGATGGGGACTGGCACAGCGTGGGAAGGCTCTGCACCGCGGGGTGCACGGAGGGGGAGCAGGCCATGGGCCTGGGCTACTGCAGGGGCCACGGGCTACCACCCAGGGATTACTCAGGTGACCTAGGGAGCAGGATACAGCCAGAGCCCGGGGCCCTTCCCCACCTCCTCCTTTTGATCATGGCAGCACTGATATGGTGGCAGAGCTGGCCCATCCGTAACACCCCGAGGCTTTCCGGCTCAACACAGATAAACACTGCTGAAGACAGAGCAGATCCTTCCTTCTCCAAAACAAAGACGTGGAAAGACAATAAAGTCACGGGCCAGGCCCAGCTCTCTTCAGGGCAATGTCCTTCTTGTTTGATTTCTTGAACGGGCTGTAAGCAAGATACAGACTTTTACGCAGTCTCCATGTTGATAAATAGAGCAATAAAAAATAATAATTTGGGGCCCGCTCCTACAAAGAACTGAGACCCAGAGCCCCGTGCAGAGACTTTGACTCGTCCAGCCCACAGTGCCTCGGGTGTGCTCTGGCTGGGAACCACGCACAGCCAGACCAACGCACTTGGCTCGCTCTCCTGACCGAGCTCCACCAGCAGGTCCCCAGTTTCTCTCAAATTGTTCCTGGTTTATCTGCAGTGGGTAACAAGGGGGTAAACATTAACATTTTGGCTTTTCTTGTGCCATAAACATAACTGACGGAGCTCAACACAAAGATGAATTCTGCTAACAAGTATCACCCCAGTCTACGTGGCACAATTAAATAGAATTTTATTTTCAATAAATATACAATCTGCATCATACCAGACAATATGCTGTGAAAAAATAAAATGTACAGAAGCAACCAACAGGACAGCTTGACTGTAGCTAAGGTCACTTGGTGACCTGGAAAACTACCTCGGTTAACACACACAAACACAGAAAGAGCCACCGCAGCCTGTGAGAGAATTAAAATTGTGTATTTTGGGTCTTATTAACCGCAAAAGTCCCCGCCGCAGGTTTCTTTTGCATAACACAGGTTTGAAAAGACATGAGCTGGCTTTCCTGGTACAAATGCTATTGGAAATGTTTACTTTGCTATATCATCACTGTATCTACTTGACGCACACAGACTGCTATTGAGAGTGGCAGGTCTCACTGCTGACGTGACATCGGATCCGTTTGACGAGGGGCCCCATGCACACGTGTGTGCCCCAGCACACAAATGCACGCATACGTACTAACAGGAGCTTAATTCTGTTAAAACTAGTACAAGGACAAAACTGGAGTCAGAATCGATTTCACCACAGGTTCTACCATTTAAAAAAATACTCTAGCCTAATTACCACGTTCACCAACGAGAGCACACGGGTACTTATATCTCCGAGAGGATGAGCCATGGATTTGGACTGGAAGGACAGTGGAGGCAACTCCCAACTCTTCCACCCGCTCAGCGCTTCCCACGGCACCTCCATGCACAGCCCACGCCGCCTGGCCACGCGCTCTGCTGCATGGGATGCAAACAGCTGAGCAGTGCCGGGTGCGAGCAGCGAGAAGTCCGGCCGGCCGGGCCGCCGGTGGCCCCAGGGAAACGGCCAGGACCCGGCGGGACATGGTTTGCAGAGGCCAGCGCGGCCGGTCGGGTGCTGGCAGCCGCTTCAATCCAACAGAGCTGCTGTGGGGTGCGTATAGGGTGTGAGGTGGGGTGTTTCAGTCGGTGGTTTATTTTTTTTCCTCGTCTGCCTGCTTGGTCTGGCTGCTGTTAGTCCCCCACCTCATGTTACCTCCAGGGATGCCGGAGAGACGCGGTCGCACTCCTCCCGGGACCGCAGGCTGTGCCACTGCTCCACGGCCGTCCGGTGTGCGTTGAGCATCCGGCGCCAGTGGTTGGACTCGGGGGCACCCGTCGAGTACTGCCCGATCACGATCCTCCCAATGAAGTCGTTGCTGCTCTTCACGTTGTGCCCGTACACTGGGGAGAGCAGAAACAGAGACTGGTCAAGGCAAAAGCATCGCTTGCCCACCCGGACCTCTGCCCCTGGCAAGCCAAACGTCTTACCAACACCCCCTCACACAGCACGCCAGACACCAGCGTTTTTGGCATATAACTCAGCACCTCAAAAAATATTAGAGACCGAATCAGCACCTCCAAAAATATTGGAAGGAATAACATAAGCTGCACTACAGACTGAAATATAATTCAAATAAACAGGACACAAATCCACAGTTATCATGGTATTCAGCAAGAATAGGTGAAGTAGAATCATAGAACAGTTTGGGTTGGAAGGGACCTTAAAGATGATCTACTTCCAACCCCCCTGCCATGGGCAGGGACACCTTCCACTAGACCAGGTTGCTCAAAGCCCCGTCCAACCTGGCCTTGAAGTAGAATTACATCATGTAAAGAAATGCCGAAAGCTCTGCCTGGGCATAGCGAAATGATGAAAGCAGCCAAGCAGCCCACACCTGGGGAAATGAAGAAGCAGCATCTCAAACTGTCCTCCTCCAAATGCAAGTGTCATGAACTGTTCCAGTGCTAATCGATAGCGTTCCTGACTCAGAGACAGGAATCACACACGTACAGGCTCAGTGGGATGCTTATACAGAAACAATTTTTCATAATTATCGCTGCAGCTACTTGTTAAAAGTCCAGGAAAACAACTGAGGGAGGGACATCAACCCAACACCCCGTCCTTTGGATTAGCCCAGTCTCCTGGAACAAAAGATCGCAGACAGCAGCAAACTCTAATGACGGGCCTGATCCCGGGAAAGGCTGCACACTTCCGCCGGCCAGGAGCAAAAGCACTTTGTGTTCTGCAAATTGAAGCCCTGCCTCGGTTCATTAGAAAGTTGAACAAAAAGTCTGTGCAAGCTGAAGCCAGGATATCCACGGGCGCTGGCTGGAATATTAAGGATTAAAAAATCTCCTCAGGAAAGAGAGGGATTTTTAAGAACAAACGCCTGCAGGGGCTCCAAATCCACCCAGGCTTGTGCAGCAAGAGCAAGTTCAAAGGGGGAGTGCAGGCTGGCGTGGAGCCACGAGCCTGGCACGCAGCTGAGCGCTGCCGCCGCTGCCCTGCCAGCAGCACCAGCTCTCCAGGGCTGCTGGAAACCGGCGCTGGCAGCAAAGCCACCTTTGGGATCCCTGCTGGCAGCACCCCCTGAGGCAGAGCGCACCCTCCCAGGCAGGCAGGACACCGAGCACTAAGCACTCAGCCTCGCTTTTAGCCACACATCTTTGTCAAGGCTGTGTATTTCCTGCTATAATATATCCCGCAATTAATTAGTATTATTTTAACGTGCTACTCAGTATCTCTACCATCTCCATACTCTGCAAAGGCTGGTTCCTAGCTGCTGCACCAGCATGAGATCTTGCTTTGGGTGACTTAGGTGCCACCTGCCAGTGCAGTCCCAAAATCAAGCTGTGCAAGGTTACATCTCGCTTTATACCTTCCAACAGCTCTGACACACACGGGCAGAGATGCGTCTGCTCATCAAATTACCTGGGGATATTTTTGGTAATGGCAAACCTTCAAAAATGTCCCAATCATTTCTCCAAATAACTGCACTAAAGAAAAATTACACTGAAAGTCAGAGCATTGTAAGTCTATCTTCAAACTACAGTTAAAAATGAACTGGGGGTACATCCCCCCGTTAGGAAGACTGCATCTCTTCTGCTGGTCGCCATCAGTTATCTGGGGGTGATGCCACCAGCTCTCTGCGACGTGCCGCCGAGGAAGTGCCCCTGTGAAGAGGCCAGGCTGGCATTATTTGGAAAGGCCACCTTTTGAGGATGCAGTGAAGAATTTTAAGCCATCCATCTCCAACTAGTACGCAGCCTGCCAGAGTTATTAACGAGTTCTCCTACAAGGCAATGGATCACAAGTGTAGCTAGCATGGCTATGCTACATGTCCTGCTAGATTTATTACCCTAGAGAAAACAAATACTGTGATAAAATCACATAAAAGTACCCCCAAATCAAATGCCTCCCCAATTTTTTATATAGGTGCTTTTTTTTCCTTCTTTTTTTTTTTTCCATTCTTTTTTTCAAGAGTGAAAGAAGATGAAGCCTAATCCTGGGAGACAATAGCAAGTAATTTAAACCAAGAAGTCTTAAAGGCCATCAATTAATCACAGGATAAATTAACAGTGGGGAAGTACCCCAGGCATACCAATTCTTCAAAAGTAATCCATGTCAGGATTGTAAAATGAGTAGGTGTGCTAGCTAAGGGGACCTGTTATTTTACTGTTGATCCGAGTATTTTGAATTCTTATAAAGCATCTTGCTAATCTCCTCGTGTCAGGTAATTAGCATGTTGATTCCTTTAGGGTATTAATGGGCTAATTATACAAGCATCGTTGTTTCTATCATTAACTAGTTTAGATAGCACAGAGGTAGACTTATTGCTGAAGAACAGGGAAGACATTTTCCAAGGCTAAATGCTTATTCACACACAGACGGTAAGAGGTGGCACTGGATTCGACCTCAGGTTTACAAACTCGCAGCTTCACCCCAGCAGCTTTCTCAAAAGATGAGAGACCTTTGTGTGCCAAAAATTCAGCTTCACTCATCAGTTCGTCAGCCTTTAAAACTCAAGGACATGCCTTTCTCAGAGGCTAATTGCTTTATTCCACTCTTAAAACGGCCAGTATTTGCTGAGCAAATTTGCTGATGGTTGAGGTGCACGGAGCTGTTGCATGGACCTTACCCAGGAGAAGGTGCTAAAGTTAGTGTTGTGAAAATAAGCCCTTTTCTTTGCTCACATTCAGGAGCACAATTTTCCCTGTTGTTGTCACTGGTTCTTCCAAGAACGGCTTGGAAAGGAAAACTGTCGGAGCCTGCAAGCCCAGGTGAGAAGCTGAAAGCAGAGGCTGGCGGGGTTGCTGGCACTTGCTGCACCGGACTGGAGCCATTTGCACCGCGGGCTCCCGTCCTGCCGCAGGGAGGGGGAGCAGCTCTCCCCCGTTCCTTCTGCTGCAGCAATCACTTCTCTTCTCAAACAGAAGAGGAACCAGTTCCTTGAACACCAATGAACACCCACGAGCATGCACTAGCCGTTATACTTATTACACCATTTACACTCATGTCTGGCACTTCGGTCTGCTCCAAAGCCCAGCAGAAATGGTTAACATCGCACTCTCAGTACAGACCCCATATGTACCACTCATGTACCGACCAGGACTCCCGGGTGCTCAGACACGATCCCAAAATGACAACTTTTCAAGATACAAGGCGAGCTGCACACCGTTCCGGGCTGAAGGGGACCTGCTGATGCAGCGGGCACCTGCGGGGAGATCCAGAGCCCCTTTGAGCAGGAAACCCCTGCAGAGGGGCCACCAGCCTGGGGATGGGCAGGCCCTGCCAGAGCCCCTCGGCTTTTTGCACACACACGCGTGCAGTGACCTGCGTACCATGGCTATAGTCCCACCTGCGGTGGAGCCAACTCCACACAAGCTCATGCCTTCAGCCTCGGCAGGGAAAAAGCTCCTGCTCTTTTCTTTCAGCTTCTTCCACAACAGGTAGAGGTGGAGAAGCCCCTGTGGTCCAGCCCACGGGACAGCAGTTGGGCGCTGCGCCACGCTCTGAGCCCAGGTTATGGTACAAGTGGGCCGAGCTGTATTACCCGATGTCTGAGCATCCCCTTCCAAAGTCTGAAGGAGCTCAGAGTAGATTTCAGATTAAATCTGCTCTTGGCCACAAAAAAACAGTAACTCCGTGGAGGTGCTCAGAAGCAGAAGATGAGGTAATTATCATTTGGGGTTTTCAGACTGACCCAGACTCTGGTTATGGACAGGTAGACACTACTTTCCATTTAAGAAACCTATTTTCCTGACAGAAACTACACACCTGATCTCATGAGCTCTTTTTCCACCATTGCAGTAAATTACACAATAGCAACATCCATTTCCAGGCCAACACAGAGCAAAAAGCAATTAAGGAAGCAGAGGTCAAACCAATTCCTTCTACAGCTGCTCTTTACTGAGGGACGCATTTAGAAACAGAAAGGCTTCTTTAAAAAAAAAAATCTTTACAATAGAAATGCTGAAATAGAAAAGAAAATTTGGCTCACTCATGTCCATTAAAAGGGTTGAATTCTTGAGGACAAGCAATGCGATGTAAATAAAACATTTTTCTTATATACTTATTGATGCATCGCTCCTAAATGATCCATATCAAAGCGATGGGGGCCCGGGTGCTACATGAAACTTTTCTTCGGGGTAGGGAGCAGAGCAATCGGCCAGGCAACGGCCCACGTGCCCCCCGGGCTCCTGCGCAGGAGGGGTGGCCGGGTCGCTCCCCCAGCCCGGCTGCCGCGCTCCCTGCAGGGCTGAGCAGCGCGGCACGGCGGGCACCGGGCACCGCGCAGCCCGCAGCCGCGCCCCGGGGGTGGCAGGGCCTCTCAGGAGGCGCGGTGGGACTTGGAGCTCCAACAGCTGGCTCCAAGTGCAACTCCCGCCTGAGCTTTCCCACGTCTCCTACCAGCCTCGGCCACGCGGAATTGCTTTTCACCAGTCGACAGTTTCACCTGTCGCTACGTAATCAGGCACTCGCCATGAGTTTGCCTGGGTGGCATCAGCCCAGACGCTGGATCCAGCCAAAACGCCCGCTGCCTTCCTCTTTGCCTCTACACTGAGACTTGCAAACCGAGTCCTTGTGAAGAGCATGACTGCAAAGTAATCGCGATTTATGACTTATGTGCAATAGTAGAATTTAAGCTGGCATTTCAAATTTTAATTCATCCTTTGATTAAACATATTAGCAGCCTTGAAATGACCAGGAAAAAGCACTAATTTGAAAATTTCCTTAGGCTAACCTCAAGGCTGTCAGTACCATTTATGTGGTGGTGGACAAGCTTTACACAGAAGCACCTTGCTCACCTGGGTCACAAGCCATCTGCATCTCCTGTAAACCATCTGCCAGACATGCCCAGCAGTTGCTCAGCAGTTACGGCCTCACTGCACCACCGAGTACGGCCGCACAGCACCTCTGCTGCCGCCTGCATCTGCCGGAGCACCTACTGCAGCCTCTCCGGGAGCAACGGGCAGAGAAATCTCAGCGCACTGGATTAAAATAATTTAACTCTTCTTCAGTCACCTACATCAGTTACTTGCAATACAATTAAAACCATTTAACTCAGAGAGAAGAAAAATAACAAGCAGGAACGTGCCTCTGTTTTTCATCTGCCTTCTTACTCAGGCTAGACATCAGGCAGACCGTCTTCACCCAGTTTATACTAATTCGTCTTTAGCTTATTTACAGCACACCACCACCCACTCTCTAACAAATTGCCCCCAAAGTTAGTTTGGGTTTTTTTATTTATTTATTTTTTAAAATGCAATTTGGTTGCATCCTGCATATTTTAAAAGGCTTTCAATAATGGAGCACCCCTCGGTGCAGCTCACATGCACGCCTCCGACACACGACGTTGCAGCACAGCACGCCAGCGGGCACGATTACAGAGCCAGCCCGCCGCTGCGGGGGGCATTTCCCAGCACAGCAGACACAGCCACAGGAACCAGCTCCCCAGTGGAAGAAACCCCGAAGGAATTAGAGGGCCCTGCCCTTTTCCTTTCCACTGTAGGATAAAGCTATTAATTCTAAATACTAGAGAGCAAAAATCCAGCTTAATTTTTATAGCTGGTCTAGAGCAGAGTTTTGGGTGCCTGGGTCAACCATCAGGCATGAAAGTTGTTAAAAAAAATCCCACCCGCTATTACATACCTGCAATTGCTGTTGCCACAGCCTGTATAAGTTTCATCTGATACCCTTGGCCCACCAGGCTAGGAACTGAATAAACACCTACGTGGCAAATATTCTTACTGCAAGGGCTTTGCAGCACAGGCACACCTAACCCCGCAGCCCAGAGTCGTGCCTGCACCCCTCCAGCCGCGCCGGCTGGCATTGTGCTGCAAGCTGCAAAACCCGCACCCAGAAACCTTCAGCCATCAGCGTCCTGCTCTGGCGGCCAGATCGCATGCTGTGCCCAGATGCATCCTCAGATTACAGCCAAACCAGTGGAAAAGGGAAAAATAAGCAAAGACGTGCCCGAGGCTGCGCACAGGCAATTGAGCGGCAGAGTCTCCCTGAGGACACAGGTCTCACAAGACCATGGGGTCTCTCTGGCAGGAGCCACAATCCTGCTAGCACTGACCCATCAACACTCCCCACACCTCCCCACTTTAGCCCCAGGGCTTGGCAGGGTCTCAAAAAGTGCCTTATTTCACATGCTTGCACCACTCAGGCAGGCAACACTTCATCCCCCATCCTTCGCAGGCAGAAACCAGTGCCCAGCCTTTTCTACGCTGGCTGCTGAGCTCTGCCATCAGCTAGTGGGTCTGAGCTGTCAGGTTAAGCAGGTCTGAAAACTACTTCTGAACTGCTTGACATCAATATTAAAAAGCTGTTTAGCACAAAGAGGGTGCTGCTAGGAGCAGGCAGCAGCAGGACTAATGATGCACGCTGTGAAGGTCACAGGTACGGACCAAATTCTGCCCTTTGCTCCTTCAGTGTGGCCCATAATATTTAGTAGAGAGGACAGAAAAGCACAGGAGAAGATGCAGTGGTTTCACATTTATCAATTTAATCTCCATCAGGCTCTGATGCGCACATAAAAGTCACTTCCCAGCATCTCCGTGAGGCTGCTCCCTGCAAGGTCTGCGCCTGCCCGGCTCCAGAGGGAATTGGAACCGCCCGAGCACACGGCTGAATCCTGGCCACGCACGGACCCACCGTGGGTCCGGCATCCTCCTGCTGCTCCGTGTGGGAGAACGCCACCACGCCAAGGAAACTCTCTTTGGGAAAGCATTTCCCCTCCTCGTCCTCCTGCGAGGGCAGCCCCTGCGCTCTGGCCCCTGGGAAGGGGACCCTGTGGATGTACCCAGCGGCGTGCCCCGAGCTGGCGCTTGCTCAGTTGGGGCCTGGCCTCAGGTAAGGAGAGGAGAGTCCCGCAGGAGAGAGCAGGGACCCGAGGAGCAGGGGAAACGCAAATGCACAAGTGTGTCCTGCAGAGGTCTCAAGGACACATAGGGATGACACCTCTTGAAATTATCTCATCAGGAGAAACTGGAATAGCGGACTGGATGCATCTATTGCAACAGCCCAGAGGATATTGAAAAAGAGTGTCTACAGCTGGCTTTTTCCACCTCCAATTCCTTTTTTTTTTTTTTTTTTAAATTGCATCTTAATTCTATGCACTGTGAGCCCCAGATCCAACAAAGCACACGAATGGCTTCATGCATATTTATACACCCCACACAAACAGGCTCCAACACCAACACCGTGCAGCACCTGCGAACGAAGGCAGGGATGGCCGCGTGGGAGAGGCAGCCTCTGCCGGCACGTTCGTGCGTCTCCTCCGACAGCCACGGGGCCAGGCACAGGCATTTCATCTCCAGACACTGCTCTACTGCCCAGAGCAGCTACTGCCACTGAGATTTTTCCTCATTTGATACACAGAAAGATTATGGCCTTGCGAGACATTTAAACAACTTATTTCATCACGGCATGAGCAAAACAAGATAAAACACCGAGGTCGAGAGAGGCATGACACTGCTTAAATTAATGGGCTTGGCAAAATGAGCAAGCGCTGATGATCAGCCTGGAGAGAGGAGGGTTTGCTCCTTCCTTTAGGAGAAAAAGATTCTCGAAAAATTCCAGAGAGCTCCAGGACAAGCGGTTTCTGCCATGTCTGCAATGAGGTATGGACTCTGAAGCCACAGATGACTTATTAACTCAGTCAGTCCACTTGAAGAGTCTAATTTTGCCTTCTAAGCAAGCAACAGATTGGCTCAGGAAGCATCAGCATCTTGTTGCTCTCACCAGGATTAATAGTGTTTCACTCCTCCTCGTTAAAGCAGTGAGCCTGCTGCAAAAAGCCACATCCATTCCTGGAGCATCTTCCCTGAGTGGCCCTAAACCAGAGGTGACGCCAGGCGGGACTGGGGCTGCAGGACCCCACTCAGCGTCTCCAACCAACCCTCGCTGTCCCCTCTGCTGTCACCTGCTCCGGGCTGACAAACAGCACCTATCGTGGAGACCAGGAAGCCACAGACAGGGATCTGGAGGATGGAGAGCAATGGGGACCTTCCTCCTCCCAGAAGAAGCCTGTGCATCACACCTGCCAGGCAGGGCGGTCTGGAGGAGGCCAAGGTCTCCCGCTGCCAGCGCATCTCCCCGTGCCCCTCTCCCATCGCCCCAAGAGCGGCAGATGTCCTCACAAGACCTGCTGGGCCACCTCACGTGGCCACAGGACCCAGAGCAAAGCAGCCGGGACCACGGGAGGCACCAGCCAGGAGCACTCTGCTCTCCACAGACCCGAGCACGGACCATATGGTGTCCAGTGCATAAATACATGAAGCATTTTATAACGCCAGACACAAAGGCCAAATTCTGATCTAAATTAAACAGGTACAAATCCCCAGAAAATCCCGCACTGACATCAATGGTTTTTTCTTTTTATTTTCTCCTTTGGGTAAGATAGGATTACACAGGTTTAAGCACAGATTAGATTCTGCTTCTGAGCTCCAGATATGTGGAATATATAGACACTCCAATACTTCAGAAACATACGTCTAATAGACAACAAGAAACAGTTTCCTAGCAGCAAGTTGCCTAATTATCTATCCATCTAAGAGATGTTACGGTGCCCAACGTGATAGTGTTTCAAAACAGAAACCGCTACTACTTCCTCCTGCGTTCCAGCATGGGAAAACAAAATAGTTTCATTTGCCTCATATATTAGAGGAGATTTCCCCCCCCATATATGTGTGCAAAAGTGCCTGAATATTTTTTGTGGGAAAGAAAAAGCAATAGGAGAAACAAGAGACAAGCACCTGAAGCAGGAAGTCAAAATGTAGATGTGTAATGACCCCAAACATATCCCGGTTTCTATCCCTGCAAACGGGCACCTAAAGATGATGCTGGCATCTGAAGGTCATGCTTTCACACAGCCAGGCAAATCAAAATTCAGGTGTATTTCTGGAAAAGCCTGAGGCCAAAACCATTATCAGCCTTCAACCTGCTCAGCTAATTGGGACATTTGGAAATCAGCCCGTTAATTAAAAAAGTACCATTGAAAAGCTTTGATATCTCTGCATCCTGTTCACAGGACTTTTACAAATCTTATGCAGCACAGGCAAACACCAAAAGCATCACCTTGTCTCCAACATCTACACCATGAGTCTGACCACCAGGGCTGATGGGGAAAAATGAACAGATTTAAGGTTTAAGGGGCTTCAGCCATCTTCTCCTCAACCATCTTCTCCTCAACCAGGAGTCAAGCTGCCTGGAGGGCCAACTTTAGGACTCACTCAGAATGAATCCTAGTTAGTTTTATTTCCAGTTACGATGGGTAAGTGCAGGTCTGTGAGCTGTAAGCCTTTGGGGCAGCAGTCTTCCCCTCCACCTAACCTGGGCTCACATGGAAGGCGAGGTCTGGAGCTGATGAACCTTCAGCTTTGGCCCATCTCCATACAGCCTTTTCTGCCAGGTCAGGGCTGCTCTCCTCCCCTCCATCTCCACCAATGACATGGATCAAGAGCACCCCAAAACATTTTCTATTAAACATCCAAAAAATGTTCATTAGACAATGTACAAAGCCAAACCGGTCTGCACCAGGGCATCTCCAACATCCCCGGGAGCGAAGGGCGACAGCGGGCCAGAGCTGTGCTCGCCAGGGGCTGTTTGAGCCATTAGTGACCATTTATTCCAGATACAGAAACATCCCGAAACATCCACCTCCAACAAGAAGTCAGGATTTCAAGGAAGACCCAATTCCTCAGGATTTCAAGGCAGACCCAGTTCCATTCCTTTTGTGCCATTATAGCTTGAGAGGAGAGAATACACTCAAACAGGCAGTATTTCTTCAAAAAGAAAATACTTCAGTCAAAGCAAACCAAACTAAACTACCCAGAACTGCACCATTAGCAACACACACAAATAATTACTTTTTTTCCCCTCTAAAAATTCAAACTTCATTAAATGGTCCTTAAATTTTCCCAAAAGCCAAGGGAACGGGGAAACGAGGCAATAGAGGAACAAGGTATATTGCTATTGAACAGCAATCTGTTATTTTAATCAAGTCCTGCCTACTAACTGTGTCCTGGTTTCGGCTGGGATAGAGTTAATTTTCTTCCTAGTAGCTGGTATAGTGCTGTGCTTTGGATTTTAGTATGAGAATAATAGTGATAACACGCTGATGTTTTGGCTGTTGCTAAGCGGTGTTTACATTGGTCAAGGACTTTTTTTTTTTCTTTCTTTCCCTTCAGCTCCCCCTGCTCTGCCGGGTACCCAAGAAATGGGAGGGGGCACAGCCAGGACAGTTGATCCAAACTGACCAAAGGGCTATTCCATACCATATGATGTCATGCCCAGTATATAAACTGGGGGAGTTGGCCGGGGGTAGCGATCGCTGCTCGGGGACGAGCTGGGCGTCGGTCAGTGGGTGGTGAGCGGTTGTATAATTTTTTTTTTTTTTCCTTTTTTCCCTCCCTTGGGTTTTGTTCCTCTCTCTCTCCCGTTGTTTTCCTTCTCATTATTATTATTATTATTATTATTATTATTTTGTTCCAATTATTAAACTGTTCTTATCTCAACCCACGAGTTTTCTTACTTTTGCTCTTCCGATTCTCTCCCCCATCCCACTGGGGGGGAAGTGAGCGAGCGGCTGCGTGGTGCTTAAACGGGGGGCTAAACCACGACAAACTGGAAGTTAAGGAGAGCCCTGGGCCTGAAGACAGGCGCTGTGACAGCACGTGGTGCAGGCAGACACCCAAGGTACCATCAGTGCCCCTCCGCAGCAGCCGCTGCAACCACGGCTATAGGTGCGCAAAGTCTCGCTGTTCAACAACGCTCCCTTGGGAACTCAAACACTTACAAAAATAAATTTTAAAAATGTCCCTAAGTCATTATAGAAAACCGAGACATGGTCGGTCCATTTTTAGAACATACTGAAGAGTGAAGAGAATCATATAAAAATCCTATGGGTGGTTTAGAAGAGAGAGTGCCTGTGAGCTGCCTCCTCAGCCAGTACTTGCGATGAAGATCTCAGCAGCTGTCACACACGTACCGAGGACACCTCTCCATCAACAAGCAAGCCCTGCCCAGCCCGCTTCCCTCCCCTGGGCAGAGCATCCTCTCCTGCCAGAGCCATGGCCACCTTTCACAGGGGGTGGTGCAGCGGGACAAGCCCCACAGCCGCTCTCCATCAGACACCAGCAGCCCCGATGCTTGTCCCAGCTCCGGCTATGCTCTTGGCCAGGTCAGACGGCAAAGCAGGCTTTCCCTCTGCATTTGCACAGATGGTACCCAGAGCACGAAAATTATTTTTCCCTCTTCCCTCCCCTGCTTGCTTCACAAGCCCTAACGATGTAAACATGTACAAGAGCTTACTTAGAGGGAGAAAGACACACACAGTCACCACAGGACCTCGGGGAGATATATATTCCCTAACTGTGAGCGCTGAAGGTTATATTTTTTATGGTAAGTGATCAAAAGATGTTAACAAGTCACCAAGATGCGGTTTGCCCTGGAGCTCTGGTGTTTTTTATTGGGCCATCTGGGCTTTACTGCAACGCAAACAGCATTATCGACAATTGTTATTAACAACATTATAATCATTAACAAAATACCACAGTGCTCGGATTTCAGGTGTTGTCGCACCTCCTGCTGCACAGCCCAGGCTTTCCGAAGGTTGGGCTGGGATTTAGAGGACAGCCTGCCCAAAATCCATCAGCAGGGAGAGCGCGGTGTCTCTAGACACCCAGCATCCAGCCCTCCCAAGCACAGAGGCTGCAGTCGCACCGCAAATATCCTTTTTTTCTGCTTGGAAGTGACCTCAGGCAGCAGCTGACAGCCCTGCTGCCGGGGCCAAACTCCACCTTCCCCTTACCATGGGACAAAGAATAATTAACACCTTTGTTCACAGGTATATGTGGTTAGGAGAACATACTGTCTTTTAAAGCCTGCCCCATTTCTCTGCAAGAGGTGAACCCATGACTTGCTTGCAGTCGAGCAGAAGATGGCACATTGGGGATGTGCGTCAAGTTGGCAAAAAACAAAAAGTGGAAAAAAGAACCACCCAAAAAAGTGCATTTCTGTTACAGTATGTATACGGATGCTCATTACCTAGACAACATGTTTGATGGAGTAAATGAAAAGTCAAACAACATCTCCACTGAGTTGCCTCACATCATCTTTTTTCTGTCGGGATGTTAGACTTGTTATGAGTATCAGTTGCCTTCCTGATTTTAGCCCCTTATGGTGAGAAGCTGTGAACAGACAATACTTGCAGCAGCGGTCCCAAGCCTGGCTGCCTCCTCCTGGAGAGGACATCTCCACCTGAGCTCATCCCACCTCATTTTAGGCACTAAACTGGGACATGTGAGTTAGGGACAGCTCCAGTAAGCATCTGAAGTAGGAACAGAGAGGAAGGCAGAAAGACAGCTTGTACAAGGTGTCCTGCACCAATGTGGAAGGAGAAGCACTCTGGCCTGTAAATGCCAATAATTTACAGTGTTGAATCCTCGTATGCATAAGGAGGAGGAAAGATCTAAGAACCAGCCCAAGCCCCCCAAATCTTGGCTAACGCAGAGCTGACCCTTGCAGCCCATCTTGGAGGTACCCACTGCACATCTCCTACTCCGACTGCACTTCACTATGTTCGTCCAAAGTCCAGCTCTCCAGAGCACCGCCAGGAAAGCAGGGGCAGAACGGTGCTTTACAGAAAACCGTCCATCCACAGTGTTTGCGCGCACAGTCCTTGCTAAAGTCACAGCAAAACGGTGCATAAATTCTTACTACAGTGTGCTAAACCCAGACAGTTTGATTCAAGATGCACAGGAGAAAAACACACAGGGGGAAAAAAAAATTAATCTTACTTTGTCTAGATAGTGCCTTACTTTGCAGTGTGGTACCAGCCACCCAGAGGGAGCCAGGAGCCTCAGCTGATAGGGACTGGCACGGCTCCACTGCTTTCCAGTGAAGCCAAGCCAATGCAAAGACAGCTGCAGACTGGGTCCAAAATACGAAGCCACAAAAAAGCTTTCTTTAAATTATTGAAGATATACTCACTTCTGGCTCCCATGACTGCTTTTACAGCTCTCTCTCTCCATTCAAAGCATCGTCACCCACCCTTCAAGAGAAAGGATTATTTTCCTTTTCAATTGGACTTTCACTCAACAGCAAATTTAATTAACTGACCTAATGGACTAGAGCTGTGGATTCAAAAAAATAAGAAATAAAAAACAACTCCCACAAAACACACAACAGAAAGAACCACCACTGCAGCCAAAAAAAAAACCCCACGTAAAAATAAAAAACCTAGACGAAAAAATGTGGCTTATGCTCCTGCTTTGTAGAGATACAAAATAATAAAAAGATCCTCATGTTGCGAGGTATGGCTTCTCCATGCTGGCAACTATTTGCTCTTTATTGTCTTTTAACAGAAGATCCCAAAGCCCTTTACAAGCTTTTAAGCTGCACAATACCTTAACACGCAAGAAGGCAGCTATATGGGGAACACCACCATCCCTATCCCAGAACTTCGGCCAAGCTGCACGCTGATACTCACTGTATTAAAACCTCACAGATGCACACAAGAAGAAACTGCAGCCCCTCTCGGGGACACGCTTTCACCAACATCCGGAGCACCTCCATCACTTAGGCGAACACTGAGCGTGGCTCAGCATCTTCACCACCGCTACGTCCCCCGAACCACCTCACTCGCGTGACACCGCAGATACCTGTGCAGGAGTCCCGATTCAAAGGTCCTTGCAACAAGACGGGCTCTTGGCTCCTCTAACAAGGGGAAGCAGTGCAGGCACTGAACGAGCAGAAGACTGTACACATGATAACATGACCAACACCCCTGGCTCCGGCTATATATTGGCTACACAAACCACATATCTCAAACAACAGAGTCCCGACCACAGCAAAAGCAGCAAGCCCAACATCACCCGCAGCAGTGCCGTGCCCGAGCCACGTGTCCAAGAGCGGCCACGAGAACCTGGCCCCGCTGCTCCTCCAAAAAGCTCTGCACGTTCCTTCCCAGCTTTGGAGCTGCTGGTGACATTTCTGGCCTGGGATTATTTATTGCAACGTTCAAAGCAAGCACCACGTCACTTAGAAGGTGAAGCACCACTTAAAAGGCATGCCACTGAAATCCGACTGCATTATATATGATTATAAATCAGCTAACTTCCCATTGACTTATTTGAGAATACATCCATTTGCACAGAAACAAATAATCAGACATCCACTCATTAATGTTAACTTCATCAGCCATGGCAAGGAGCAGCGTTTCCCTCACCCTCCTGACTGCACACAGCTGCTACTCGGTTTGCCTTTTCTTCTTCTATTAGGAAAAGGGGAAAACAAAGAAAAGAGTACTTCACGCCGGTCACAAGATCACCTGATGGAAGCTTCCAAGAACAAATTCATCATTGCACATGCAAGGTACAGTCTGGGTGATGTGCATGCAAAGCAGTGATTAATTATAGACTTTTTGCTGAGGAAATTTCTGAGCATGAAGGGCAAAATTTAAATTGCTGATCAGCATCACTTTTGTTACAACATGTTTGGAAACAAACTAATGGATTGGAATTAGGCTCCTTGTACCAGCTTTGACACCTGTATCTACCATGTAAGAAATAAAATTTAAAAATTCTTCAAAATATGTTCTTTCAAATGCAGATTCCTTTCTTTTCATCAAAAGATGGTGAGTAATGGGTGGAAAGTTGCCAAAAACACGTTTGTGAAGCGTGGGAGCCCAGTGTGGCAGAAGAGCGTGGGTCCCACTGCCCAGCCCCTCTGCTCTTCCAGAGGGCAGGAAGGTCTGACCCTGCTCCTGACGGTGCCCGAGCTCCACACCACACAGGCTGGGTGAAATCATGGCGTGGGAGGGAAACCCACCACTTCCTGGGGGTCCCTGCAGCCCTGCCCAAGAACTCCATGCTGTGGAACGGCAGAAAAGGCACCGGCCACAGCGGGTCCATGGCCTCAGGTCAGCCCCACCGCTGCTGCCCAGCCTGCGGGCGAGAGCACAGTCCGGGACTCATCCCTGCGCTCTGCTACTCCTGCTCCAAGCAGCACGCCCAATTGCCCATTTCTACTGACTGTTTTCATGCCTAGAGAACAAAAATAGGAGATTCAGAAAGTGTTTAAAAATAAGAATTCCTAACCCAGCCAAACATCTCCAGCACTGACAAAGCTCTCGAGCGAGCTTAGCTCTGGGACTCCTCCTGGCCCACAGCCTGCAGGGTCTGTGTCTTGGTCTATCTCAGCCGTGCCACGCAGGGCTTGGCACCCCGTCCCAGTCCTTTAAAAATAAAGGCATGAACAAACCTGTTTACAGAAGAGGTGATGTCAGTGTCAAACCCCTATAGCTGCATCATCTCACTGGCAAATTATGTCAAGTACCAGAAGTTATCTTCACCAGTGTTTGGGCTCTGGGATCATTCAATGTTTCCCTCTCATTCTTCTAATTTTTGACTTTATGCCCAAGTTGGTTGCTGCTGAGAAGTGCAATTAATGCCTCCTCCTCCTCTGCACAAAAGCGTTCCCAGTGGCACCAATTAAGCACAGGAGCGACGAGGTGCGCTCCCAGCCAGCTCCAGCCGTCAGGTGGCAATGCTGGGAACAGCCTCTGCAGAGGAGAGAGTGCTAATTAAGCTTCCCTGGAGACCCCAGCAATGGTCACCCCTTGCAGGGTGGCTACTGGGACAGACACCGTCCTGCACAGACTCATCTGCACACCCACAACTGCTTCTCTGTTCACCTCGGAGGCAACCACGACTGTGCCAAGTCGGTAACACCACCACATTTACCTGTGAACACTAGGCTGGCATTCTCCAGTTCTTCCTGTGGAACCTTGAAGCTGAAGGACTCATTGTAGAAGGGATCTATCGTCCCCCGCATGCAGGAGGTCTTCTTGGTTTTTGTTAATTTTAATCCATGAACAAGCTGAATTTTCACAAAGGGATCTGACAAAAACGCAAAACACAGGCTCTGCGTTACGGGCGTCGTGAGTCAGTACCCCGGTTCGTGAAGGCTGGGCACCGCAGGGATGGACCGTGCTGGAAAATGGCATTTGGAAATGACTGGGGCTTGCACCACCGCGCCGCTCCCAGGGATTTGCAGCGCAGACAAAGTCAGGCAGCTGGATTAAAAACGTTCCCTGCCAAAACCACAATTAATGACAGCCTTGACAGAGGCCAAGCATACTGTTCTTTTTGGAAAATGCCAACGTTCTGGCAGCAGCAGTAGCTGGGGCAGGGAACATGGGAAAAACACCTGAGGACATACACATGAAGCAATTACCAGCCAGCACGCTCAGAAACGGCAGGGAGCAATGCATGGACACTGGAAAAACCTCACACCATCCACAGAGCAGCTAGATATCATAAACGAAACCACTGCAACATTAACAGGCAGCACACAGCATCTACAAAACACTGCGCAGCCACGAATGGGCTGCCTTACAGAACACAACACGGGGGTAATTTAGAGCTCCTGGTTCCTCACCTCACCCTGGTTCAGAGATTTGTATTTTAAATATGGCAAAGGTATTCACACCCTCCATTTTATCTCAGGGTAAGTGTTCCAAATACTTGCGTTATTATTGGCTATATATATAAAATGAATATCTGGAGCCTTGTATTAATAGGAACTGAGCATCCAAATCCCCCTGGGTCCCCACAAATGGCAGCCTCACCGCTGATCTGCTTTAAAAGCACATATAATCTGTGCATGAGTAATGTGAGAAATGCACTGCCCTTTACCTGAACCTTGGCTCATGTCTGTCTGAAGAAGCTGTTTTGCTCTGATGATGTCCACGTTCAGTCTTCCCGCGCTGGGTAGGTAGTTTAGTGACAACAGCAGCTCTCCCAGCTCCACTTCATTCTGCAGGGAAAAGGGAACGTGGAAATTCAGAACAGAGCTCGGAGGGGAAGGGAAGGACAGGAAGAGAAATTAAATAAATCCCATTTGTCTAAGTGCCTGAAAAATAAATTTTAGTCACGCTCTAAACTGCAACCAAGAACCATCTGGTGGTACCTCGTGCTGAGCAGAAACAAGAAAGAATACTATCCCCAGGTGAAGATCGTTCTTTCATCGCTGATCCTTCACCAGCTTTTCGGCAGTCATGCAAAGAGGACCTATAAGGAGGAATGAATACAAGGTCAGAAGTTTCTACCTGCTCCATTTTGAACAGTTCCAAGTGGTTCTGATCTTACCAACCTCACATCCTTATTAATGTACAAAAGACGGACCCCTTGGACAAGACATCCTCTTTCCTTCCCAGCCCCCAAGGACCACACCAGCCACTTGGGAAGTTCAGGCACGAGAAGGTTAGTGCATCCCTGGGTCACAGGAAGGCAATTCAGAGGAGACAGCCCTCAGCGTCCGGCCCGTTCTACCCAGAGACCACAGCACAGCTTAACTGTGCCCTTGCTGTTCATCAGGCTGTGCCACGGCCATAGCTTCACATCAGTATAGCTGTTCAGCCATTACTTCTTTTCCTTTTACTTAATGATGCTTAAAACTAGTAATTAAAAAAAAGAGCTGAAGAACTGACATCACCGCTCCTCAGACGTGACAGCTTAAAATAACCTCTCCCCCCAGCATGACCTGGCTCCGAGATGCTGTTATTCTCAGATGCAAAATACACACAATGAAGCAGCTCTGGAGACTGAAGACACACCAGCCAGCCTGGGCAGGGCATCGATCCATCTGCCTCATCTCAGGTCCGTGCAGGAGTGCAGAGCTAGTTCTTCATCCCAAATAGCCAAACAGTTCAAACCCAAGCCTAGATCGGATGGTCACAGCTCATTCCCAAAAGGAAAAGAAGCTGCAGTGGTATTGCAATCATAACAAAAGGCTTAAATATCTTTACTGATGCCCCAAATATTAGATTACACAAATCAGAGACTAAAGGACTGGGTAGACAATAAAGAAAAAACCTGAGACAGAGTCACAGCCTGAATTGACCCAAAGAACCAGGTTCATCAGATGAGCCAGCACATGAGGTACCATCCCTGGCAAAGCTACAACGGCTCTGGGGAAACTGAGGCTAGGGCTGCCAGGAAACCCAACCAGTTCATGGCTATTCAGCTGCAAACAGAAAAGCACAATCACCACTGAGTGCAGATGAACGAGAGGGCTCGACCGAACCCACGGAGGCACTTGGGGAAAAGCCCCGTCGCTCTGCCAGGAGCAGCACAGCACCTCCTGCCTGGCCGGCCGGCCGCACAGAACGGCTCCTGCTAACAGCGGGCCACTCAGCTCCTCACCTAATAGCCAAGCGCTAAAACTGATGTCAGGTAATGGTATTAAAAGTTTTCCCCAAGGCATTTTGTCTCCTCTCCTGTTCCTGTTGACTACCGGCGAAGGCAGCGGGATGTGCGTGGCATGCAGGAGCAGGTAGCCAGCTGAGGAAGTCCTGTACCTCCAATGCTATATAATACAATGCAATTTAATTCAATATCCTTGTTTTGGCTTTCTATGGAAAATATGGCAATAGGCTGCCTGACTTCACATCAAAGGTCTCTGCGTTCCGGGAGCCAGCAAAGCAACCCCTCTGTGTTTAACCCTGCACATTTAACAAGCAAAGGACGAGGGAAGCACCAGGCGGGGAGCAGGGCGAAGGCTGCAAGTACAGCAACGTCCTGACTCAGCCCCTGGGCGAAAAGCGTGGGCCTACATCACAGATCCTAAGGCAAACCCACGTGCCCCCCTCGCACGCTGGGCTGTCCCAGGAGCCAGCACCAGAGCCAACCCAGCAGCGTCGACCCCAAGCTGGCCCTCCTTCTGCTTGACCTTCCCCACAGCCCCTCTCCCACACGAGAAAAAGCATCTGACGCCTTACCCCAAACTCTTTTGGTCACAGCATCTCTTGGGTCACGTCATGTGGCAATACGTGACTACACGGCACACTCACTCACACTCGCCACGTGCGTTCTCTCCCGTTCCTACAGTATGTTTGATTTACCGAAAAGGCACCCCTCTTCCATCAACCTTTGTCAACTCCCACACCACAGTTCTGTTCAATATAAGATATTTTAAATTCTTTCCATCAGAAAGCCATCCCCAACACAAACCTGACCCAATACACACACGATGTTCATGACTCTTGCAATGTCAAGCCATACCTACGTACACTGTTGTGCCCAATGGTTGCACAATGTAAAGATCTAAGACAGTCTCACATCCAAGGTGGTTTAAACATCATCTAATTTAAACTATATTCTTTGGTTTGATTTTCCTTAAAACCACTCCTCTCAGGTCTGTGCCTGGAACAGCCTGAAGACACATTTATCATCGAGAACGGTCTGTGAGCTCCAAATCTATTACCAGGACAGTAACAAAGCATTGCAGCGCCCGCAATGCCACCCACAACAGGACCCACCTGAGGTACCCCTTGACCTCAGCTCATTTTTGATAACATATCAACAACATTTTTAACGTATCCAGTCCTACTTCCACTTGCATTCACTGTTGCATCGGGTTTCATGCAGGCTTTAATTCCTAGAAATTCAGGTACATTTGGACAGCGCAAATTAGGAAACTAATTAGTGATGTTATTACCTGCTGGGAAGAGACATCAAACAGCTCCAGCTGCAAATACCAAACTTCTGGCACAGCCAGGAGGCAGGCTGGCACTGGGCAGGGATGTGGGACCTCTCAAGTCACCTCAAGCTTAGAGCGCTGAAAATCCACATTAAGATTTGGGGTAATTACTTCTGGATTCATCCATTGGTGGAACCTGTTGACTTTATCCGAGACCTGCAGGAACTAAGGGGCTTCCCTGGGTCAGGGAGGAGCGGTGAAGCTCAGCAAGGGAAGGTAGATCTCCACCCTTCCGACACACTTACATTTATGCTCCATTTTAAAAAAATTGCCCCATGTTGTACACTGACAATATCAGACGGGGTATGTAACACCCACCAAGGCACAGGCAGGAGAACCAGGCATCTATCCCCACCTGAACTCTCCCCAGCGCCGTGCCCCATAACCCCTGCAGAGGCTACTGAAGGAGCCACTGTAACGTAACCACCACACTGCTGCCTAACCCACGAGCCTTCGATAGGTAAAGGTAAAGCTAAACCCCTGATTTTCCATAGGACCTAACCTAACAGGGATATCGGCACCTCTAGACAAATCTCTTTGACTATCTGGGCTTAAATTTGAGTAAGGTGAGATATAAAATGCTATACTCCGTAAGTGTGATCCACTGAAGTCAGAAGACAGACTACCACCAGCTTTAATGAGTCTCAGATCCGGCTTACTTTCCCCTTCTGCCCCTTAATGCTTTTCAAGCATGCCCAGATTTCTGTTCGTTATTTTAAGGGAAGGAACATACAATCCAACCCAGAGGCCACAGCAGGACGGGTGCGCTCACAGCCAGCAGGAAAGCAGCAGCCTCGCTGCAGGCAGAGCACCGCACTGTTTACAGCGATAACAAAAGGTGTTTTCAGAAGGAAACCCCGATCCCCGGATAGCTCACCTCCCAGTACAGGTGACTCAGCCTTTTCAAGGCACTTAACTTGAGCAGTGAACTGCCTCTGATCTTATAAACGCGTTATTTCTAGCTTAGCTGCAAGGATCTAGGAAACGTGCTTCAAATCCTGCCACGGTGCCTGAGGGGACGTCAAGCACTTGAGAAAACAAATCAGTGGCCAGCAGCCACCACGCGTTCCTCCCCGGCACATCGGAGCGGCACTGCCTCCACCGTGCCGTGCTGCACCACTCTCGCTAGCCTCCTCCTGTTCTTTGGCTACCTGTCATCATTTGCAAACAAGAAAGGAATTAACGGGTTGCTCCAAGAAGCCCAAGGTACAAGGCATACCTCCTCAGGTTTTAATTCCCCGTGCTTTCCCCAACAAGCTCACGCCGTGGCGTGATGTGGCAGTCTTGCTAATAAGACACGCTGGTGGCACGGTTTGTGTCGGAGATGAAGATGAAGATGCAGACAGAGCTGCGGCTTAATGGACTTGCTGGCTCAGCGGGCAAAATGGAGATAACTGGGGGGCACAGTGGGGTCCACTGTGAGATGGAGAAACAGGACCCTTCGTGTTACGGGTCAGGCAGGAGACTCAGCTCAGGGAGGGATGAGTGGCCACAGAGGTCTCAGGTGGCTCGTGGGGCCACAGGAGCTGCCCAGGGTGCTCCTCCAGCCACAGACCCACTGAGCTCACCTGCACCTTGGAAAGACTCCGTGTTGCCATAACCATTGACACCCACGCCCATCACCTTGTTTATCGGCATCGATGGTGTTAAGACACGTCTTGCTGGGGGACTGCAGGCACGGAAGCGTGGCTTTTGTTTTGCCACACACTGGAGCCGCCCCAAACCTCCGACTCGCACGGGGGCTGAGTGGAGGAGAGGGCTGCTTATGGATGAGAGGTGTCATCGGCACATTGTTCACGGCAGGGAAAGGAAGTGCCTGAATTTTACTTTTCCTAGGTCTTTTCATCAGGAAACTAAAATGCTGTTGGTTTCGCCTTGAATATTTTGCCCCCAGAACACAGCGTGCAGAGGTGCCCCTCGGGCACCGCCATGCAAAGGCATCATCTTAGTTGCCATTATTATGCTGATGACGCGCTGATTTGTGCCGAGATCCCAGATGACCCTGGAAAAGCAATTTCCTGTTTGATGAGGTGCCGGACTGACACCAAGCCTGGGATGTCTGAGACTCTCCTGAAGCTCTGATTAACATTTCACTCCTGGCTGTTCCTCTGCAGCTGTATTACACAGCCAGGCGTTTGGATTTGCAGCCTTGGGCTTGCCTTCTGCAGTTACCGTTTAGGTTGAACCAGACACACGCAAGAAGGTTTTTTTTCTTTTCTGTCATCTCTGAAACACAAAGAGGCTACCTCAAGGGAAGAGGAGTTTTTAATTAATGCCATTTGCACATCTTGTTTGAATCAGGGCAATTCTTTCCTCACAGCCCCCCCCAGACTGTTTGCTGTGCATTGCTACAAGACCAGCAAAATTCTGCAGCTGAAACCCTCCCCGGTTCCCGACAGGAACCAGAGCACATTACATCAGCACAGACATCTATGCAACGCTCCTAATGAAGTTTGAGATTGATTTTCCTTCTCAAGGTTATCTGTGATGGTACCTCCAGGCACATTAGAAAACTGATGGTTTAGAACAGTTTGCTCTAACAGGCTTTCTACAGCATCCTGTGACACACAGCAATCATTTTGTGAAGGCTGAGCTATTAAGGACCGGAACCTGGAAAAAAAAATATATATATACTTACCAATGCATAAGAACAACATTACCTATGTAACAGATGCTGAGTAGACACACGGTGAAAAGAGTCACAAAACCCTTTCTAAAAGTCTAAGTGGCTTTGCATCAGTTTGCACGGCCTGGAGAAAGCCCCTCTTGGGCAAAGACCTTTGGGCAGGTGAGAGAAGACTTCCTACGGAGACGTCCTGCCCATGGCCCCCACCACCCCCTCCTCTGGGCTCCTCCTCAGCAAAATAAACCCCACAACATCCCAGCCCTCTGCAGAAAGGGCAAGGAGTGAACAGCACAGAGGGGAAGGGATGAGGTGACTGAGATGGCAGCTGGAAACAGAAGAGATGGATAAGGATAAAGAAGAGAAAATGAGCAAGAAGAAAAATTTCTCAGTGCTGGAGCTTTAAAGACTGGAAAAGGAAAGGGAGGACAAAAGCAAGTGAAATGGATCTGGCAAAAAATAAAGATACAGTGAAAGAAAGATGGTAGAATGCCACAGGCCAAAACATGACAGCAAATCACAGGTTAAGAGCAAAAAATGTTGTCAGGAGACAAGACGACATGGGGAAGGAGTGTGAAAACCCAGAGGCCTGCTGCACTGCTGCTGAGCCTTTCCTGGGAAGGCGGGGGGGGCAGATGAGCGCCCTTCACAGCATGCCATCACTGTTCCCTCAGCTCCGGTGACCTGCAGGGTGGTGGCATCCCGCCTCCAGCCAGGCTTTCCCAGGGCATCTCTCCCACCGGACACGGGTAAGCTGCCAGGTTGATTTTAGCATCCCGTTAACGAGCAAGCAGACCCCCATGTAACCAAGCCACTTCATCATCAGTGATTCTGCGTCATTCCTTTAATTAAGCAGCCACCAAGCTTTTGGACAGCTAAAAAGAAAAAAAGGAAGAAAAGGAAAAAGCCCTGACAACACTCGCTTCCATATTTAATTTCCCATGACTGTCATGAACGCAGACCCCTGTTCCACACTGACACACACAGCCCCGAGTCAACTGTTGGGTCAACTCTGAACCAAGTCTCTGCCTGGCCACTTTTCCATCAGTCCAATGCTTTACGCCTGTAACGAGAGGGGTGCTGGCATTATTTTCAATAATATGCTGCACTACCAAACGCAAGGCATCGTCCACGTTCCCCAAGGATGGCTCCTTCTCAGGGTTGCAATGGATAAGCCGAGGAACAAGGGTGCCGAGGACAAACCTGGTACACGCACAACTGGAGGCCTCCAAGGCACACACCATAACCACCTGGCTGCACGGCAGATTTCAATGTAAGACCCAAAAGAAATGCTCCGAAATGACTCATTACCTGAATTTCAAATTCCTTTCTCCCTTTTCCTTCCCAACCAAGGCACGGTAAGAACCACAGTGCAGTACTTGTAGGCTTGTCCCTGAAAGGGCAATCAAAAATTGTAGAGAGCTGCCATAGGAAAGCCACTCCATTTTGTGAAGCACATACCATTTTGAACGTAAAAAGCTGACAGCTCCTTAAATGACTGTCATTCTAGTGCACTCATAGTACAAAGTTAAAAAAGCAAGTCCAATACATACCCCCTCTACTATAAAAATGGCTTAAGTTAAGGGGAGAAGGATTTTTTATGCTATTTTCCCACCACAACCAGGCATTTTTTTTTTCTTTCGCAGAATGATCTCCAAGCTCTCATTACTGCTGGTCTGAAACATTTATTCCTGCCCACTCAAATCTGCCAAAAGAGAAATGAATCATATGTCAATAAAACTTGGGGTCCTGAACATGTGTTTCAGAATTAATCTTAACGGCAAAATGTGTGAATCTGAGCCCAGCTACAGCAAGGCCTGCCAACTTCACTCATGGTAATTAAGCAAAGCCACACACGTTTAAGGGGATATTTAAGGAGCGCAGAGTGTTCCTATGGGGACTGGACTCAAGCACTACTCCATGAGCAGCTACCGCGCTTTAGAAACACATTAATTACTCTGCAAGAAAAAGCCTCCCAGAACTTCCAGGGATAAAGAATTTGGCAATACCTGCATTGACATTTTCTGTAGGGAATAAGTCCTTCTGCTTAGTTGCTGGCCCTGATGATGTACTGGACAGCAGCTCCCCAGCTTTGGACTCAATGCCACCAAGTGCTGAACACACGATCCAAGCTAAAAAAGCACTTATGCACAGATATGGTCTTTTGCCTGAATCTTAGCATCAAGTGTTTTATTGCGCTGATTCCTCAAGGCTGAGAGGATAGCACGTTGCTTACCTGTATTCAGGTTCTCTCAACCCATTCCCAACATAGCAAGCACGGCAATGCTGCACAGCCCGCCTTGTTACACACGAGGGAAGTTCTCAGGCTGTTAGTTAACGAGCAACTCCATGAGGTGGTAACAAAGATATTCTGCTATTAATGATGGTGGGCTTTCACCTGTTGAGGAGCCATACATCCCATCTCACAGCCCTAAGGAGCTTATCCTGGTCCAGCTTGCAGTGGAGTCAATGGAGTCATTGGCTGCAGAAGCTGGACCATGCCTCAGCCTGGGAGAAACCCACCCATCCCTGCTGATGCCACAGGCACCAAGAGATTGCTGGCATCCCCATCTTTTTTAGCAGGGCTCACTCGTGCTGGCACAGTGCAGTGCTGAGGCAGTGTCCCAGCTCTGGGCTTGACAGGGCTCAGCGCGAGGGTGGGACAAGGACTCAGCACCTGCCTTTATGGGCACGCTCTATGGCAATGCCTTTCAGGTGGATACAGCAAGTGCAAACAGAAGTTCACCTTAGCCAATACCATTTAGGCTGCTTTCTCTGCTCTTCCACAGATCTTGCCCCATCCCACTCCCACCTGTATGAAGACAAAACCTTCTCCTGCCATCTGGATTCACTTTCCTCCATCTCATCATGTTTCTGTCTATAAATGCCAGTAAAAAAAAAAAACTAAAAAAATCATGTATTTTGTGTCTTCCATCTTTACATAGCACGTCTATGCCTGTTTGTTTTTCTCTCCCGCCTGTTACTGGTTTTCCAAGCACCTGCTTCAGCATTTTATCCACCACGATCTTTATCGCAGGGGGGGTGCTGCTGCCAGCAGCTGCTCTGTGTCGGAGCCCCAGGGAAGCCAACCCAGCCTGGAAAATTTTCATCAACTCATGATCAGAACTGACTCAGGTTCAATCCAACAAGAAACTAATAAAGGCTGTCTGACCCTCAACTAATCAAGCAAAAAAGTGAGAAGTATGAAAAAAGTTGTCAACATGTCAAATCTATCATTCCACAGGCAGAATCTTCCAACTAAGCAATCAAAAAAGCCTCACAAATTTCTAGCACAAGCATCACTGTTACTGAAAGACATTAAAATACAGTTTTTCAAAGTAATAAGCTTTATTGTTTTACTTCTTCCAGGGCTTATTTTAACCCTTTGATCAATGCATTTAACTTTAGTCACTACTAAGAGAAAATACACCTTATTCAATGAACTTTAAAAACCTTATCACTGAGAAAACATGGGAAGATGATACCAAACATCCTCCCTGGGTATCCTAGTACAAGTACTGTTGTTCTCTTTGCAGTTGCAGTCTGTCAGCTAAGGCCCAGCCAAAAAGAACAAGGAAGTATGAAAAGACCAAAACAAGGCACTTCAGTAATCAAAGTGCAAAGGACTTTTTGCTTCAATTAAGTTCTTCCACATGACAGCAAGCAGATAAATGCAAAAGGCTTGTAAGGTTAGGCCTGCCCATTCAAAGGGAGTTTTCTCTTTTTCTCCTTCTTTTCATAAATATCAGAAATGCCAATTTCTGCATAAATAATTTATCTTGAATGGTGAAGCAGACAGCACTGCTGAAAACAGCAGCAGCTTTCAATGAAACTTTGGAGAGGGAGGGAGGGAGGAAGGGCTGGCTCTGAGCTTGGCACACGAAGGCAGAGATGATCTTGTCTAACCAAGGTCTGTATTAGCTGTGGAATGAATCCATGTTACTAATAAAGAGATACATAGTACAGAGAAGTATTTATCATGCAAAAGCAGAGGGGGAAAAAAAAAGCAAGGCCGCATGGTGTAAATCACGGGAGGATAACGGGATGCAAAGAGGAGAGCTCTGTCCTCAGATAGACAACGCAGAGCCCGTGATGAACCACAAATACCAAAAAGAAAAAAATTATTGCAGGCATTTGTAAATAAACATTTGGGGAAAAGGGCCAGGCAGTAAGGGGAGCCCAGGAATATCTGTCCGTGTTCATTTTCCTTATGAACCATTCCGTAACACCTGTCCCCTCACCTCCCACTGCCACCAAGCAAAGCGGACGCCGCTGACATGAAGACTCGTCCTATGTAAAGACACACTCAGGGATTCCACGATTTTGACTTGTGCACAACTTTCAAAGCTTTCCTTTTTGCATGAATAATGTTCAGGCTGATCCCGTAACACTCCTCCTTCTATTACAGCAAATCTAGTGGGCTCTCTTGCAGTTATCAGGGGTCTTGATCTTCTTCTCCCTTACACACTGCAGAAGGTCAGAGCAAGAGGTAAAAGTGCTCTGCAGCCCCTCTGCACACAGAGAGGGGGCAAAGCAGAGTCAGAGACCCAGCCGACTTCATGTATAAACACTGCTCGGTGGATTTTACTTACACAAGTGTCTGATCACAAGTTTCCACTCCCAATCAGAGTCTCGGACCCACACCGTAAATCAGCAGTGAGGTCAATGATTTACTGTTCATCTCATCTAATACCTCTGGCTATGCCACCTTTTTGTGAACACATGAAAATCAAAGAAACCATCCAAGTTCACGCAGGGTTTTGATTCAGCGAAGGCTCTAAAACTTAGAAATTGCAATTCCAGAGCTGGTGAGGAACTGGGAGAGGCAATTGTGTTATACCAACCCTGAGTGGTACTCCTGTCCTTAGCACAAATGCCTGAGATGACACTCGTGCCAAGCGCTTAGCTTGGCTTTTTATGGGGTCCAGTGCCTCTATGGGGGTGATATGGCTAGTAGCAAATTTGGTAGCTAACCGCTGTTCCTGGTTGCATAGTTCAGATTTTCCCATTGAATAGCTCTTTTCCTGGCTGGAGAGGAGGTGGCACCGACCAGGGCCCTATCCTGAGAACAGACATGGAAGCACACAGACCCTCTATGCCCTCTCCTCCCATCCCATCTGATGGCTGAATCTAGTCCAAAATGCATGCTCAAACTTGCATGCATGCAACATGCCACTTACATGAGACAAAATCTATGGCAAGTTTATGTCCTTCAGGGACATGATGAAAATAAATCTACCACTACCTGGCAATTTTTTGCTTATGCGTTATGCCGTAAGCCTGTAGATATTGTGCCTTCTATACACTTTCTTGCATCAAATTATTACTGAACTGTCACCAGTGGGTCAACTCGTGTTCCCAAGGCACAGTCATGTTAACAACCACAGGGGTGACCCAGATGGGACAGTGTCACTGCAGTGACTGGGAACGGATGCAGGTCACTGCAGTGACAAGAAAGATCTTCCAAAAGGTGCAGACTTCCAAAGCAGTCTTGATTTATTCTCATTAGAGTTGACATAGGATCTTTTGTCATGCCACCTCCTTCGAATATGAAGAGGACAGCTCCTCTACCTCACAGTATTAGCTATGAGACCAGTTATAGGTCCAACATTATTTCAACCCAGCAGATGCTGTACTAACAAGATGACAATGACGAATTAGAAACTGCATCACTTGCCAACAAGCAAAGGAACCACACAAAAAAACAGCGAGAAAAATTGTGGCAATAATCTGATTAATTCTGTTACCTGAGAACTAGGCACAAGGGCTTTCCACCAGTGTCCGCCTTTCACAAGGTCTACATCGCTCAAGGGCATTGACACTTTGCCAATAACACAATGGCGTGAGAATTTGTCAAAATCCACTACGGTTAAAAGCAGAGTTCTTCTCTGGGCTTCTAAAAAGGGGATTTCAAATGTGTACCTCTCTTCAAACACCGGGTTCTGCGTTTTGCGTTTCACTCCGGTCTGCTTGGAGTTCTTCTGATCAGGAAGAAGGCAGATCTTCACGTAGGGGTTGGAGTGAGCCATGTCTTGCCTCGAACCATCGTAAGAAATTGGAGGAGGCAGATCTTTAGCCTCAATGACTCGCACTATTAGATAATTATGCAACAGGTCGTATTGAGTGCTAAAATGCAGCATGCCCAGCTGATACTTCGATAAGATCTCCTCATCTGTCAAGGAGTCCATATCATCGCTATTTGAGTCAAGAGAGTACAGTCTTGGTTCAAATTTTCTAAAATAGTCATCTGGGGTATAGGTTTTTCGCAGGATAGTTGGCTGAACTATTTCTTTCTTAGCTCCTATTATTCCAAACTCAATAGGTTTAATATCAATTAACGGAGAACTTGGCCTCCTCGACTCTAAACCTAAACGAGAGAAATGCAAAAATACGATGTTAGAAACTCAACTGAAGCCATTACAGGTGCAAGTCAACTTGTGCTTCTTTGGGTACAGCTCTTCTGTGTCTGTGCAATGCCCAGCACAGCAGGCTCCCCAGCGGGACTTTTCACCATTACATTGCCAACAATTAAAAGCACCCTTAGTTACGCTGAAGTGCAAGCTCAGCTACACTTTTCCTCCCCGTCCATTTTCACATGCAATTACTATGTGTGTGCTTCAGCAAGAAAAACAGGGCTGGCCCCTTCCACTGTGTTCCTGCAGAACAGGATGAGATTTTAATCAATGCACCTTCAACTTGACTTGATTCCCTGTCTAAAGGATGAAAGAGCAAGCGCTACAGTTTGATTTTCTTCCCCACAAGAATTACATTAATGTTGGAAGGACGACCTTACTTGAAATCCGCCTCGTGAGGCTGTAAGTGGACCGTGATGCATCTGAAGACGACCGCCTTCTGTCAGGGGAAACATCCTGAAGAGTGGGAGGCAGTTCACTGATTGCATTATCAGAGTCTCCATCTTTGTCCTCATTTTGGCTGCTTATCCTGTTATAACGAGAGACCTTTGGGTGATTCAACCCAGTAAAAGGAGTATATACAGAATAAAAATGCATTCTGGTATTCTGGGTCTAATCTTGGGTGCACGTCCCTGGATGCTGCGGGGTATCTCCTGATCTATTTGGCAAGCAAAAGGCTGAGCAACTGACTTCAGACCTATGTAAAAAACAGATTCTTTATCTTTCTGCCTGTCTTTCAAACAGAGTTGTATCAGTATTAGAGCACGACACAGGCCACATGGGCACGTGTGACTCAGATCTTGATCAGAAGTATTATACTTGTCTTTAAGAAAAAAGAAAGGAAAAAAAATACCCACAAACCACAAAACCCAAACAGTACCTTATTGCTGTAAATTCACAGCTACACTTTGGAAGCATGGCCTTCACTAGGAATGAACCAGCATGGGAAACCACCACATTGGGACATCTCAAACCTACCACACACACCTCAGTAAAATATTGCTTTGCAGTTACACCACTGAGGTTTCAAAACTCGATCTTATAAATACCATTAATTAACAGCTATTTATTGACATGCCTTTTTAAATAATTAGCTGCTTTTTATCCAGTTCTATAAAGCAGAGGTGATTCTCACATGATAGTTATTTTACTGCCCAGGGGTCTCAGTGGGAGCAGGGAAGTTGGCAGGATCTAAATAACAAAGCAAGTTGCAGTGAGAACTGTAGCATCTTTGAGAAGACCCAACAGAAGACTGGCATCATAAAGAATTCCACATGTAATTCCCATTTCAGGGGTTTTTTTATATATATATATTTATATATATATATATATATATATATATATATATATATGTGTATATATATATATATATGCGTGTGTGTGTGTATGTATGTGTGTGTATATATATGTTGTTTTCATAGAAAACAACATTCTGGTTAAAAACCTCAACGTGTCACAGCCGCAGTGGCTCACAAAAGCAGTCAGGACCTCCCAACCTTGACTGAAAGAAGAGCAAGAGCAAACAGTAACAAGTAGAGGAGATAAAAGTCTCCAACTGCACGTTCAGAGGGGAGCGGCTGGCAGACATCTGCTGACGGTAATGAAATCACACGATGGTAGGTGACGTGTAGTGCATCATGCAAAATAAGCCTTTTGGTTAATCCATGAGACACAGTACTCCAAAAAACAGCAGCAAATCACAAGGAAAGCATCAGCATGAAACAAGCAAAGCAAAGAGGAATACTGTGTGAGTTTTGCTCCTGATTCACCCTCTCTAGGTGCATGGCTTAGTTGGGTTTAAAGGAAATATGTCAAATCATTTGCTTTAGTAACCAATGACTGGACTAGAGCAATAAATATATTCTGCAAAAGCAGTAAACTCACAGAAAAGGCCCCCCAAATACAAAATAGATTTAAGCTGGAATTTCTTATCCAAATTCACAAAGTGCACAGCAGGATCCATGCAAATCTCACCAACCCAGAGTCGCACAACTCATCCACATTAAAAAAAAAAAGTCTGCTAATAATCAAAACCAAACCCTATGCTAAAAGGGGCATACAATATTTGCACAACTCTGCAGCCCATTAAAGGCAGTCCAAATCACGCAGTTTGACGTATAATCAGTACTTGGAACACAAATAGCTTTTTCATGCCTAAATGCGGGTCTACACAATCATAGGTAGCGTTTGGATATACTTGTGTTTGAGAAGCAAATGCACAGAATGAGGAGAAGGCAGGGTGAAAACGGAATCAGGAAGAGAGGCATTAAGGATGTTCTACAACGGGTAAACGTAATAGTGAGTTAATAACATACAGATGACCTTTAGTAAGGAAATTGCTACTGAGCCACAATAATTTTTCCTCAAATAAACTTTGGCTCTGGTTAAAGCAGCTCTGTTTCTGTTTAATCCAAACCTTTGGGAAGAGGAGTCGCGTCCCAATTTCAATTCAGCCTCACAGACCATGCACCGTTTACCTTTGGGGTTTATGTAGAATATTCCATAACAGGCAGCGCCGACATACACCCTCGCTCCCAGCCCATTTCTGCAAAGACCAGGATGCAAGCACTCCTCATGAAATAACAAGAAGCCACCATGCATTCAGGTCAATACAATTACACTCACTTCAGTAAGAATTTTTTTACCTAAGTTGCCACTATAAAAAATTCAGAAAGTGAGAAAAATCAACAGTCTCCCAAGAGGAAGGGCTTAAACTTGCAGCTTTAATGTCCCCTCCTGAATTTCCAGGACAATGAGGTGTCTCAGAGCTGCCAAAGGGAAAACCTACGGGCAAACAATAAAGGATGGATTATTAAGCGTGGGCATTCAGATGTTTGTTAGTAGGCCAATGAAGACCATAAAAGCAGTCTTCCCCTGGGGACTGGGTGGGGATGTAAGGAAGGAGCAAATGGCATTCTGCATTACACCAGTGTCCTGGGCCCATGAAGAAGTGGCAAGATGGAAAGATCTCAGCTGAAAACCTAGATCCATTTTTAAAACACTTTCAGGCTGTGAGCAGGGAATATAATAAATTGATTTGTTCCTAAATTCAATGCACGCATCTAAATGCAGAATATGGTGGTGTCAAATCAGTCTTCCGTTTTAGGGGTTTCCACTGAATCCAAAAGCCCCCTTTTCAAAAATAAAAGAAAAAAAAAAGGATGAGGGGTCAATTGACATACACAGATCGCTGAGCACTTAAAAACATACCCATTAAACACCTTATTCTGAGACCAATTCCAAACCCTTACTCTGCTCACACATCTAACTCCAGACGTTGTTTCCTACCTCCAAAAACGCATACAGAGATTTAAGAGTATAAGATCAACATAGTGAAAATAGAAATCTTCTTCAGCTTCTGAATTCTGAGCCAGCAGAGGCTGCACGGGATCGTTTCCACCTTAAACCTGCACACACAAAAAGCACAGCCCTCCTATTGATCAGCAAACAACGTACACCGTTTCTGTCTCCTGCCTTTTACTCTCCTTTCCTCTTCATCTTCCAAACTCTTGTTCCTCCACAGGCTCATTTTGTCCCCCTCTCCTCTCAATCACATCCCCTCAGCTCCTTTCCCTCTCTGTATCTCCTCTGCTCTCTTTGCCCTCCTCACTCAACTCATTTCTGGGTTCCCTCACCATTTTCCAACAAAGTCACCCTGGAAGCTTAAAACATCACCATCTTCCCTGGCACCAGCCTGGGTCCATCCCAGCTCAAGAAGAGGAGCCAACAGCCTTTTCATGCAAGCATAGCCTGATCCCCAGCTTCCACATCAATGTGTGTTAACAGACGTCTCTAGAGATCGCAGGATTTGCAACGATGCCAGAGGAGATGGTGACTTCAGTGATGCTAAGGCATGGCAGCATCCATGCCTCCTTGCAAAGCACAGCTACTTCTCTCGTGTGTCCTCTTCTTGGATACCTGCTGCCCCTCTCGGGCATCACCTCTGGGAACTCACCGTCTCTCGGCACTAGAGCAGAACAGGGAGACCCTAACTGCACCAGATTGCCTGAAGCTGTAAGGAAAGATGGATACGTGACCTAGGCTGGGGTCCCGGGGACCCTACCCAGGGCTGCTAGCATGAGTAGGTGTAGCATAAAGCGCAACATTGTTGAAGAACTGGGCTTTTTTTTTCAGAGCGCATTGTCTTCTGCTTATGGCCATTCCAGTAGGTTAATCGTAGAGGCTTTCAGATGGAGCAGGACTGGGAGAAAACAACACAGGCTGAAAAGAGCATTTTATGAGTCCAAAGGTCTCCATGTCCTCTGCCTGTGGCAAAGTCCAGTTCATCTGCAAAGTCACCATACATCTGAGTTTTGTGATCAAAAGAAGAAGAGAGCTTCAATGCTTACAATGCCCCTTTAGCCAGACAGAAGGATCCAGCAGTCAAAAACTACACCACGGACAATCACCCCACACCCCCAAACACACATGATGTCCCTTCTGCTCCTCAGCACACCAGGGAAACTCCGAAGCACTCTCTCACAACAAGCCTAGCTACTTGTTCCCAAGTATGCAATTGTTCCTGCAGCAATCTTTCTACGTCCAATACTGCAACCTCATCACTGTGTCCTCCTGTGTGCAGTGCTTTCCTATTTAGCATTGATTTTGTTTCCATTTCCCATTAATTGCAGGTGAATCCATTTCTAGGCATATATCAGACTCTTAAATATGCTGCTCCATGTTTAAAAACCACTCCAACACATCTTGAACATCTCTATTTTAATTACTTCAGTATTAATTACCATTCTATTCTACCTGGATTCAAAAGAGTATGTAGACAAGACTGTGATTTAAACATGAGAATTTACTTCATGCAGCACCAAAGACATGGACTTTCCAGACCTGACACAGAGTAACAGTAGGCACCCACAGGAGGAGATAAAATTAACTGAGTGTCTCAGTGCCTCGGTACCAACTTCTGAGCATCGTACGACGCACTAAATAGACATCTCCTATGCTACAGCTTCTGGACACACCGAAGCCATGTCCATCAAACGATCTGCTCTCACAGAAGACAGCCCAGCCAACAGAGCAGACACTAAAAGACAGGAGACATCTGCTCCCTTCTTGGTTTCACTAAGGCCTCCACAGGGTCACCTCTGTGCTGCAAATTCCCAAACAATACGGAGCAAAACAGGGAATGCTGCATTGACTTTCTTTGTAATAAATTTGCAAAAATACTAATCAAAGCTCCAGATAAAACCCAGCATTACCACTGTCGTTCTTTAATGATTCAAGAGGAAATCTTGAAGAGTACTAAGATGATGCAGGAGATCAAGTCTTGCTAAATGAAACTTTAGATTAATTTCCCCTTTAGAGCACACACAAGGTACGCCTTTCATCTGCTTATATGATAACCACCTTCACACTAGGCTACGAAAATGTTTCAAAGCAACCTCATGAGCATTTCAGCTAAGTTGAAGTGCTCCAAAGGGCTGGTCCATTTGAAGAGGAAATAGGACTGAAGATGAAAAGCATCTTTAGAAAAGGGTGCACAGCTAAACCAGTTATCAGCTTGCTATGCTAGCTTACAAAATAATTTGTCTTACTCATCAGAAAAGTGTTTTACAAAGACTAACCTTAATATTTGAGCTAACAGCGCTGCTCTTTTCCACCTTGCCGTTGAGTAGCCTACATTCCCACCCTCAGCAGAAGATTCCTCCTTTCTACGTGGCATCCTTTGGACGTCCCATCGCCATTTCATATCAATACTCTCATCACAGCTCAACAGCCCTACTCCTCAGTTAAAGCTACGAAATTGTGCATCTAAACTTACAGCCAGGCTGGAGTTTGAGCAGGAAAAGGTCCCAGGATTTCAACTTCATCTTCATTTGTTTGACAACAGCTACAGTCGAAACACTTCTGACAACAATTTCTACAAGTCCACCGGCACAGCAAGAGATCCGAGATTCTAGCGAGCAGACCCTGAAGCCATTGGAAACCAAAGTACAAGATTACAACCCATCAATAGCTATTGAGAAATAACATTCAGCTGTATTTGTGTTTGTGTTTCTGCAACAGAACATTAAGAACTATATTTATTCCATCTATATCAACAGACAAGTGCTATGCAGTTACCAGCCCAACTTCACTGATGCCATAACGAGGCAGGAAAATAAGCATTCACTGCAGGTATTTTCCCTCTAGTAGCGATGTATTATTATGTAGGTTGGCAAGAGGGTGATTTACAAAACACTATGGCGTAGCAATATGCTAGAGTGGAAACATGCTTACTCTTTCACACACATCAACAAACTAATAGATCAGCAAATGTATAACAGAATGAATTAAAAACAGAAGGTAAGTGAAAGCTCCGACTTAATCCAGCAAGGGTCTATTTAATTTGAAAATCTTAACACAGCAATGCGAACACATTTCGTCCCTGTAGATGTATCAGCACGTAATATTTGTATGATCCATACACATACAGCATTACAACCTGACAATCTTGCCACTAAAATGGATTAGCAGAAGCATGCTATCCACATGCCTCCCCTCTGCTATGATAATTAATTTAATGAAGAACCTTCAAATGATTTTTTTTTTTTTTTTGAAGAAGTTACTTGACCCAGAAAAGTATTTCTTTTCTTAGGTTTTTATGGTGGCATTGGCAGCATCACCTGTAACAGTGCTCCTCTGCTGTTACAGCCACGGGGTGTGAGCACCCCATCGGAGGGGCAACAGGCTGCTGCCCCATTTCCATGCCTTCCCTACAGCCTTCCCTCCACTTTAAAGCTCTACGTGCTTCAAGAGGAGCAGAAAGCCAAACCTCAGCCCATTTCCCACCCATGCCAGCTCCAACTTCTGCGGTTTGTAAGAACGCTCATTAAGCAGCACAAGGGCACTGCTAATAAAGGGCATCGCTCCGTAGTCATGGGGGGGGGAGACATGCAGCTGCAAGAGCACAGCACAGGCACATCCAGGATCGAATTGCTTTATGATTGTACGTGACCTTGAAATGTTCCTAAGAAGCTGAAGAAATAAAGCATGTGAGAATTTCTTTGTAGATATCCCCCCAAAATACTCGAGACATTCGCAGTATTCACGAGTGTGCAGGTGCAAGGGCACTACCACACCACACAAAGGGGTTTCCTCTGAGGAACACAGATCTGCAGTGAAGACTCCACAGGAACATTTCTTTTTGCTCCAGTAAAACACACAGTTTTTTCCATAAAACAAAATCTGAACATTGAAAAAAAAAAATTACCAGCCCAAAATGCAGTGCATTACTTATATCTAGGACATCAGTAAAGAGTCAGAAAATACGAGACAATCCCCTCAGGATGGAGTGAGGAGACAGAGCAGAGAGTGAATCATCAGATTAACTCACCTCATTTATTGGTTCCAACTGTCCTTTTAGACATCCAGGATGAAGCAAAGGGGAACAAAATGAAAAAGACAAAAACAGGTTAGCAATGCTCAAATAACTTTAAATTTTCTGCCATGACATGCCCCGGCCTGGGATGAGCTTGGATTTCTGGCAAGACGGTACCTTGCAAATGGTAGAGGAAGGAGAGGTCTCCTGACCAGGCATCTGCTTCTGCTGTTTCCAGTCCCTCCCCACCAACCTCCCTCTGCTCCTCCTTCCCTGGGAGTGAAATTCCCAAACCCATCCTGGAGCATGAAAATCCTGCTCATTGCCCCTTGCTAACGGGGTATCACATGCAACCACTTATTTTCTTTTCTTTAATAACCTGTCTCTAATTGCAGCAACTACTTGCTGCTGACAGAAAACCATATCCAAATTTTCCAGTTAGATGCCACAATGGAAAAAAAGGCTTTCCTCCAGAGTCAGCCCATATAAACGCAGTTTCAAGGCCAACTCGTTAAAAGCAGCATTTCTAGGAAGGGGCACAGACTCAGAATACTCTCCGTTATGTACACATCGCTTGAGGTAGCTGAGCATCTTCAGTCTCATCCTCAGATGTGACTTGAAGAATACAAAAAATAGAAGTTAAGCGTTTAAAACTTGCATCATGCACTCCAGTTCGAAAATCTGCACTGCAGCCACTTCCACCAAGTCACGGAGAAAATCTACAGCAAAGGAAGAAATCATCGCAAGCCAGTGCTTTATTCACCAAGCCACCCTTGGAACATTATATGTGACCCACTTCGTTGATAACTGGAGACTTAGTAGCATTTCAGATGCCTGCTGAAATGTCTTTCCTACCACTTCCTGTCTAATGTCTAAGAGTTTCCTAATTGTCCTGGCTGTCTTTCTATAGAGGGAATGCCTAAAAAAAAAAAAAACCAAACAAAAAACACCACAAAAACTACACAACAAAAAAACAACCCACACAAAACCCCCTCACTCTTCTCTACTCTCCCACATGCAGAAATTGGTTTCTAGCTTTATGCTCATGACAGGGACAAGAGCAGTCTTTTATAAAGGAGCTGGGATGCAGAAGTTGCCTTCAGTTCCAAAAACTCTCCCAAGGATCACATTTCAGCCCAAGCCTCCCTTTTAAACTTCTCAGAAACCAATGGTTGGTAAAAAGGCCACCGCTTGTTTGAAACACAAATTCGGAGACTGGAAATGCTGCAGTGCAATGTGACAAGACAGTGATTACCAGAGACCCATGGACCAACTGTTTACGAAAATCCTAAATGGTTTAAAGGGCTTTATCATTCCTTATTAATGCAAAGTTGCAGCCAAAGCATGGCAGCCAAAGCTACAGTGGTTTAGCAAAGCTGCAATAAGAATATTTAAATTGCTCTAAAACAAAGCGGCTGGATCCGTGCCACACAATCGAACGCCGTAGCAAGTGCTGTGCAAAGGAAGTGGCATTTCTGAATGGCCCGCAGGGACGCAGGGTAGGCTTGTGTCAAACAGCCCTCCTGGTTACGAGCGGCCACCGGTGATGTGAAACCGCTCCTGTGTGCCACCAGCCCCAAGAGCACACGTAGCAGTCCCACGGGCACCATAATACAGTGCCTCCATGACCACCCCCAAATCTCCACCAGGAAACAGGAGGACAGAAAGAAGAACCAAGTATTCCAGTGCAGAAGCGGTAAACAAGTAACCAGTGCCATACAGGGCTCAAATGCAGGGACCTATGAAAGGAGAGCAAACACAACCAGCTGTGTGCATCCACCTCGCTCACACCGGGCAGGAGGGTCGGGGCTGGGGAAGGGCAGGGGCTTAGGGCAGGATGCAACAGCCAACAGGCGCTGGGGGATGCCAGGGAGCACAGCTGCTGCAACGCGCTCAGCACCCCCAGGAGAAGGGCTGGGCCCCCAGGGTCACGGAGACACCGTCGTGCCCTGCCACGTCGTCTCAAGCCAGATGAGCAGAGGACAGCCCAGCTGGGAGCCCCCAGCCACGAGTGAACCCTCGTCCCAGCTGTCCCAGGCACGTCCCCTCTCCTGGAGTCAGGTGCAGGGCAGGGCTACATCGCCGCTTCACTCCTCGCCGCTGGAGCCCAGCGCCCCCGGTCCGCCCAGGCCCGCGGGGAGGGTCGCCTGCTGCAAAGCAGCACAGCTGCTGGCCACAAACGGGTCAAGGGACCAGCCACAACACCCTGCCACGGCAGTGTCCCCGGGGACGCTGCAGCAGGGTGGGGTCCCCACTGGTGACGGACCGAGTTACGCCCCTGCAGTTACACCCCCAGGGAAGGCTCACAGGCCCCACCGCAGTGGGCACGGCGGCCTAGGGACAGCGGGGTCCCCCCGGCCACACACCCGTGGGTGGCCTCCCACCACCCCAACCCGACCAACACCACAGCGTGGGGATAACGGGGTGTCCCCGCTGCCCTCGTCCCCACCCGCGCACCCCCGCCTCGCACACGGGGGCCCCGACCGCTGCGCTGCCGGAGGGCCCGCCCGGCCCCACTCGAAGTCCCCGCCGAGCCGAGGGGCCGCGGGAGCCCCGCACCCACCCGGCCGTCCGCCCCCTCCACGGGGCTCACCCGCGGGGGGCTCCAGCCCACCCCCTCGGGGGCAGCGCCCGCCGCGCTCCCCGCTCCCACCCCCGGGCGCCGCGGCGGCTCTGCCCCGAGTGGGAGGGGGGGCCGCGGGGGCGCGGCTGGAGGTGGACGGGGCCCCGCGGGACGGGGGTCATGGGTGGCGTTGGTAGCGGGTGCCTCTACCAAGGCCCCAGCGCCCGGACTCCCCGCGCCGCTGGAAATGCTCCGCTCGGGTTTATCTTAAAACTGGGCGGCAGCCTTCGGAGCTACAGATGGAAAACAGGCGGCTGGGAACGGCAGGGCCGGAGGGGAAAATCGCTCAGGGTTTAAACCAGCCCAAAATTTAATTCAGCCTCACACTGCCGGGGGGGGGGGTCCCACCCGTCACGCCGAAGGCTGGGGCTGGCCGCAGCCCAGGGCGCCTGTGCCCCCCGCCCCGCCGGGCCGTGCCCGGGGCGGGGGTGGGGGGGGGGCGATTAAGCCCCCGGCGCATCCCGGTCTGCCCGCGGGGTTTCGCGTCCTCCTCCCCCCAAGAAGTCCCTGTGCGGGCTCGGGCCGGGCTCGCACACACCGGGGCCACGCCGCTCCGCCCGGCAGGGAGCAGAGAGCAGGTTCCCCGCGGGGACCCGCTCCCACCCCGGCGCCTCGCGAGCAGCGGGCTGCAAGTCCCGCTCCCGCCCCGGCCCCGCCTGCCCCCTCGCCGGGGGCTGCCGCCGCCGCCGGGAACTCCTCCCCAGAAGTTAACCCGAAGTTGCGCACCGGCACCGGGCAAGAAGCGCGGGGGGGCCCCGCCGCGGCACGGCACCCGTCCCGCAGACGAAGCGGGGGGTCCCGCCGCGCACGCTCCAGACACGCACTCCCCCCCCCCCCCCCGCCCGGGGACGCGGGTGGCCGCGGGCCCCGCGGCGCGGCCGCTCCGCACCCACCTGGATGTACGCCATCTTCCGCGGGGCGCTCCGCGGGGCGCGCACGGCGCCTCCCGCCGCGCTGCTCCACCCGCGCCCGCTGCGCCGCGATCCGCCCCGCGGGCCGGCACCGCCCCGGGCGGGGGGCGCGGCTGCAGCGCCCGGCGGGCGAGGAGCGGCTCCGGCGGGGCTCCGCGGCCGCGCAGGCACCGCGGCGGCCGGGGCCGCCGTCAGGGCGAGGAGAGCCGCCGCGCCCCGGGTCGGTAGGACGCGCGTGGGGTGTGCGCTCCGAGGGGGCTGGCGGAGGCGCGGAGCAGGCAGGCTCCTGCCCGGCCCTGCCCGCGGAGCCTCCGCGGGGCTGCGCGGCGCGGCGTGAGCCGCGGGTGCAACAGGTCCGCTGCAGCGCGGGCAAACACTGACCTCCAGAGGGCCCGGCGCGGAAATTCAGGGCTGGAAACCCCTCCTGGCCCCCGGGGACACAGCCGGGGGGCGGCACGGCCCGGCCCGGCCCGGCCCGGCCCCGCGGAGCCGCCGGCAGCGCGGCAGGCGTCGGTAGAAGCAGAGGCACGTACGTGTGGAGCGGCAGCAGCGGGGGTGAGAGCGGTGGCCTTGTCTGATAAAGCAATTTTTATAGCAGTGTTTTCCTCCGAAGAGCTCGCTGTATGAGAAGATGCTATGGGAAGCACACCGGAGTTTCAACAGGGATGCGGCTGTTCTGTGAGCTTGAATGAACCAAGTTGAAGCGCATATACTCGCCTCTTCCCGAGCAAAGATGAGGGGCTGGAGTAAGAAGCGAGCTTTTAACCCGCAGGCCACACTACGTATCGTGTTGCTTGGCTTCATGTCCGTGTGCTGATGTATCGGGTCCTAGCCAGAGGAGATGTGGCCCAGTGATGGGACCCTCTCAGGCAAATCCCACCACGTGGGTGGTTGGTTGGACCTGGGGAACCCAAGTAGGAAAGTGGTCTCTTTTGAGGTCAAACTTGTGGAAAGGGAAAGCACAGGAAAGGCGGGGATCTGGGGCTGTTCCTCTTGAGCACCACCTTGGTACCACACAAATTACAGGCTTCCCCATGCGCCACTGTAAATGAAGGCTCCTGCCCTCGGCTTCGGAGGAAGCTCTCCGGCTACGCTTCTGGCACCTTCCTAGCACATGGATTTACACTAAACCCTGGATAAGGCGGAGAGGCAAGAGGCAGCGTTTTACAGCTCAGCCCAGCTGGACGGCGGGCAGCTGTGTGCTGCAGGGCACGTCCCTGCCTCACAACCACCCCGTTACATTTCAGTTCACTGTGGTGAGTGGCAAAACCACTCCCGCTCTGGAGAAGGGGATATGTACAGCTTCAGGTGTCGGCCAGCCTAAGAACACGGGTCACCACTGCTCCTGTGGTGAGGAGGGAGCCTCTGGGAAGCTCCTGCGTTACTGATCTCATTTAATGGCCCATTTAAGTTCTCATTGAATTCAATGAAAAACTCCCGTTGACTTCCGTGGGAAGGGCCATACTCCAAGTTAAAAAAATAAATTCTCTTTTTCCCCAGGGAGAGCAGCTACCGCTTTAGAAGAATAATAACGACAGTGGAGATAAGCAAGAAAAAAACCTGTAGTACTTATTTGTTCCAGGCAGTTTTGAGCATATGATTAAACTGTGCTACAAGTTGTTTGTCAATTTTTGCTCTGCAATTCTTTTTAATTCCATTTCTTTCCAAGTGCCAGTGTTTAAAATGTCAGCCTTTACTTTGAATATCGTTGCTCTTTTCATCTTGACTCACCACCGCCTTGATGCAGCTTGCAATAAGTGAACACATGGATTTTTTTTTCCGTGTTACAACGTAGTGGAGAGAGGCTTAAACTTTTCAGACAGCTTTTTTTGACTCCTTAAAGGCAGAATGCTGTGAGTCACAAAAACTATGGCATGCCTCACTATATAAACATTATGTGCATTTTTGTACTTACTCCTTTAAAAACATTTAGGACAAAGGAAGGAAGATCCAATGCTGCTTCAATTGTCACCAACTTTTTCTTGGCTGACATGTAAGTATTATGAACCCAAAAAGAAGAGCAAAAGAAGTTTTATAGATGGGTTCACTAATACTATCAATTTTTACATGGAAAAATGCCTTTTTTTTCCCCCCGCATGCTTTAGTAGCGGACTGTAGTACAAAGCCATGAGATAGATGTGCTTCCCTTGCACACTCATACATATACATGCATTTAAGTCCCTTTCACACTGTTGCTTGAAGGCTTTCAGATTACAGTCTCTCAGCAAATATATTCGCTAAGCAAACACAGCTCTAACCCAAAGAATATGATGGATTTGAAACGGCAGACAGGTGGTTATGGTAAAATCTAATTTCAAATCTGCATATGGCTGATGCTCTGATTAAGCTCTGCTTCTACAGCACTCAGAATAAACAGACCCATTTGACATGATGACAACATAACCTTTGGATGTCCTTTGCTGTGCGCGCTCTGTGTCTGATAAGACACATTCCATACTTCCCACATGTAATGGCTGCAGTGCAGATGGCAAGGCTTGCAAATGCAAAATTTCTACGCAGAAAACAAGGTAATTAACACTGCTTTTGCAGAATATGATTTCATAATAGATTTCTATTCTTACTGATATTAATACACATTGGGAATAACAGCCACATCCAGAGCATGCGCTTGAATCATTACAACCAGCCCAGCCAGTAGCAAAATCTACCTCCAGCACAGCAAATCAGTTCAGCAGCTTCTCAGACAAACCAGAACCAGGGCTGCCAGTATTCAAAATGCCATGTCTGCCATGTGTCTTCCAAACCCTAGTCAAAGACTTTCAGCTGCTTCATGCCTTAAAGTTAAGAGAGAAGAGCATCACTCTGAAGAAGTGGAGAAAGAAAGGAAAGGAAAGAAATCTGATAGCTATTTCAGAGGATTTTCATTTGAATCCGCCTAAAGCAATTGGCAGTGCTTTTTTCCGCTGCAAGGGGGAACACAAGGAGAAAAGTGGTGGTGCAAGATAAGATGAGATGTCTTACTCTGCTGTTCATACGCCAAGTCCTTATCATCATCACTTGAGCCTGCTGGAATAGCCAGCTACCACTCTGCCTAAAAATAAGCTTCTTATCTCCAGATGTTTTATAAATCACAAGCCATTGTAGCTGGTGCTTCCCCACTGCTGTTGGCAGCCCATTAAGGTCTATCTTCTCTCGTCATTGCAGGATTAGCTTCATTCCCCACAGCATCGTCCCTCCACAAAAGCATCTCAGATTCACTCTTCCAGAGCCATCTCTAGCAACATGCTTGTCTCCTTGCAGGTTTCATGGAAATGCAGTTTCCCCCTGTGGTTTTTCAGGCCTTTTTCTGCCTTAGTGTTTGTACCCTGAAGAGGCAAAGTCCGTGAGGTTTTATCCAAGAAGTTTTGGGCAACCAGGAGCAGGACTGCACCCTGGGGGAGATGAAGGGCTGGTGGGCACTGATACCGAGACCCTGAGCAGTGGAGCAGCACACAGTGGGAAAAACCTGGGTAAATACCCCTATTTGGGAGTGCAAGCCAGGCTCTTGAGAAGCAGATCTACCTCAGCTGTCAAAGTAGAAAGCCGCAAACTCTGCTCACCTGCCTTTGCCCCCAGCTGTGTCCCAGCGGAGACCCGACATGCGGCGCAGGTGAGAGGGACGGTTTGCTCTGGGGCAGGACAGCTCTGCTGTGGTGACCCCACACCTCACAGTCTTTCAGCGGCAAGGATTAGATTTAGCTTTGACTTTGCCATAGGAACCTGTATTTATTCTAGCTCTAGGAGTGAGTTGGTGTCAGTGTCTGTGTCATGCCTCGTTACAAGTGCAGAAAATGGCTGAAGTGTCCTGAGCTGAGTTCTGCTTCCTGCTGATGGCAAAGGTGCAAGCTAAACCCCACCGGCTGCCCACCCAGGCTCATGTGCTGATCTCTTCAATCCCTTCTCCCAAATTCCCACCTAGCAGTGTGCCCAGACAGCTTTGTTTGGAGTAGGCAAAGGTTATCTCCTTCTCCCAGATCACTCCTGCTGCGCTCCAGGGGTCAGCAAGAAGCCTGGGTGCCCAGCACCTCCATTGCAAGCTCTGGCCCCTGAGGCATGCGAGGGTCATAGCAGTGGGTCTTGTGCCAGCGATGATGCGGTTTCCAGCAGGAACTGGGCGGACATCAGTGTGACAGACACAGATTCCAGCTAGTGACAAAAGGGGAAGGTGCTACAACCCATTTCTGTGACTCATCCAGCCTTTGGTCTCAACCGTCTCTAAATTAGCCCATCAACTCCATGGACGCCTGTGAATATGCCCGATTCGAAGCCAAGATACCATTTCCCAGGCTTCTGCATTTTCAGTAGCCAACTGTTCTTTATATTACATTGCCGTATTATATTACGTTCTCCTCCTCTGCAATTTTCCTAAGCTCTTATCGCTTTCTGGTTTGGCATTACCTACCCCAGGATCTCCCTCTTGTCCCATCTCCCGTACCCACTCATGCCCGTAGCCAGGAGGAAATTGCTGGCTCTCCCCTGGCTTGTCGCTGTGCCCTGGAAAGCACTGCTCTGCTTCACTTCAGAAACAGCCTCTGCTGATGCTGCAGCTTCTGCGACGCATCTGGATTATTAACTGGCCACCTGGCAGCTCCCTAATTGGCAATATCAGTAAAAGCAGATTTTTCTCTTTTCTTAAGTCTCCAGATAAAGTGGCTAAATTTGATCTAAAATCCTCAGATCCTCATTGCCTCATATGATTTATAATGGCCTTGCTTATGCTATAAAAATTACAGCTACTCTCTTGCACTCACACGCTTTCTATTTTGTCTTTAACACATTCTGGCAGGGAACTGAATGACGCAGCATAATCTACTAAAGCTATTTCTATAGTAAACAGAGATAAAAACCACAGCCAAAGGGCACACAGCATCTGAGGAAGGAGGCACCGCATATTATTGTATCAAGCACTCGAATCCAAGTTCCTGCTCAGAGGAAACCTGTCCCCGGCGGGAACCATCACCGCCCGGTTAAGTCGTGCTGGGTTCCAACACGCTGACCACGTCTCAGCACCAGTCCCGTTGTAGCAGAGCCCTCGGTGGCTTCACGCAGTGTCGCAACATGTGAGCCGAGCATCATCTACAGTGTTGAAGGCAAACGGTGACTGCTAGGTCACATGTGTAAATATGAATTTGAGGTCATGTTCTTTCTACGACCTCATTTTGCAATAAAGACAGGACCTCTGTGGCCTGGGACTCACTTGCTCGCAGGGTCTCTCCTGACTCAGTGCAATTTCGGCAGCGGGAGAGTCCCCCGGAGAAGGCACAGCGCTGCCAGGACTCTTCTGCTTTGGAACTCGCTCCCTGCTTTTAGGCCAAAAAAGCTTGGATACAGTACGCTTTGGGTCATGCTAAAAAGCCCAGAGTATTTTCAGACTTCCGAGGAGAGAATGTTGTATTTATAGGGAAGTTCAGTTTTTCAGTTGCTTTTGTAATTAATTTTGTTTACAATTGGTTTATTCAAGCTGTAAGGCTGAGGAGTTAGCCGCTAGATTTCTTTTCCAGGCTCACATTTCTAACTGTTTGCAGACATAGGACAGAGCTATTTTTGTCATATAGATCATTAGAGAAAGACTATCTCACAGTCCCCACTGAAGCAAATTCCTAAGGAAGCGAGCTCTATTTTTATAGAAAATTTCTACTTAGTATTTGTTTAAATCTAATGACTGAGAAACGAGCAACATCAGCCCTTCTGAAGCAGAGAAGTATTATCCCCATTTCTAGGGAAGACAAATCCAGCAGAATGAGAGTCATTCCTACCAAGAGGAGCTGGATGGGAGCTGCAGACGCGGCTTCCCAGGCCCCGGGGAGATGCAGTGCGACCCCGGCGAGGGGGGCTGAGCACATGGGGGACAGAACCCAGGTCTCCAAGGTGACACAACTTTAGAGATAAAGATACTCGCGATACCTTGAGTGCTCATCTTAAAAAGGAAGAAGATACCTTCTAAAAAGGTCCAAGTGTGGGATTTTATAGAATAAGGCAAACTCGGTCTCACACTCACTCAAGGTCATCTCTCTGAGACTCAAGGATAAAATTGTAAGATAAATGCTGAGCGTTTTGTTTGCGTTACAAACTCACAGGTGACATTTTAGAAGAACAGTCTCATCCTCTGGAAGTTGTTCGAATAACTGTGCTACAACTCTTCCTATTTGATTCACACTAATTTAATAAGTCACAATTTTAAATATTCCTTTCCTATTCACATGAATATTAAAAACTATATCAAACCTAGAAAGAGGAGGGGGAGGAATTGGCATTTACAGTTTTCTCCTTTCCAGCAGTGGCCTAAAGACATAAGTGAACACAGAAACAGATGTGGTCAGGCACACTTTCTTCAACTAAATCAGCAAAGCTTTCTAACTGAGCCCTGGGGCTGTGCAGCTGTAAAATGTACCAAAAGTTATCCAAAACCATTTAAATATGGCTGGTAAGAGAAAAGCTTTTAAATTGTGAAACAAATGACCAAAACAGAAAAAGAGAGATTGCTTAAAGCTTTTGGAAAAAAAACCCATCATCAGCAATAAAACCCACTTCTGAGCTGCGAAGGAACAGCTATGGGAATGAGTTTAGGATCATTCAGCTGCAAATACCAAATCATCATTTGCAAAAACATGCCCATGTCAACTTCAGAATTCAACAGGTTCAAAAGGGCAGGACTATTTTTATTACAAAAGGCTCCTTTTCCAATCGTCCCCTTGCAGCAGCAGCGACCGTTACATCTGGTTTTCCCATCTCATTTAGCAGATGTGCAAAATACTGTATTATGCAGTAGAGCTAAACTGGGTGGGTTAAAGGGGTAATTTGCATTCTAAAGCACTGCAGTGCTATAGCTAAGAAATACATGCAATTACTGAATATTTCTGCCTCGTAGGGACCTCAGTTTCACCTGTTTCTGTTGTTCAGTTTTTCCCCCCCTACACCCCATTCCTATGCATTTACCCTGCTGTGTTTTCGCTAGGACGTAGCCCTGCTGAAGAGGGAGTCTGTAAATCCAGCTAAATGCAACCAATATAAATGAACCAAGTCCTTTCCAAATTAAAATTTCCTTCTCACAAGGAATCTCTTCTCTGGACATTAATGGAAACCAAAATCGCTACACAGAGCAACACACTGTGCTCTCCACTGCTCAGATTCAGAGCTGTACTTGGAAGGCAAACCTCGAAGACCGAGCCAACCTCATATGCAAAAGTCTGCAGGAGCTGCTCAAATCCAGGTGATAAAATTCCTCCTTGCCGCTGGGCGTTCCCCTGGGTGACTGAAGAAACCTGTTCTTATAGATTAGATGGTAACATGTTTGCTCTCAGGTTTGCTCCCTATGTTACATAGGCAGCAGCATGGTACGTTCCTCCCCTCGTATTGTGCCCAGCAACTTGCAGCTGCCCAAGCGGTGCCGTCAGGGAAGATGTCTCTGTTCCTGAGCAATGTCCTGGTGTGGGTCCAGCTCCATCTGCCACCTCATCCCATTGTGCCAATAGCTCAACCAGTATCACCTGCCATCACAGGTGACAAAATGCATGCCCACTGACCTCAGAAAAGCAGTTTATATGAGTCAAGGACCGCATTAGCCCTTTCCCAAGGGAGGAAGCTTACTTGTCCCCCTCCCTACAGCATCCCTTTTATGGCGTTGAACTGGGAACCTCATTAGCAACGCAAATAAGTTTCCAAGCAAAAAAGGGAAAAAAATCCTATCTCCTCCTGGCCTCCTCCCCCACTGTAAGAAACGGAGCGGCTGTGGCCAGCATACGATCACCATCCTGTCCCCGTTCTGCCAGGATGCCATTAAAAGGTTATGAAAATACTGCACAGGAGGGAGAAGGGAGTTATCCGTCTGCTCCCTTTGCTGCAAGGGCCTGCCTCCTCTGTGAGCCTGGACCCATGACGGAGGGGGAAAATCTGCAGGAAACAAACCCTAGTTGCTCTTGAGGGGCAAAGACATGCCAGAGCAGCCAAGACAGCATATCCCGGTATGTGCAGGCTCTTGTGTTCAATGAGAGCAGCACATCATCCACCCAAAATCAACTTCTGCTCTGCAACTTGCAGGTTTCCAGGGCAGCTGTGTTGGCTAACCACTGAGAGCAAGAATTTTTATTCAAATAAAATACCTGTGCACTTCACATGCAGCTACTCCAATGGCAGTCAGGCAAATAGATACTCAAACTGTTGCACTCCCACACCGCTTTGATATGAAAGTCTCATTATAAAGGTCTTTATCGGACGAAGAGATAAATTTCACCACTGAAAGGGCCCTTTTTGAGGTAAGAGATATTGTACCCCTTCAGCTGCCGGAGATGGGTGAACAGCACTTTCACCAGCTGCCATTTCGGAAGGCAGAAAGCAGCACTCAAACCACATCTTCTTCCAGAAAAGCTACAAGCCCTGAAAGCTTTGGCCAAAGAAGTTCATGCAAATCCCAGAGTTAGCCCTCAGAAAGGCCGTCACGTTTTCCATTGAGGGCTGACTCTTCTGATGACCATCCAGTTAGTTGCTACCTGCTCCAAGGTGATGTACCTGCCCCTCCTTGCAGCATAGCTGCTGCGTTCCCTACTTTCCCCTTTCTCCCACCATCTCCCCTCTAGCTTAGCTACATGGATGTTTCTGTTGTCGCTCTAAGTTGGATACTAATTTCATCCCGCAGCATCTCATTATAATTAGCTCTTAATTGCCACTTAACACAGGGATCATTTTGGAAGACCATAACGATTCTTCCTGGAGGAATTATTTGAGTGTTGAAAGCTTGTTATGTGCCCCTATAAACGTTTTGGGTAATGAGAATGATTTCAAGAGGCAAATTTAAAACACCGCTGCTCACACAAGCTCTGGATTTGCATGGTTTCTTTGAGTACTACTTGGAGCATTTCCAAGGAGAAAACCGCACAAGTCAGCATGCTTTGCTACCAGTCTCCCTCCCTCTGGTACCCACCATGTCTTTATACTGAAAGTGGGAACATTTTAAGGAGCACCCGTAAAATGTGAGGGGTAAATGCCACAGCACAGTTGCATTGCCCCCATGCATTGTTGCTGCTCTGCTGGAATTGGTGCTCTCAGCCAGGTGGAAGCATGTAGGACATCCCAAAGACTTTGCACTTCAAGGTAGGCAGCAACTCAAGGAGCCAAGAGATGAGCAGACTGTTAGAAGAAACTCATCCATAGGCATATACAAGGCTTCATCCAAGACTTGCTTTGTTCCTGAACAAGTTAGACTCCTGTGAGATTTGAAAACAGACAATTTGCCAAGTTCTCACCAAGATTGCCTGCGCTCTCGCAGCAGAAGTTACAACTGAGTGCCAGTCCACCTTAGTCATCCACCTGCCAGGGCAGCAGCAAGGAGACAGAGAGAGAGGACTGATGCTCTCTTCTCAGGTAATGCCTCATACGCACCGTGCCTCTTAAACCAGCCATCCTACCCACATCCAGTTTAACATCTGGTTGCAGCACTCTGGAAAACACCACACTGAAATAAAAGGGGAGAAATGGATTTACTGGTTCGTCAGAGTCTACTGCTATTCTTCTCCCACCCACTCCCCTTTTTTGTTTTTTTTTTAATATTCAGGAGATGTCATTAGTTTTGGGAGAGTCTGAATGGCTGGTGAGCTCAAATAGCTTCTGGAAAAACACACACAGGCTCCGTACAGAAATACTTTTTGGAGAAGTGCCCATGATTCACAATCTTTATGACTAGTGCATTTCTTCTTTTTGAAACACGCTTAAACAAACCTCCAAGCATGTATGACAAAATAAGATGCTCAGAAGACACACTAACACAACCTCATACAACCACCTCTTCGGCAGCAGCCCCTCCGCCAGCAGACAGACCCAGAGCTGACAGCAGCATGAAATACCAGCTCGAGGAAGACCCTGGGCAACACCTCCCCGTAGAAGCCAAGCCTGCACAAACTATTTAAAATCAAGTCTATGATGTGCCTGTTAATACACTGATGTTTGTATGCCTAAACGTGGTGCTAGGAGGTGAATTTCCAAGAAGCCATAAGAATATATTCCTAAATGCATTGTACAGCCCAGAGAAGTCTTTTGCAACAGAAATAGAGGAATGACTCATTTCCTCTGTAGCTGCTGCTCCGGCGCTTCACTTGCAGAGGCAGTGGAGCAGCTCCCTGCGCCATGCCAGCAGGAGTTGGGAAAATCAGGAGCAGTTTCCAGCATACGTAAGCCTAGCTGAATGTCAACCGGGACTTGTCTTTAAAACCAGCGATCCCAGATTGTCATCTGGGATAGCAGAGAAGACAATTTGCAAACAGTTCCCAAGCACTCCCTCCCTTGATGGGATTTCAGCGTTTTAATTTTGCACAGAATGAAACATTGGAAGAGCGAGCCGAGGGTTGCTCTCTCCCTTGCCCTCCCCTGAAGCATGGCTAGTAAGCACACTAATTTGCCAGTGAATTCAGCTCGAAGTTTCTCTTCTCCCCTACTTGAAACTGGAAAGGAGCAGACTGAAATAGCAGTGGAGAAATGGGCTATCTTGTTGGAGTTTGCTACTGTTCTTCCTCTGTTTCTACAGCTGGTGGGTTTCTATCAGAACAGCAAGACCCTTCAAAGCAACTCTTCCACTTTCTCCACTAGGAATCCATCAGAAGGGTAATTTTTCATCCTCAGTTTGCTAGCTAGTAACCTTCACAGCATAATCCCCATCACTCCTGTCTTCTTGATTCCTTACCTCCCTTTTTTTTATTTTCCCCACCCAGATTATTGCATGGACCCTTTGTGGCAGGGATAGAAGCCTATAGAGAATCACAAGTATCATGAAAACACTAGCAAACCCTTATTACATCCAGTCCAGCCCTGAGAACTGATTATTCTGTATGCAGCTTTGGTCCTGGTTTTAGGGGGGAAAAAAATTCTCAGAGGTTTCAAGAAATCCATGCCTGTAACTTGAGTACACAGAAATTTTCTGAGTCTCTGAATCAGCATTGCTATCCTTTAAGGGGAAAAAATAAGGCTTCCTTAACACAGAAGACTGGTACATGATGACATTTGATGCATACGCATTTGTAACAACCTTTAAAGAGTTTTACGTGTAAATCGTTATTTGAATCCTAACAGACTGTCGCACAGATACAGAACATACGTTATCTATAGCTCTGTTGCTGATCGAGTATTACAGTGCTTTGAATCTCTTATAAAGGAGTTGCAAATATGCCAGTTCCTTGGTCACATATTTAAAATAGGACACTGCAGGCACACACACGACAGCACAGGTAGTCTCTTAATTAGGCATACCGTATGTTTGAGAAACCCACGACAGTAAGATAATGTACAGGCAGATCTATGTGTGGTCAGCCCTCCATACCCTGCTTAATTTGGAGTTGTGAGCTACTCAGACCCCTCGGGTAGGCAGAGTGCTGTGCTCTGAAGCATCAGCAAGCACTGAAGGCAAATCCACGTGCTCAAAGGGGTGCAGGTCCTTGCCCCTACCTCGACTGCCAGCTTCCCAGTGCTATTGGCGCAATGAAAGTGGGGCTGGCTGCTTTTCTGCCAGCTACTCAAATTAATTATCATCAGTCGGAATGTCACTTACCTCAGGGAAGACTCACCAGGCAGACATTTAAAGAGGTGACACAGGAAACAAACCAGCCTAGAAAAGCAAACTTCTCATGTCTGGGCTCTTTTGGAGCCTTATGAAAATGGGATGCACAAATAAGAGTCCCTTCCCCTCCAGGCAGCTTTAACTTGCATTAGCAGTACTTAATCAGCAATTCACTACTGACCTTGGCTGCATTACAAGGGAGGTATTTGCACAGGGATGGAAAGTTTTTAAACAATTTATCCAACGAGTTGGATGCAAACAGGCTTTTCTTTAAACACCAAGCATGCACGTCCTTAGGCCAGTTAATTTTTTGTTAACAGATTTATCACAAAAGGAAACTCCTATGTTTCTTTAATGATTTTCTGCTGAATAGAAACCGAGGCTTCAAACAGAGAAATATTTCAGAGCAAGGAATGAATGGAGACCAGAAGATGGTTATTTCTTTTAAAGGAAGCCATTAAGATGAGATGATGCTATTACGGAGGCCAAAGATACTTCCTCCGCGCTGACTTGGGTGACTGAGTGTTGACACTAAAGGAATGACATTCTTCCAGTCTTTGCCAGTGAGAAGTCCGTTAGCCAGCTGGGCCTCCTCAGCCCTGTACCAAGCTGCCCCTCTTACAGAAGCTATGCCCTGCAAGGTAAGAGGCAGGCACATAAAGATCTGGAGATAGTTATTTTCAGCCTAGCTTTCATTTAATGATTAAAAAGCTAGCGGTCTTGCTGTTATTTCATTCTGTAATATGGAACATCAGCACAAGCCATGAGTGTATAGTTCTGGCATCTTACCAAAGACTAATAAAGGACAGGTAACTTGCGGGCCCATCCACAAAACTCCTGCTGGCTTCAGCAGGATTTTTTCCATATTTAATAAAGCGCGACCTACGCAGTTTGGAATGGAGACATATCTGTACGTGCCACGCTGAAAAGCTCTCACAGATACTGCGAAATGAAGATTAAGTCCTAGCTCTTCATTAAGCACCAGAAAAAGCACATTTTATGCAGCGACCTGAAACTGGAGCCAGAGAAACAAGAACTGATGCCTTCTTAACCTCTGAGCGAGACAGCCACAAACCCCAACATGCTCCATTTCAAAAGTCAGCAACACCACAGACGGTGCCAGCCGTGCTCTAGTCTCTCTCCTGGCTCTCCTCCCATATCCCTCTGCACAACTCCCAAGGCGCGGACTTCCTGCTTTCCCATGGTTTTGCCACTTTAATAGTCTCCTCCTAAAGAGCACATAAACCTGCCGATCAGTTTTGTGGCTGCAGGTAGCCTTTACTGAAAAAAGATAACAAGGAATTTAAATCTTGAGGCATAGATCCTTTAAAACAGCTGTTTATTACTGCAGTGAAATATTAAAACCACCAACTTTTTATGGAAACAATAAAAGTGCAAATGTATTTTGATATTAAATAGGAAATGAATTTACAAACGTTTCATTAAAACGGGCTGACACTTTGAGCCTATAAACAATTTTTTTTTTTAAATAGCAGCTGAACACTTTAATCTTTGGTCTGATTATTAACCAGCGAAATAGTTGTACCAAGAATGTCCATTGCAAATAGACACTTAAAATTTACATTACTCTGCAGAGATTCAAAAATCAAGAGAGGAATGTGCTTGAGATATTTAGTCAGATAAGAAATAATGATGTATTTGAGAAATACACAGCATTTTTCAGTACAAAATGAAGTCACATATATGCATTTTGGTACAGTAAATAAACTTATTCTCTTGCAGGTGTGACTCCTCTTTCCAATCAATGTTCCATAAAATCTTCATTTGCACAGAGTCTTTGCAAAATTAGGTTGCAGATAAAGAGAAACAAGAACCAACATTAGTGCTAAATAACACACTCTTTCTTCTGTTTGTGTTTCAGTTCACACACACAGAGGCAACCATGCTGAATCTATGGTACATTATAACAGTTACAACCTTAACAAACACATATTCATAACCTTGTTCTGCGTACAGTATCCATGGGTTGGAAGAAGAAGAAGAAAAAAGGCCCATGGGATTCCTCATGTAGGTCAAGTGCTCTGTAAACCTCCTTGCAGATAAGGCCCTATAATAGCTCCAGGACGCTGCAGGTACAAGTGCTGTCATGTTTGTTGTGGAATAAGATGAATACCATAACAGAACCCAACTTTTATCAGCTGCTTTTGTCAACCGTATTCGTGAATGCATGCTTTATAGAAGATAAAGAAAATACACTTACTATCTCAGTTGTACAACAGAGCCACAGGTTAGTCTAAGAGATTTTCTCAGACCTCCCACCAGCTGCATGCACACTGCCTTACTGGCAGGAAGCCCGCTCTCCTCAAGAAAGCTTGCCCAAGCCTATGGTTAAAGCAAATGCATACATTTTCTCCCATCACCAGCCACCATAAACTCAAAAATGCCTTGCTGAGCAAGAACTCACACTGAAGATCTGCTACAAGGCTAATAAACCAAGGATTTGCCTCACTGTTCAGCCCTGATGGATTCAACCACTTTGGAAATGTCGTCAAAGCAAAACCCACTTAAACTTTTCCCTACGCTCCACATCTGCCTTGCTTTTAATAGCTCTCCTCCAATTTTATCCCCATGTCCTTTGGCTTGTTTGCAGTGTGTCTTCACTGAGAGTTTACCATCATTCTCACTCACCCCTCAGCCCAACTTTTGTTTTCTAAACTATTTATATTCTTCATCATCTCTCCTTGTCATGCATGCCCTGATGCAACTGGCTTTTCCTGGCATTACTACATTTTAGTGAGAAAGTCCTTACCAAGTCTATTACAGATTTCCATGTATTGCAGCAATAGTAAATACACACCAAACGTGCATCCCTTTTCAGAGAAAAGATCACTCTTCAGAAACAGGGATACACAGTGATGTAAACAAACCAACAGGTGACTGAAGTGGTTATGATGCCAGAATTAACAGCTAAAGGGTTTTTATGTCATGAGTTCAGGCAGCCACAATACCCTGGGCTAGGGTTCTAGTCCTTCTTTGGGCAAAAGATTCAATGGCATCGATTGCAGAACTGCATTTTATTTCAAATACCAAGTAACACAAGTCTGCAAAAATAGTATGTATCATGGTCTACTACCAAAAAAAAAAATATCAAAACACCAAGGTAGCTGACTTAACCTTAAATACCATGTGCAAAGAACATTTGATCAATACTACCTATAAATACACTATTTGTATTTGTAGAAAGAAGCACAGTCCTTCATATATAAAAATAACCCAACTTGCGGCTGCGACCTAGGCTATAATTACCTGAAAATAAGACTGCAAGAACAGTTAAAAAAATAGACAGAAGTAGGTAAACATCTGCCTAGGGAGTGTTTCCATTTAGAAAAATAGATTTTTATAAAGCTTCAGAGATTTTGAAAATGTTTGTTTTGTGCTCTGATGCATGGAACTGTGAATAAAGCACACCGGTATCTCTATGTACATCAGGGAGAGGAGGAGTATATTAGTAACTTCAAGTTATCCTAAAGCTTCCCAGAAGTTACATTTGGTCATTTATAATTCATTTCAAGCTGCTCACCTAGGACACAGTATAGTGGGTAATAAGGCACACGCTCAGCTTCCTGAGAACCAGCAATTCAGCAACATGTTTTGGGTATTAATATATCAAATACTTGAGCAGGTGACCCAATAAAGCACGGATTTGAAATTCTGAATTTGCTGACACCCTGGGACACATGAGGTTCCCGTACCCTAGCTACCTGCACTGGGAGCTAAGGACACTTGCAGAGCTGGCTGCATTACAACTCGCCCGCTTATTCCAGCGACTGGGACATAACCAGGCAAGAAGTGGAAATTATCTGGCTGATGTCTATATTTAGAGGACACCAGAATCCATCGCCTAAGATTGCCACTGTACCATGAATTAGTGCTAAATAATTTTGAAGTACCCTGAAATATTTCACTTCCTCCTCCCCGCAATAAGATAACAATTTGCCATAGCACAGCGCTAGAAAATCCCATCAGGTTATTTGGTCAAAATACTGCACAATTGGACAACTGGTTAGGCAGCCATCCAAAAATCCCACCAAACTCCTACCAGAAAGCAGGAGGGCGCAGCAGTCAGCTTACAGCACTGAGATTTGGACTGGTTTAAGGTTTGTTCCAAAAAAACCCAAAAAAACCAAAAAAACCCACCACCACCAGATTTTCCTAGTTTTGTTGTTGGTCCTTGAGGTAAAGCAAATTCTAAGAAAATAATACTCGAAGCCGGAGGGGAAAAAAAATATCTCATCAAGAACCCACAAACAAACGAACTTCAGAGTATTTCCTTAAAAGAAGGTTTTCCTCAGGATGATTCAAACATCATCCCTTTAACAATATACTAATGCCTCTTCCGTAGCAAGTATTTAGTGCAGCCAATTATCCTAAAAAGAAGGCCTTTGTGAAAATAAAGTGCTATTTGTTTCCTTTTACCTATATTTCAATCCTTCAGTATAACCTTCACTTGAACACAGAAACGTGCAACTAGATTCCTCATACTTGTTGTCAGAAAGGTTTTGGTTCTTCCCTCAATTTTACATTAACATGCGTATTATATTTCTATTCAGCACAATGTATTTGATAACACAGGAAATTTAAAGCATGTCACCGAACATTTCAAACTGTGATCAACACCCATGCTTTAGGGCTCATCGCATTTTAAGAGCATCTTGGTATATTGGGGGGGAGGGGGGGGAGGTGTTTGCACTTACAGGATTTTTAAATCCCAAATGGATTTTGTATCATAAAAAGCAAATCTCAAAAAAGGTCAATTTTGCCACTAAGACAACAAGTTAACACAAATTTCCAGAAATGTCAGTTTGAGCCTGTTAAAGTTAGGTTTGCAAACAGTCGACTGAACATAACACTTCTCGACTAAGGCATTTCCCCAGAAACTTCACAATTTTCTCATGAACAACCAATGAGATTAAAAAACAAGTACCACAATTTCATTAAGTCTTGGCCTATGGTTTCCTAGTTTTCTCAGGTCAGGGACAAAACCACAGAACCACATTTAAATGGATCCCACCTTCCTCAGGCAGATGCGGGCTCACGATGGACCGGCGGGCTGGGAGCGCACGCTACCCCGGCAGGGTCCGCAGGTAACACCGGCTCACCAGACCACCGGCTCACTCTCCCGACGGCTCTTGCCTGGCCTCAGCGACGTGCCGGCACGGGGTGGGCGCTGGTCGCAAGTACCGGGGGCTGCTGTACATCCTGATGATGTGCGGGGCCTGGATCCAGGTGTTGATCAGCTGGAAGGCGGCCAGGTCCAGCGTGGGCCCGTCGAAGGCGGCCAGCAAGTTCACGGGGGCGGCTTCCTTGAGGAACCGGGGCAGCGCCACGGCTTCGGGGAGGCTGGCGTTGCCCAGGAAGAAATGCATCAGCACTTGCTTGCGCAGGCAGTCCCTGAGGTACAGCACCAGGTCCTCCAGCCGCTCCAGCAGGAACCGCTCGTCCCAGGCCTCCAAGGGCCCCTGCAGCAGCAGGGAGAAGAGGGCCGTCTTCAGCACGTAGGAGGAGAGCACCCGGCCCCACTGGGAGCAGAAGGGCTCCTCCAGGCCCTGCCCGCGGAGGTCCCGCAGGCCCTTGAGGATCTGCAGGCACTTGAGGTGGCAGGAGGAGGCCGGGGCCTGCTCCTTCAGCCAGCTCAGCAGCCGCTGCTCCTGCCGCGAGGCGTTGAGGCCCCAGAGGGCCTCGGGGGCCGGGGGTGCCTGCGGGCCGCCGGGCGGCAGGGCCGTGAGGTAGAGCGCGTCGCCGAGCGGGATGGCGGGGATGAGGCGCACAGCCATGGAGATGTGGCAGCAGACGTAGTCGGAGCAGGGCAGGATGTGCAGCGTGGGCGGGCGCCCAGGGCAGGCCGAGAGGCTGATGCGGCAGCGCTCCTGCAGCCGGTACCGCACGGCGCCCAGGCACCGCTGCAGGTGGCCCTGGAACCAGCGCAGCACCAGCCCCGAGGAGAGGTGGCTGCGGCCCTGCAGCTCTACACAGAAGCCCTCAGCGAAGGGCCGGTAGCGGCGCGGCCAGCCGGCCCTCGCCCGCAGGCCGCAGACGAAGGCGCCGCGCGGCCCCAGCCCGTCGGCGCAGCGCGGCTGGGGCTCCAGGTGGGGCGGCAGCCGCAGGGGCACCAGGATGTCGAAGCAGTCGGGGCTGCGCACCTTGTGCTGCTCGTAGGCGCTGCCGATGCGCACGAAGTCCCCGCGCAGGCTGAGGGCCAGCGGGCCGGGCTGCAGCCCCTGCGCCTTGGCGGCGCGCACCAGCTCGGCCACGACGCGCCCGACGTGCGCCTTGCTGTGGCCCAGCACATGGGGCGAGAGCCGCAGCTGCCGCGCGTAGAAGCTCTCCAGGGCGCTGCGCCGCGACCCCCCCGCCGCCGCCGCCGCCCGCACCCCGCCGGGCCTCGGGCCGCCGCCCGCCGCGCCGCAGCAGCGGGCCAGCAGGCAGCCCAGCAGCAGCAGCGCCGAGCCCTTAAGGAGCGGGACGGAGCCCGCCTCCGCCGCGCCCTCGCCGGCCGCGCCGCCCCGCAGGGCCTGGTAGAGGCAGAGGAGCGCGGTGCAGAGGCCGGTCACCAGCGGCCAGAAGACCCGCAAGCTGAGGGCGTAGACGGGCACGGCGCGGCGGGGGCTCGGGCCACGGGCGTGGCCGCCGCCCGGCCCCGCGGGCGGGGAGCGCCCGCCCCCGCCGCCGCCGCCCCCCTCCTCGGCCCCGGCCGCCCCCAGCGCGGGCCGCGCCGCTGCCCCCCGCCCCGCCGCTGCCGGCACGGCGCTGGCCCCGCGCCCCCCCCTGCCTGCCGCCGCCGCTCCGCTGCGAGGCTTCCTCTTCCGAGGGAAGCGGCGCCGCGTCAGCCGCCGAGTGAGCTCAGAGGAAATGCCACGGGCGGCGGGCCCGGCCGCGGCGTGAGGGCCGGGGGCGTTGTCCGCCCGGACGGCCCGGGGCCGCCCGCGGGGCGGGGAGCGGCGCCGCCCGCTCCTTCCCTCCCGCCGCCTTCCCTCCCGCCGCCGCCGCCGCCGCCGCCGCCGCGCTGGGGGGGCGCGGCCGAGCCCGGCGGCGCCGCAGGGCCGAACCGCACCCGCGAAGCCCCGGGCCCTGCCACCTCCCCGCAGCCCGGGCGGCTCCTTCCCCGAGGGCAGAGCCTCTCCGCCCCTTGCCCCGGCCCTCTCACAGCGGCCTGCCTGCGCCGGCCCCGAAAGCAGAGCGTGAGCCACGCTGTGGGCACCACACGTTTCGCACCTCGAATACTGTGTTCAGTTTTGGGCCCCTCACTACAAGAGAGACATTGAGGGGCTGGAGCGTGTCCAGAGAAGGGCAACGAAGCTGGTGAAGGGTCTGGAGCACAAGTGTGATGAGGAGCGGCTGAGGGACCTGGGGTTGTTCAGCCTGGAGAAGCAGAGGCTGAGGGGAGACCTTATCGCTCTCTACAACTACCTGAAAGGAGGTTGTAGCCAGGTGGGGGTCGGTCTCTTCTCCCAGGTAACAAGTGATAGGACAAGAGGAAATGGCCTCAAGTTGCACCAGGGGAGGTTTAGACTGGATATTAGGAAATTTTACTTCACTGAAAGGGTTGTCAAGCATTGGAACAGGCTGCCCAGGGAAGTGGTTGAGTCGCAATCCCTGGAAGTATTTAAAAGACATTTGGATGAGGTGCTTAGGGACATGGTGTAGCGGTGGCCTTGGTAGTGGTAGGTTTATGGTTGGACTTGATGATCTTAAAGGTGTTTTCCAACCTATACGATTCTGTGATTCTGTTTCCATGCCCCCCTCACTGCAACAGGACACTGCAGGGGTGGGGGGGGTTGGTGTAAAACTGAGTGTTTCTGTATGCCCACATCAGGGGGAGGGCTGTGCCTTCGGGGAGTGCTGCTGCCCAGGCAGTGGTGCCATCTCACCAGCTCCACGTTGCATGCTTTTCCTCAAATAAAAATGTTAAAGGTCTGTCCCGCTGCAGGGGAGTCCCTCCCGTTCACAGCTCTGCCTAAGGGTCTCGGTGCCAAAGGGACAGCAAAGTGGTCACTGTTAATTCACCAGGGTGTGTATGGTCTGCTGCCATACTAACAGCTGCTTGCAGTCAAATCATTCAAAAGCCTGAGGTTTTTACCTGATGCCCAAATTATTCAGACACTGACAAACTAAAAGGGAAGAAATAACCCAGGAAGAAGTTACTAATTTGTTGCACAGGGACTTTGGGCCTCGTCTGTTGTATGACAGCCGCTAGGATTCCAGGCCCACTGTTGCTAACTGTGACTGTCATGACGCTTCTGCCCACAGCATCACCCTCAGCACGAACCAAATGGAAGAATTTGGGATCCCTCAGAAATACGCACACAGGGCTACCTGGGGCATCGTCCCAAGCCCACAAACAGCAGAGCCAGACATTCAAAAGACAGGCACAAAAACATCACTGCACATGCAAAGCCTCCAGACACTTCTGAAGAGTTGAGCAGTCACATTAAACCCCATAGAAATCTCTGGGACTTGTCTCACTGGGACTTCTTCACCCAAACTTCTCCTTCAGGGCATTGCAGGTCTGAAGAGATCATTAGGACCTACCTTTCCTCGTATCTCATCTCCCTCATGGGCTGTGCCATCCCCACTGTAGCTGAGCTGTATTTCTGGATGTGTCTGTGTCCCAACTAGCTTTAGCTTGAAGAGTCCTCTGCGATGGTGATGATGATTAAACCTGAGGAACGAGCATATCAAGCTCCTGCAAGTCTTTGGAGATTCCAATTACCTAAAGATGTGATGGCAGCATTTCAAATTTAGAGAAGAGGAAAACTCTGCCATGTAGTAACACATAGATCCAGTCATCAAGGTGGTCTGACATTTTTCTTGTTTAGGACAAGACTTCTTTATATAGTATTTATCTGTCACCGTATTTCTTGACTGGATTGTGTATTGCTCTTGTTTTCTTTCTAGAATTCATACCCCCTGCTTTCTGCAGAGATGCTTGAGATAATTTTTAAACATGTATTTTGCTGGAGGTGTGTTAGCTCTGTCTCGGATGTTGATGGGGACAGGATCATCATCCTTGGCTTCTGTTTGTTTTATAAATGTTTACTGAGTTCTGAAGCTGTTTGCTGAAGTTTAAGGAGCATCTGTGTAAGCATTCTGTTGTGGTTCAGTTTCAGGTGATCAAGTTATTACTGCAACTTGCATCTGCATAGTGTCATGGGTGGCCCCATGAAGGTGAAGGAGCATGCTTGAATACAAGAGACTGAACCCAGCAAGCTGAAAACGCTGTAACAAGGAACAGGTCAGAGAACCCATCTCGGTACAGAGATAGGCTGTGCAAATGTTTGGTTATATAATTTGTCTTTGTATGAAACAAAACATGACTTCAAGTACATAAAAATCATACTTCACAGAAAGAAGCTTATGTTTTATAGCCAAGATGCTGCACTCCAAGTCAAACTAGGTAATGAAGGTCAAGGAGCCTGAATTAATTCACAGGCAACCAAACCAGGGTGAGAGTCAAGAATACACTTGAGAGCTACAGAGAGACGTCCTAACCACTCCAACACTGACCCTTGGAGTTATAATCAGGAGAGTTGGGGTTTTTTTAATTAAAAATAAAGCAGATGTAAAGGTAAGAAACCGTAGGCAATTTTATAACATCTCAACCAGCACAATATTCCACGCCCCATGACCAAGAGCATGTTTTCTGACAGCTGTGGGACAGCTGCAGCCACAACCTTGCCACTCAGAAATGTTGTTCCACAACAGCCATATCTTTGAAAACAACCAGGAAGCAAAAAGCATCTCTCTTCCCCACTCCTTGTTTCATGTTTTCCTGTATTTCTTCACAAAGCCAGATAAGAGGACAAAAACATGCATCATGCTGCTTATTGCCTGTGACCCATCGCTTCAAACACTTTGTTCTGCACCCTCAAACCCCAAAAATGTTTAAAAAGCACAGTTGTGCTGGTATGAAACCCATCCTTCAAGATGTTTTATTGAAAAATACCGTTGAACTCTATGAACCCATTGGCCCATACACTCGATTTTTACTAACCTGTGCTTTTTTACACCCTCAAGCCCAGCATGTTTCACATGCCTTCAGGTCTTGCTGCAGGCATACTGATTTTTCAAGACAGCCTGCGCTCTCTTTTCATGCAAGGTTGATTTGATTAGCGGCACGTCCACGCTCAGGAGACAGACAGCTACATCTGCAGGAGCTGGCACGGCCCTTCGTGCCTGCCAGGCAGCTGCCGCCCACGGGGTGACCTAGAGCTTAGCAGCACGGCGATTATCACTGTGGGACCTGCGTACAGGGGAACGGCTGCGGCCTCCCAGCCAGCCGTGGGCCCCACAGGCTGGAGAAGATGCAGGTGTCACCCCAACCAGTGGGACAACCCCAGGGGCCAGCTGGCAGAAAGCGTGCAACCAGCCACACCAGACCTGCCAGTGCAAACACTGGCTCAGCACATGCTTGTACACGCGCCAGACGGTGCTGGTGCAGGCTCACTCAAGCTGCAGAATAACAGGTTGTACGCTAATAACCGTGACCTACAAATCAGGACCAGAGTGAATCCACAACATTGATTTTTACTACCACTGTTTAAATTACCAGCTAGTCCTTTCTCACCTCCTCAGCCAGTGGCAAGACAAGAGCTGTAGAGCCTGAGGCTGATAAAAGATGGCCAATGGCCTATTTTCTGGGACCCCAGCTGCTTCATTGCTCCCTGAGCACAGGCTAGGTCCCTGGGCAAAACACTGAATATGTCAGAGGTGGGAGACTTCCCAGAGGTGCTCAGCTTTACTATTCACACCTTACTTGGAAAGACCCAATTTAAAAGCCACTCCGTCTATCTGCTCGCACAAGCTAAGGGCATTTGATGGCTGCTGTACCAGAATTGGCGTGGTCGTAAACAGAAAACTGTTTTCAGTTACCAAATAGCAACACGCATCATTCCTCATTACCCATCATTCCAGTCCTACTGAAATTATGCTGCAGGGGCTGTATTTACTTTGCAATGGATACAGTTCATCCACATTATCAGAGCTTATCCGTAGTTTGCATTTTACAACCCATCACAGAGGAAAACAAACAAACCATTTTATCTTGTCTGGAGTACTTTGCTCCTCTTGTCACTTCTAGTAACAGGAATATGTTGAACTTGAGAACAAGTCACAGTGATGCGACTCACCTCTCCTGCATGGTCTTCCACCACTTCCCAGGAGCTGACCACATGCAATACATTTACTTCTGTGATGGCTATCAGATTTGTTTTCCTCTTTCTGTGTCTCCCAAAGAAGTAGCAGCTCATTTGTTTTGATTAAAATATCTATAAACTCCACTGCTGGCAAGTTATAATGCTGATGCTCCTCGTTTTTTGCTCAAGCAGTGGTCTTCTTGTTCCTGTATAAAACTAAAAAAAAAAAAGTAGTTTATGAGCATACTGTTGAGCAACAATTGCGTACTCCAGAAAAATAATAGGTTGTACCCTAATAACCATGACCTCAGATTCAGGACCAGAGAGAATTCACATCAATTTTTAGTACCATTGTTTAAATCACCCATTGTTTAAATAGATCTTATCTAAACACTTGCTTCAGAACGTCCCATATCCAGGATATCCTGTTCACTAAATAAGGAATAATGTTATACTTATTCACATAGAATTCTGAGCTAAAAATAGGTATCCCAGTATATATGATCTGCATGATATCTCTGGAGGAGATTTGCAGAGGCAAAAGGACATGTTGTGTATATAGCATCCATTGAAGTTTCTCCACAGTGAGCACTATTTTGTACATCTGTGTAACTGATCTGTTAGTGCTACAGTATGCCAGGCACTGTCTGGGACGTAGGAAGAGCAGTCTGCAGCAGCGAGCTCACCATCTGAGCAGGTAGAAGAAAGTGGCAGAAAGACAGAAGGCACGGGCAGGTGACGACATTTGTCTGGTGCTTTCACATGCACCTGAGGCACAAGCCTTAGACTTCCTACCAGCTATCCCAGGTCGGTATCTACCCCAGTGAACCAAAGCTGCACGTAGTCTATTCCAGGTGCAGGAGGAAATATATGGGGATCCCTTCCTGCACCAGTGATGTACAGCTGCTCTTCTACAGCAAGTGGGTTATACCTCTGACTTATTATGATGCACTATTAAACAGTCTATAGCAGAAAAGTACAATAATTGATTGCAAAAAAATACAGGCCTGAAAGATCGGTCACTTGACTTCATGCCCCAGTCATTACTCTTCTAAGTATTTCCTCTGAGAGCAAAGCTGCTAGCACATCTCCTCCCCCAGCTCACTGGGTGGTCCTGTGAGGGAGATGCCATGATCAAAATAAACATCCTCCACCTGCCATTCCTCTGACTCCCAGGTTTTACAGGATACTATTAATTACAATACAAACCAACACAATCAGGCAGACATTAATCCATTTTGTATTGTGGACTAATGAATCTCTGCCAGTCACAGCAGCAGGGTGACCAAGTCCCCATTTAGGGAGGGAAAAGAGGAGAGGGTGTCTTGCTACCTCAAACAGCTGAGGAGACTCAGCAACCCAGGACTGAGAGCCAGACCTCCAGAGCCCATGCATGGACAGGGAGGAGTTTGGGGGTAGGGGTGTTACTGCACATTCTCTCTTAAAATATTTTCTATTTAATAAGTGGTATGTTCTTGCCACCTCTGCCAGTCTGTTTGCTCACTAGCTACCGGCAGGGTATAGCACTTCTTAATCAGAAAGCCTGCAAGCAGACCTGGCTGCTATAAACCACATATAGCCCAATACAGGATTTCCTTGCTGTAGAAGGATGGCTTCCCGAGTAATTCATACAGCAATCTCTTGCCCAAGCCTGTCCTTATCACAGACAGAAATACCCTGGCTCTGTGCTGGTGAACAGTACCAGCATCAGCTGGCTCATCTCCAGCTTGTCCCGTATTGTTTGAAAACCCTCAAGGACTTTTTTTGCACAGAAACTTGTGTGAGCAGGGCATTTATACTTACCCATTACACTGGCATTCAGGAAGCCATGCCTATATGTTTCCAGCTAAGCAATGAAACAGGAACAAAAAACCCAGCCTATCTGCATTCGTGTCAGTTGTCATGCTGAGCTCTGTCTGGCAAGCTGCGAGCGTGGGAGACTGCCATCACGTGTCCTCCAGAAAGCTGAAGTTGCTGGTATTATGAAGAAAGCCAACTACAGCATGATGGAAAAGAAACATCTTTCAGCAAGGGGAGTGCAAGTATACAACCACCATACGGAAGGGGAATCAGCAGTAATTGAATGGAAATACCCTTAGGTATTTCCATCAGAGATGTTTCTTACACTGAAAATGGGAACATGAAAACTCTCCAGGTCAAGATCATCAGCTACACATGCTGATGTATAGCTTCCAGTGCTGTATCTAAAGGCTCCCACCAACAAGCCCTGCTAACTCTCCCAGGGCAGCAGAGGAGGTTAACATGCTGTGCTGGTGCTCCCCGCGCCCTGCTGGAGCGCGCTGCCAAAAATCAACCCCGTGGCTCTGCCTTACCTACTGCAGTTCAGGCTCTGATCCAAGAGCTGGGGTGGCAGGATGATGCCCCGGCGTGTCACCCTCCCCGTGCAGGGCAGTCCCCGGGGTCCAGGAGCCTGCTCAGCCCTTCCCTTTCCCCACCACCCCCAGAGCTCGTGGGTCTGAGGACCCCCAAGATGGAGCCAGGTAACCCCCAGGTTTGAAAAGCATCAGGTAGAGCCAAATCTTGCATCGTGTGCTCGTGCTAAACTAGTTTAACAAAAAACAGTTTAATACCAATCTAATTAAACCTGGACGTGTGTGTGTTCAAATGTTAATTTAATCACTGACTGAAATGGTTTAGCTTAATTAATGGTAAGTCACTTAAATGTATATTTGCACCATAGAGTGCTAAACTAATAAAAACCGATCGCATAGCTGAGCCCTAATTTGCTGATTAAAGCAGAGTAATTTAAATGAGGATTGTAACAGTTTCATTATACCTATTTGGGGTTATTGTGCCATTTGATTGATTTTAAAATCAATTTAGCAAGATTGAACCATTTTAAACAGGTCTGGATCTTTAATGCCTGTTTGCTAGCAAAGAGAGGACTTAGGAAAGAGAATTTAACACAGGTTTCAACTTGCTATTTATTGCTCACATTATTGGAACACACTTTTCCCTTTGCTCCCCAAGGAAACTATGCTGCTTGTCCAGCACTCCCCCTCCGAAAAACTTTGCAGTCAGTTTGGTTGAAATTGGCCATTGGGAAGGAGAGCAAAGGTCCAAAGCGTTAACATATGCAATTTCATACAAGAAAGATCCCGTTAAGGTTCTCGGGCTGCAGCAGGACGTCGGCACTGCCTGGCCATCTCATTGCGCTTGAGAGCGATAAAGCCAAAACCTCATCGGCTGCTCAGAGAACCACCTGTTCTTTTTTAACTTTAAAAATGTAAGTTTTCACAAAGCAGGTTAAAACTCCCTCACCTTCACCACTACACATATAAATCCCGTCCACCAGCATTTGTGAATTTATCCTGGCAGAGAGTCTCAAGTGAAAACAGCTCCTTGGTGATACGTATCACCTTAACCACAACAACAAAAACAAAAAAGCTTCTGTTTTTCATAAACCGGTGCAAGGGAGTTAGAGAAGAGACCTCGGGCTCGTCCCACAGCTTTCCGCTGGTTTCAGCAGCGCTGTGTCTGTGTCACCGATGGCTTCTAAAGAGCAGCAGAGCGGCAGCAGCCGCCTCCCCTCCAGTGACTCTCGTTACTGGGTCCCAGCCACGAGCCTGCCTGGCCCCCGTGTCTTTCAGCTTTGGGCTTGCGTACCCCTAAGCCTGCCACGAAATTAGAGAAGGGGCTTTGTGCCTGACAAATAGCCTGCAGCAGCGAGCTGCAAAGATGAAGCTTTGGCACGAAGCGATGAGATACAGCACGCAGAATCAAAGGCCAGCGCACAACAGGGAACGAGCTCTGTTATCGGCTTACAGCCTTTAATGAGATGATCCTGGCTCAGCTGACACTCCTCCTGATGAGCCTGGGCTGGATCACCCACCCTGGGAAAAGGAGGGAAAAAACAGCGTAGGAGGAAACCTGAGTGAGGGAGGATCAGTCCAGGGAAACCAGCTTATGAGCACTCGGCAATTAGGGTGGGAAAAGCTAGTGCTCTGGCTCACAGCACCCGTTCTGCAGGGCTGGAGGGCAGCGGTAGCTCTAGGAAGCCCTGTCCTAGACCCTTACCTCATCCCATCGAGGACAGAGAGGGGAAAAGCTAATGGCTTAGAAGGAAAGTGGCCTGTACAGAAGGAAAAGCAACCCAAAACTGATAAAAGGGCCTGAGCCAGCACTGTTTCTCACCCCTGCGTTCCCAGAGGGACTGTAGCACAGGTCCCTGGGCTCAGGGAGGTTTCACCCCGCACCTATGCAGGGAGCCTGGCAGCCTCTCCATCGGGAAGTGCCACCCCAGCGACACCAGCCCACGCAGGGCAGTGTCCTCTGCACTGCTCTGGCCCACTCGATTTGGGTGGAAAGATGCTGCGAGGATGCTGCGGGCACTGCTCATCATCGGTTGAAATGAAAACCTTGCAGCACAGTGCCTGGTATAGGAGATGTCTGCCCATGCAGTTGTTTAAATCATGCCTAAAAATTAGCCTCACTCATGTAATCTTCCTGCTTCAAGGGAAATTCTTTACCTGCTTGGCTGCCCTGTGAGGGGACCAGCATTACAGCGCTGGAGCCTGAAATCCCACCAGGAAGGCTAAACCCGATCTCTTCCCAGTATCCCTCTGCACTGATTCCTCAGGCTTCACCCCTTTAACTAAGATTAAACATTCCACAGATCGATGCAAAGCAACACAATTACTTCATTAGCAAGACAGCAAGTGCAGCATATACCTCTCTTTGTTTAAGGCCAGATGAGCTCATTAGATGACAGCTATTTTTACATCTGGTGTCATAGGTTTCCTTATTATTACAGTGCCGACCCCTTGAACAGAGGTAGGATCATCTTTCATGTCCTATCTAATTCAATTTAAATCTATTTTTTAAATATACGATACAGAAGGTATCGTATTTGCTCCCTGGAACTGTAAAATGTGAGCCATCCTTCTCATCGCACATAGGTACAAATGCAAAGCAAACCCACCGAAACTAGAGGAACCGCACAGGCTCACCTAAGGGAGACTGAGGGCAAGCCCAAACTGCCTTTACGATAAGCTGGTTCATGGCTGCGTTTCATTTCTTACTCTATCTCCAGGAACGTGTTCTGTCTCCTGTTCCCTTTGCCATCTCTGAAGTGGTGCCTGCGGATGGGGGAGGAGAACGGTGAATGCAAGAGGTTATTTTTCCCCTATCTTGGCAGCAGTGGGAAGGGACACATCCATGTCCTGGCTGAGGCCCTGCTATTGCAAGCGAGTGGATCCCCCTCTGGGGGCTTTTACAGTGCTCAGAGAAATGAGCGGGAGGTTTTGCAGATGGGACACGAGGGCACCTTCCAGCGGAGCAAGGAGGATGCTGAGATGTCCTCCTTGGCAGCCGTCAGTACCCGATCTCCACTGACACAAGGCCCGTTGGGCTCCCTGCAGACGGCTTCTCATCAGCATTGGGCTCATGTTGCAGTGCCTAAGACCACCACCGTCCCTAGCAGGAGGGTCACCAGTGCCTCTGGGATCTTTGCGTTTGGGTCCTCTCTGAGTGGAAAAGAACATGCACATAATTAAAGGAGGACATAAATGCTGGAGAAAGCGTGGAGCAGTCAAAGACCACATAGAAAGTGTTAAAGTGAAACAGACTCAGACACTTCTGCAGCATCACACGTTAGGGACCGCGGACGTGGCACTGCAGAGCGGAGACGTCACCAGCCACCCTCGCAATAACTTGCCGATCCTCACGGCAGCAGAAAAAAGGGGTATCCATGGTGGCCAAAGAATGAAAAGCTTGAATTGAAAAATAAAGAGGAACAGTTACCCACCCAAAAACAAGACTTCTGCTCGGATCGCAGCTCTTTAAATGACACGACATTGTCCTCGTATGAACGTGTTATTCCCCTCCCATCTCTCTGCTCTGTCTGCTGCCACGGCGTGACAGATGACAGAGGCTCAGGGAGAGATGCCTCAGGATGAACAACTTTCAAGCTCTCTCTGAGAGCACTTTGATAGTGAAAGTTACACACTTGAAATTTCCATACCTTTTGCTCCACTGTGGTTACGGCTTTTCTGGGATCTGATCTGACGGGAGCTTTAACAACTCATCTCTGCGGGAAGATTTTTAGTCATTTAAGAAGTATGAAGTACCGAGGGTTGCATCTAACTCACTAAGAGATTTCAGTTCACACAATTTCAGCACCAGCCTTTGGCTCTGGAATAAATAATATACCCTCTTTCTAGATCAGTTTTTTGTTGGGTTTATGAATTATAAGCCTAGGAAATATATTTTAAATACTGCTTCTAAACATATTAGAGTACAATGAATTACTCATGATAATTGAATGCTTCATTGGATTTATTTCCCTTGTTTTAATGAATCATTCATGGACTTTTGGACATTTATCTTACTTGAAGCTCTTCACCAAATACTTTGAATATGCAATTTTCAACCGGCAGGTTTCTTGGACACCATTTGCCTCCAATATCCTCTGTCATTTTTAGTTTGTGACGTGCATACAGCTGCATATGTGCCACAACACTGATTCAGCTCCCTGATTAGGTGACTAAATAAATAATAACATAAGGTTAATCAAAGGCAGGTATTTGTACAAAGAATAGCTGTCTCCCAAACAGCCAGCCAACAAGTCCATTTACACCCTGTCCATTGATCAAAGGGGGGGGGAAGAGTAGAAACAAACATAACTTAGTTTTAGCTTAGTTTTAGCGGCCATCTTCATCCATCAGCAAAAGGCAAGCCATCCAGGTCAAAATATACCTGAACAGGGCACAGCGGCTCCGTATGTGGAAGCTCAGCAGCAGCCAGGTTGTCCTCTCCCGGCCTCCAGCCACATTGCGGGTCATCGTAACAGCACAAAACCACCTCTCCTCTGCTTCAGGGAAACCCAGCTCCTGCTCAGCGGTGTGAACGCACCATTTGTCACCAGCTCAGCAAGAAGGGCTGGAAGGCTTCGAGTCCAGGAAAGGCATAAATATGCCTGTGCGCTCTCTGCAGCCCAGGAGAGCCAGCAGAGAGCACCCGGCGGACTTGAAGACATGGCTAGTAAAATGGTCTTGCCAGCTCTCCCAAATGTAACTGGCTCCATCTATAGCCACCTTCCAGCCACCACCTACCCACTTGTCGCCTACCCAGGCGCAGTCGACTCCGCACCTGAGCACGGCTCATGGCTGGTGGTCGCAAGCAGGGCCATAGCAGCCCTTCTCTCTGTGAACACTCTCTCTGAATAAAAGGCACGCTGCCGTTCCTCAGCTCAACAGAGATGCGTAGTATTAATAGAGAGGCAGGCACTGATGTGCATTTGCATAGACACTTTCACCCACCCATCCAATTGTCGTGATAATACTTGCACTTGAAATTCGTTACCCTCAGCACAAGAGATTGATTCTTCCTGTAACCCCCTGAAGCAGAGCAGTGCTGGATAAGGGGCACAGCTGGACTTGCCCAATGACCTAAGGATTCAAGTCAGCAGCACCTTATAAAATGACTTTAGAAGCCAAGGAAAGCAAAGCTCACAGAAAAAACAGACCCTACTTACGCTCAGCAAAGCAAAGAAAAATGAAACGCCTAAAATCCATTTAAGAAATTGCTTGATTTAAGGCAAATACAGATGGGTGGAGGCTACAACTTCTGAAACTTCATAGCATGCAAGTCTAAACAAAGGGCGAGGAGCAGGGGCACGGGTCCAGCTCCAGAGACTGAACGGACTTTGATCCACTTTGGATTCTTTATCCTTAACAACAGCCAAAAGAAAGCAAGACAGCTCCTGAATGAAGTCCGTGATGGTGTGTTGTAGCAATTTCAGATTGTTGACCATTTACATGAGCAGCAGATTAATATCTTGGTATGTGGGAGAACTCAGGAATGAGTATGTGTTGCCTAAGATGAACAGGGTGAACATTGAGTAAGAACAGAGTGTGGCATAATAATTGCCAGATGCAGCAAGATTTATCATTGGTTTTACAACGTGGACAAATATTCTCTAGGAAATCTCCTCTGTAAACTTCTCCTTTTGCTATGTTTTCATACCTAACACGTGCAGCTCATGTACAGAATTTGTTTTATTAGTTTCTTTTGGTTGTGACAATAAGACTTCATAAGTGAAATGTTTGGGCTTCTTTTCAGTAAATCAGGAGGACAAGTGTATTAGAGAGTTCTGCTGATTATTCTTAACTCACTACAGCTCAGCCTGGCATAAGTACTCAGTGCGAGATGACATACAGAGAGTGTATTATAACACATCTGCTAAAAACAACAGCTGTATCAGTATCACATGTATTTTGGTAAGCGCAGGGAAGATAAAAAGAGGGAAAAATATAACCATGGATTTTCTTGTTAATAGGAAAGTCATTGAAAACAAGGCACAAGGGCTTTCACCACTGTGAGTGGTGAAAGAGTTATTGCTGTTTGCATACCAAGTCTATGGAGAATGATGAGTCAATTGGAAAGAACTATTGAAGTAGCAGGTCACTCTACGGGTCACTTCAAAGCAATACCTTCAAGTAAGCATTTTTATCCCAACACTTTTGTAACATCACATCCAAGAAGTGTATCAGGTGGGCCCAGATGGCTGTTTCAGCAGTTATGAATTGCCAGCAATGCAAGCTGAAAACCAGGCCATACTCGGCCTGCTCCATTTGGGATTTTTCCATGGAGTAGGCAACAATCCACGGGAAGGCTCAAGGTTACTCATATGTCCTTACCAGGATAAACCCTCTTGCTGGTCACCAACCTGAAACATCCAGTGAGCATTAGGATTGTTGGAGAGGAGCGTATGTTCCAGCTTATGCTGTACTAGTACTTTGTGCTGCACGTCTCCACGTTTATGACAAATGATAAGCAAATACAACCAGCTCTAGAGTCTGCCTATAAACACGTGTATCTGTCATCTTCCTTTGCAAGGCTCGGCTCTCTGAGAAGAGAGAACTGATTCCTCATGCATTATCCCTCTAAACGTATGCCTGACGTCTTACTAGAGTCTCACATTTTGTGTAAACAATAGCACTTGTGTAGCTTAAAATTGAGATATAATTATTTCTCATTAGCAAGTATTGCTGCGATATTTGGGTGGGAGGAATTGAAAAGTGGACAGTTGTTATATTTTTTAAAAAATCACAGCATTTCAGCCACCTTTGAAGTCTCCAAGTAAACTGCATTTTTCCTGCCAAAGCCAGAACAATGAGGGCTGACAAGATGAGAGGTAGAAGACAGCTCCTCATCCCTCACTAGCAGTTAGCTGTCCAGGTCAGGGCTGGAATTGAGCCATTAAGCTATACTTGCAGAACAATCTCACCAGTGATTTTAAGTCCTGCTGCTGTTCTTTTGCTGGATAAAAACACTTAAAAGCAGGGAAGTCTGCACATTTTTGCCAGATACCAGGAGTGCTCTACGGTTAGTGCAGACACCCGGGAGGTTCACCTCCTCTCAAATTGTATTTCTAGTGTATTTCTGCCACAGACTTGCTAGGTGGCCACAGGCAAGTTGCTAAAGCCTCGGAACAAGTTTAGCCTGGAGCATCCAATTATCCCTGTTGCTTAGAGCTAAGCATAAATTTACATCTCTGGAAGACTTGCACCTAGTAGCCTTCTCTTAATCCAATCCTAAAGCAAAGCTGCCTTCTCATGGGAATGCCGCGGGCTAGTAGAGAAGAGACATTTGTTAAACACGAGAGGGTCACTCCTGAGAGGAGAGCGGGACTCTGCTGCGCCTGCCTCGGGACCTGCAGCCATCGGCACGGGCAGACTTGGGACGATACACCCGGAGAGCAGAGGCCCCACTGTGTTTTGGCATTCGGGCACCAGTCCAGGGAAGGAAGTCGCGTGCGTTTTCCTGCCTCAGAAGCTGGGTGCCAGCTCTGGAGCACATCTCTGTCCCCGCAGGAGGGAGGAAACAATCTATCAGCAAGATGAGAGATGGCCTAAATTAGACATAGGCTGCTTTTAAAGAGGAAATTTACTGTAATCCAGAGAGAGCAACAAAGATCAACGGGATTGAGTCACCTGCCTTGGCATTTCCATGACTGTCTTCTCCTAGAAGCAAATGCTTTTCACTCCACTAAATGTTTTAGCCATTTGCATACAGTTAGCAGCCTCTGACTATACAGCTGCCCTCAAACCACAAACTTGGGAGAAATTCATGTCAGCTTGCTAAAATGCAGCTAGCAGAGCTTGCCTTCAAAATGCACTGCAAAAAAATTCCAGTCCTGCTCACCCGCTGCTGCCTCTGCCCTGACCTGAGCAGTCCCTGGCAGGTGGCTGGCCAGTGGCCGCAAAGAAAACAGAAAAGCACGTTAGCACCGAAAATAGTATTTTTATTCTGCAGTCCAGAAAAGATATTTTAAATAGGAAAAACACCCACTGTGTGTGTATGACTTGCTTTCATTAATACCTTGGTCTACACATGTCCATCTGTACCATCAAATCGATAAATCCATCTGTCCTAGACACAGGTAACATTAAAAACCAAATCACTGACATGCAAAGAGTTGGGTAGAAAATACCTGCAGGGAAAGGAGACAGCTTCAGGCATTCTTATGAAGCCTGGAGTCTAAAACAAATGATGAGACTTTCAAGGTGGTCACTGGACGCATCTCTTGCTTTCCTCTGTGCCAGTTCAGGAACCAGGTGTTGCAAGGAGAGCTACAGCTCTGCGCCCTCCTTCCTGGGGACGCAGTCCCGCCAGCAGGTACCTTCTGCTGTGAAAGCCATGGCCGCAGTGGAAACGCAGCGGGAACGGCGCAGCCATACAGAGGAGGAGATGCACACCCCAGCCCGTGCCCTGCTTCCCACCGCCTCGCTCACCGCCTCCCAGGGGGCTCTTTAGCACAGGGCTCGGTAAAGGGCATGTACACGGGGAAGGTAAGAACTGAGTGATCTAATAGTTGCCTAAAACTACTCAAAGAGTATTTACCAAGATAGTGGAGCCAAACTCTTCTCCATGGTGCCACATGACATAACAAGCAGCCACAGCCACAGTCTTGGAAGGTTCAGGATGGATATCAGAAAAAAAAAAAGTGTCACTGGTAGGGTAATGCAGCACCAGAATGGGCCACCCATAGAGACTGTGGAATTTCTGTCCTTGGAGGTTTTCATCACCTGGCTAGACAAAATCACGGCTGACGGGCTTTAGTGCTGGCCACAGCCCTGCCTCCAGCGGGAGGTTGGAGGAGGTGACCTCCAGAGCTCCCTTCCAAGCAACACTGCATGATTCCTGGGCTTCCATCAGAACATCATCTACTTCCAGTTAAGAATAAGCACAAGTAAAGGCAAGGCCACAGCCTTGATTTGTGAAACAAAGATATTTAGCACCAAAAAAAGATTTTTAATATCAGCATAGGTGTATTAATCTGCATCTTAACACAATGAAGTGATGCTGCTGCCATAAGCTGTGTTACTGGACACAGAGGTACCATCCCCTGGTCTGCTTAGGTTTGGGTTCTGCTCTGTAAAACTGTAGTATAAGGTGGCACTTCTCAAAAACACCTGCAGTGAACAGGAAGCTACATTTACTGAAAGCACATAACAACAACAAATGGAATTTTCCTTCTGACACAGTCGAGTTGTTTTAGAGATCTGTTACCCATTGAACCTGTTCCAGTTAACTGTTAATTCGTTTACTCAATATTAGATCAGCCCCCGACTCTAAACAGGAATGTCAGCAAGCTTTCTTCAACACAAGTTAAGTTCTGCCATTCTGGGAGTACAACTGCAAAGCTGCTGTCATTCTTCTAAATCTATTCAGATTTGTCATCTCAGCCACTCTGGGGAAACTGAGTTAACAAATAGAAAAATGGTACCTTTACACAATCTCCTCCCTTATCATACACATTCCTGCTTTAAACCGGCCAATATTTTTGACTTAGCCCTTTAAGCTCCCCAAGCTGAAAATATGTGCAGAATTCAATGCAAGTGACAAAAAATGACTGGCACCCATTTGAAATTATATCTTCCCTAAAGTCAAGAAACGAGGCAGATACAAGGGACTGTATAGATTAAATAACCCCTTAAATGCTAAGAAAATATAGGGAGGTACAATCCATATCATCCCCAGCATAGGAATTGCACGGCATATCCTCAGTCAATCTGTAGCAAGCCTAGCACAATTATGCTCATGAGCCACACAGATTTACTCCATGCAAAGATCAAGCCCATTAGATCCGATATTTCTTCTACCTGCAATATTTATCATCTCAGACAATGATTTAGCTCTCTGCCAAACAATCTTACGAGTCCTATTTTACATAACTCATGGCATAAGTCCATTCAGCTTATGTCAGCGTCGCCACATTAATCACAGCCATGGGGATTTGATTTTTGCCTAGCCTGGCTGCAGCAGCAAGAGGCTGAAACATGTACTGGCGCAGCCAGACCTACACTGCCGTGGCATCACATGTGCCTTGCCACCCTGGTAGCTTTCTAGAGCTGTTACTGACGGGCTGCAGATCTTCAGAGCTGCTTTGAATTTTCATAACCATCCTTCTTGCTTTGTGAGGCAGAGCTGCCATTGCCTGTTTGCTTTCCTTCGCTGGGTTTTCCTCCTCCTGAGCCAGCGCGGTGCCTACAGACGGTGCGGAGATCCGGCTTCAGAGCTGTCAGAGCATCAGAAAAAGCCCCAGTGCCCAGCACAAGGGCCACACCATCTGGCTGTGTCACTCTCCTCCAAGCGCTGTCATTACCTTAATCTCTCACTCAGAGCTGCTTTGGAGAACAGGGGCCAGATCGTCCCCAGCACTGATTGCAGAAGAAAACAGTAAGAGGCGAGATGCTGATGAAGGTGCAGATAACAGCCCTATGCCCCCTCCACACACAGGTGGATACCCTCTGCTCCTCCTCACCGAAAAATAAAACGCTCTCTCCTTCTGGAGAGGAAAATCAGGATCAAGCCCTTGGTTATCACAGGAGCTAGAAGCAGCCCTCATTACTTTGAGGAGAAGGATTTAATCCCACTGCATATTACAAGACCCAAATTACATGCTTATCTGATGGTTCAGAAGGGAGCCCCAAAACCCAAAGGCACAGTGAAGACCCTGTCACCTTCCCCACTCCCTGTTTTGAAAATGCAGCATTTCACAGCCTCCCTGTCTGATCCAAGTTCCTTTTCCTCTCTCAACACAACCAAAGTTCATCAAGAATCACTATGATAACAGACTTGTATAAGCTATATACTTTGGCCTCTGCCTGCCATTAACCCCTGCCGGGATGGCTGACATTAGTCAGCTTTAGTTCTGCCTCAAAGTAACATGAAAAAGAAACTACAGCCTTGCAGCAGCTGTACAATAGAAGTTCTGTACAGCACTTGAGCATCTCGAGCCCTTTTGTAACCTTCTACCGCGTTTCATAGCCTTTCAAAATCTGAAACAGGTTTTTAAACAAAAAAACCCCGTCCCTTTTGCATGAGGAAAATGAAAAGCAACTCCATTTTCTATGCAAAACAACAAAAATAAAGAGTAACTGCCAGCGAGCAGGGAAATGCATAGCCATTGGAAGTGCCACGAGAACAACTCGCCCACACTTTAATGCAGGGGCACAAATGAAAATGCAGGGGCTCCAGTAAAAAGAAGGAACAAATCCTGCTCACGAGCATAAAGCAGAGTTGTTCTCCTGATTCATATTTTATGCTCACAGCTAGAGACAGTATTACTGTCTGACAGCCTACTCAAATGTGCAGGATGTTTTCAGCTGCTGAGGACAAAGAACTCGCTGTGAGCACTTACACAGTTACTGCAGAGATGGCCAAACACAATGACCTCACACGGTGATTTCCTGGTATTTGATGTTTCCAGCCTTTGGCCAAAATAAACGCATTAAAAAATGAGATTTGTCTCTTAAACGTTGTTGCCCCAAGCGAGCAGCGTGTGATGGCCTCGGTGGCCATCCACATCTTGGGGAAGGGATCACAGGAACGCTTCTCTATGTCAGCGGCAAATCCCACAACTGTTGAACACCACCGCAGACATCTTCAGAGAATCCTTCTGTAACCACTGCCTTGGAGAATATCAGGCTTCAGCTGAGTATCGTCTACCTAGGAAAGGCCCACAGATGCCTTGTCCAGTATTCAATCCTGATGTAATGGCTAAGAGGCCAGGAAACTGGCTCCCTTTCCAGTGTATATCACAAGACCATTGTACGCATGGCTGTGCAACTTCCAGCTTTGAGTCAAAGCATACTGTGTCCCTCCCTCCCCAGTTCTAATAACGGACTTATAAAAGATGCCACCGCATGCCGCCCCTGTTATTAAAGGCTTTACAATGGACTATTCATCAAGCAATCTTTCTTCCTCTTTTTACTCAATTATTAAAGTCCATGACTTACATGACTGCACTGCATGTTCTTTCAACACCACTTGTTACCCCTTTAGCCACCTTAATTAACTATTCTTTTGTGCCGGTTCCTCTCTTCTTCAAATTACCTAGGGATTTTCCACATGACAGCATATTGAATGCTTTAGAGAAATTAAGGCAAGAAATCTGCTAGATGTAACTTTTGTTCAGAGAATTGGTCAAGTTAGGGAAGATATTGTGTTAGTCTAACATGATGTACCTTTAACTCAAGTTTACATGCGCACTGCTCGCAACTGTCTGGGGCTGAGGCACGTAAAATGAGAATCCCTTAGAGCTATCTTCTTATTACACAGTCCCCGAGAAATCTGTGATTTAGCTTCGGGTTCCTTGAGTCAAGTCATTCCAGTGGGTGTGCAAACCAGTCAGAGAGAACCAAATGCTACTTTGTTTGGACAATGTAAATAACATCAGTAGTTTGAGTATAACCAGGCCAGACTTGCAATGGTGTGACAGAAATTATTATTAAAGAATGTACAAAGTGTCATTCATAATAAATCATACAGAATAGGAGTTTCTATATTAAGATTTAACCTTCAAAGCTCCTTCACAAAAAAAGGGAAAATAATGCTCTTTAAGAAGTCTTTCACGTCAAATTACACACCCATCAGTTCTACAAAGACTAACAGAGCTACTCAAGAAGGTAGACTCAGATGTACCTGGATTAAATGCTGTCTGAAGCCTCACCAAGCTCCCAGATGCTCAGATTTGAGATGCTCCAAGATGCTCCCACAGGTCTTGGATTCCTGCCAGCAGCTCCGCACTTCTCCTCCTCTGGTCTCAAAGCAGCTACAAAGTCAGTATATAGCTTTTGGGCAGCACAACAGAACTGGAAACAGCACACAGCAGAACTCAATAAAACTACTCAGCTGGCCTCAATATACCTGTGTAGCTTTGTCATGTAAGGTAAAAGTCAAGACTGGCAAAGGTGGCCCCATTCCTCGTGACAGTAATGGGCAACACTTGCTACCATTTTATTTCTTGGTTCCCAATTCTTTCCTTTTCAACTAGGTTTATATCCATTACATCCCACATCCATAGCTGACCTGTTCTATTAGTTATACCCCATTGCTTGGGCTAAGACATATTGACTTTTGATACATCATAGCTTTTAACCAGAAAATGAGATGCAACAAATGCTTCTCCCTGATCTGTCAAGCTGAGGTATTCTTATTAAGAAAAAAACCCAAACAAAACAAAACCCAAACACCTGTAGAAATTAAAAAACCTGTAAAATTGGGAAAGAAAAGTTAGCTTATGGCAGTTAAACAAGCTGCATCTCCCCAAAGTTTTAGAAGCATGGATATAAGAGGAAAAGCATGGATATGCGCTTTGTGACCTGCAATTTTATTCACAGGGTTTCCCTGCCTTGCCACATATAATCAAAAGATTGTACTTCTCAGCTATAAAAATGAAAGTCTCTCACAGAGACCTACATGTTTGTATCAAGATATTGCCATCTTCTACATAATCCATATGCATTTGGAAAGCTATCCAATTTCCATAATGATGCAACAGGAAAAGAATGGAATAGTCAGGAAGTTCTTAAGACATAAAGAGCAAAAGATGCAATCTTGCAAGAAGTCCCTTTCATCCCTACCAGTTTAAGACACACTAATTCCATTGCTGCACTTTTATCATCTTCCATTAGTGTTTAACAGAACAGACATGCACAACTTGGTCTTCTTTATTTTTATTGCTCCATGACAGGCTGTCAACAGAAAGCATGTGGAAATTGTTCGAACACTGACAAAGCAAGAGTGTCTCTATTCAAGAGCCACTGAAGACTAGAAGCAAAGTAAGACAAACTTGAAAGCTCTAGCAGAATATTACGTGCAATTCCACAGGTGCTCCAAGGTGCTTTCTCCACCTGCTTTATATCAGGGATCTGTTCCTTATACACACACTCAGGATAAAAACACACACACACACCCCAAAAAAACCCCACAACAACAACAAAACCCAAAGTAAGAAAAATTCTACTTAAATAAAGAATTCAGAGTTGAGCCTGAAAAAAACAAACCCACAAAAAACCACAAACAAATCTTCAAATTAAAGTCTTATAATACCAATCTTTATTCAAGACAGACTGAAAAGAAATACTTACTAGTACTTCATTTACTTACACTGAAAATAGAACTCAAATATCCTACTTAGTCAGTATTAACCATTTTAAAATGCGCTGATGAGCTCCAGCTTATTTCAAGTACATATAAATTTCAAGGCAACAAAGAATGTATTTATCATTTTTTTGTGTGTGTATATACACACATTATATACATAAATCATGTATATACATACATATTTTGCTGCCACCTTGTGAACAGTCTATGAATAAGGTTTAGTTCATACAGACCCAATTCTGCCATCTTTATTCACATTTAGCTCAACTGACTTTAATATAGATACTTTTTGAACAGGTACTCAATGTGACAAAGGATGGCTGAATCAGATGCTTAGTGCAGAAAATTTTAAAAGGCTGAATAAAATAATTTCCATACACTTTTGTGTCAGTTTATTGCCACAAACATTATGGAAAATATCACTAAATTCTTTCTGATAAAAATATTGCAGCTTTGCATCCAAGTTGTATAGCTGTCTTCAAAACTGAATAAGCTGGTGCCTGTAAAACAAAGAATAAGAGATTAAATACATCTAATGAAGTGTTTTGTTTGAATCAGATTGTGGTAAGCAATAGTAAGCATTACCTAAAAAAAAAACCAAAAACAAAACAAAGCAAAAACACACCCAAAAAACTCCACCAAAAAATGCCTGTATTTGTAGTCTAATCTACCCTAGAGAAAACTAAATTAAAAATTATCAACTTTGCAGAATGTTTCAATTTCTCCACAAATGTAAGTCAAGAGCAAAAAAGGAGAGAAGTCACATATTCCGGTATTCAAGGGAGCATAGAATTTGTATTTCACACTTCGTAACATGGTTGTGTGTGTCTACCAAGATGATGCCTCAAGTTCCCAGCTGTATGGATAGCACTTATTAGCCTCATCTTCAAAAATATTTAATCTAAACTTAAAATAAAATTAAAAACTGTGCAGAGGACACCTCTCAGGAAAACACAATCACTTTAACACTTGACATGAGTTGCAACGGATTCAATTCTGCTTTAGAAAAATGAAAGCTCTAATCTGCAGTGTTTTCTTATATTTATCTTTGGGAAATATCAAGCACCTTCTTTTCTACCTCTCAAATAAAGAACTACATCACAGTCACTGGATAAGGAAGATAAGCATATCACATCTACATCCTTGCTAACAGTGCCAATTAGTTAACGTTGTACTTACCGCTTCTGCATCATGCTCAAGCCCAATGTCATGGTGTTCCCGTTCATCATCCCGAAATTGCTTTATTATCTTTAAAAGTAGCAGTTAATTAGCAAGTCTACTTTGCAGAGAAATCAAGGCAGCTAGTATACAAAACTATATGCTGTTGACCATTGCATGCACCATCTGAGACCCAGGTCTCCCAAAAGCTTCTCAAAGACCTGAATCTCCAGTTCAGCAAGAAGGCAATTATTTACAGCGTTCCCCAAACCTAAAGTTCTTTTAATATTCTCAAAAAAAGTCTTTAAAAACTAAGCTGCTGTTTCACTATCTTTTTCACTGTTTCAAGAAAACCTATAACCTGTAGTCATAACAACTCGTAACGCTAATTAGTTTCACGCATTATTCACAAGTTATTCTGACAACTTAAATAATGAAATTAAGGCCCCTGCCTTGCCAGGTAGTCAGTAAGTGTGTTTCCCTGTAAACCAACAGGGCTTTCGTACATTCTAGCATACTCTAAAGGACACTATTTTTCTCTTCTAATTTTTCAACTGGGACAAAAAAGTTTAAAGAATTTTCTCTTGAGATGCCTGCAGATAAGTAGGATTGCTTAATAAAGTGCTCAGAGTTTACAGACACCCAAGTACTGTCCCGACCCAACAGGTTTGCATCACTTTTGGTTTCATCACTAGTCCTCCTCATATTGACACCGTGAATAACCTTGCTGCTTAGCTTTTTCTCTTTATTTTGTGCCCTCTCAGTTTATAGTCTTTATTTTCAGTATTTCCCTTGTGCACGTCAGCAAAACCTGGGTTACTTCAGATACTATTTCTGTAACAAGACGACACATTTGGAGTAACCAGACTTGGCTACATGTTAAACTAAGCACAACTGAACATACTGATAGTCAGCAAAATTGGAAATGAACATGCAGACCCTAAAGCAAGCTCCCACCAAACAGAGCGCAAACAAGCTTGATGTGCTGCATGTGGAAACAGGTCAGTCTCTCACAAGCACCCTACGGGAATGTGTCCCAATGTGATGCCTAAAATACTTGGGAAATAATTTTCTTGCAGAGCTAACAAACATTAGCTCCTTACATGCTCTGAACAGTATTCAGAACTAGAACTTGAACGGGGTGCTGGCTGACAGCAGGCTCAATACAAGTCAGCAGCGTGCCCTGGCAGTCAAGAGGGCAAACCACATCCTGGGGTGCATCAAACACAGCATAACCAGCCGGTCAAAAGAGGCGATTATCCTGCTGTATTCAGCGTTGGTGCAGCCTCACCTTGAGTACTGTGTGCAGTTCTGGGCCCCACCATTTAAGAAGGACGTGAAGGTCCTTGAACGTGTCCAGAGGAGGGCAACAAAGCTGGTAAAGGGCTGGGAGGAATGTTCTATGAGGAACAGCTGAGGACACCGGGTTTGTCTAGTTTGGAGAAAAGGAGGCTGAGGGGCGACCTCATTGCTCTCTACAGCTTCCTGAGGACGGGAAGTGGAGAGGGAGGTGCTGATCTCTTCTCCCTGGTATCCAGTGACAGGACTCATGGAAATGGTTCAAAGCTGCACCAGAGGAGGTTTAGACTGGACATTAGGAAGCATTTCTTTACTGAGAGGGTGGTCAAACACTGGAACAGGCTTCCTAGAGAGGTGGTCGATGCCCCAAGCCTGTCAGTGTTTAACAAGCATTTGGACAACGCCCTTAATAACATGCTTTAACTTTTGGTCAGCCCTGAAGTGGCCAGACAGTTGGGCTAGATGATCGTTGTAGGTTCCTTCCAACTGAAATATTCTGTTCTATTCTATTCTAACTATATAATCATATCCAGTATAAGCAACATGTTACTAAGCGATCGTATTTTCTCCTTTTGTTTCTCCTCTAAACCCTTCCTTTCATTTAAAAGTAATCAAAATTAAAGCATATTTCTCCCAATTGAAAGGGAAATGCTGAATTACTGAAAGCATGCCAAAGCTAAGCCAACATACATTTTAATTTTGTTGCTTGATCAATCTAACGCTGCTGAAGGAAAAAACATCCTTTTACTTAAAAGAAACTTAAAGTTTCTGTTGACTCCAGCACGCTAAATGATAAAACAAAGAGAGATCTATTTTAAAATAATATGCTCATAGAATTTACAAGACTACAGTCATATTAGGTAATTTAATTAATATGGAAAACAATTTTTTAAGTCTTAGTTAAATACCTGCAATAGTTCTTTGTACTTTTCTGGATCTTCTTCCACAAGAGTTCGGATCTGGCTATTGTAGTGATCCGATATACTCTCTTCCACTGCCACTGTGCAAGCCATTGCACCTTTCTTCCCAAGTAACGCAGTTCCAGCCCCTGTGATTGTGGTACCAAACATACACAAGCAATGAAATCTGAAGCAATACAAATAATCTACACATCTGAAGACTTCACAAAACAACAATAATAGTAGTAATACAGACTCACCTAAAACAAAACCTGCTACATTCCAAAAAGGCAATAAAACAGTAGGTCGAACTCTGTATGCCACCATTAGTTCATTGAACTTTTTCAGGTGGTCTTTTTCTTGATTCCACATTTGCTGCAAAAGAACCAGATCACAGTAAAGTATAAAACCAGAAAAATTAAACACTTCCAATAAAGCTAACAAACACAAAGAAAAACAGACCAGCTCAGGCCACTCACACTTTGACTGCAGAGGTAACACTATTCACATCACCAAGAGGCAAAGTTAAAGAAGGGCAGATGAGGATAGTTATACATAGGCTACATAAAAACATTTGCAAAATAAGAGTCTTTGTGGCAATACTACAGCAACTGCAGCATTGGTAACTCCCTCACCAAGTAATCCCACCACTCTTTATAAACACATGTTTAAACGTGGTTAGAAAAAGATGGACAGCTCTCTTACTACGAAAGCTATGATCTTACAACTTCATTCGACCATTGTTAATCGAATGCAAATCCACCAGAAACACAGCCACCGCCTTCAGGTCCACCGACCTGGATAATCGGTCCTGCGCTCGATCTACCCAAGACGGCCATTTGCCCCGCGTAAATGCGATTCGCCCCGTACTCCCCGGCATGGTCCACCCGGATGATGCGGTCAATGACGGGCTTGTTGATGCCCTCCAGCGTCACCCGCGTGCTGCAACGCCTGAGGGAAACCCCTCCGGCGGGCAACGGCCACCTCCCCCGGAGACCTGCCGGAGAGACAAAGCTGACGCGAGCTCTGCCGCCGCCCAGCCCCCGTACGAGGCGGACGGGCGCTGCCACCCGCGGGGCCAGCCGGCCTGAGGCGGCCGCGGGCAGTGTGAGGCGGGCCCGGGTGGCTGCGCGAGGCCCGCGGCCGTCGTTCAGGGCGGCGCCCCGACAGGCGACGGGTGGGCAGGCGCGGGAGCCGAGCCGAGCCGAGCCGAGCCGAGCCGAGCCCCTACCCGCCCCGCAGCAGAGGGGCCGGCGCTGCCCCAGCCAGCGCCGCACAGCCGGAGCCGCGGCAGCGGCCACCTCCATCCCGCTGACCCCGACGCCTCCTCCGGCGCGTCGCACCGCCACAACGTCATCACCGCGGCCCGCCTCCGCGCCGGCCTCCCGCCCCCATCCCGCCCTATCGCGATTCCGATTGGCTCCCCAGCGCCGCCGCACTGGAGAGCGGAGCTGTCAGTCAGGGTCGGCGTCCCCTGGCTGCCATGGGGACGGGGCGACCTCCCGAGGCGGGAGGGGCGGGCGGGAGGCTCCGCCCGGCGGCGGCGCGAAGCGGCGGCAGCGCCCGCGCTGAGGGGCGGGCGGGAGGCCCGGGGGGCGGGAGGCCCGGGGGGCGGGAGGCCCGGGGGGCGGGAGGCCCGGGGGGCGGGAGGCCCGGGGGGCGGGAGGCCCGGGGGGCGGGAGGCCCGGGGCCCTGAAAGGCGCTTGCACACCGGCGGAGGCAACCTAATTTTAAAAACTTCAGACCTTATATTAAAAAAAAAAAAAAAATCATTTATTGAATGTTAATTTCTTTAAAATGAAAACAGAAGACATTCCAAAACATCAATCAAAAGAACAGTTTCTCACATATTATCTAACAGTGTGCTACTGGCAAATTTCAAGTAATAAACACAATGCTGTACAGAAATCCTTAAGCACAACCTTTAAATAAAGGAAAGAGGCAGCAGTCCCCTCACACACTGCTCCCTCCCGGTCGCACGGCTCCACCACTCCACCTAAGCAAGAAGGAACAGGAATTTAAAGGGCACTGACACACAAGTTTCTGAATGCTGTACTTCCAAACTATAACTTAACTCTCAAATATTCACATTTTAGAACAAAGAGAATGGTATTCAAGACGTTTGTACAAGAATAAAACACAAGTAATAATGCCTTAACACATTTTAAAAACAAAAAAAAAGGCTACTCCACAGCAGCGAGGCTGGTACCCGAGCAATGCCCTTCCCTGCCACAGACCTGCACCGCTCGGTGACCTGACCAGTGGTCTCTTCCTAGTCCTAGTGTTTATTCAGAGCTCTTATCAGCTTGTTTTCTCTGAACCATTTTGTGAAGTTATCCAGTGTTCAACCGCACTTGCTATTTCAGAGCAAAATAAATATCAAAGTCTCTTCTCTAAAAATATTTAGAAAACTGATTTCAAACCCATGCCATATTTTCTTCTCCTGTGCACTATTTCAAAATACTGACGTACGTCTCTCTCTTGCTGTGGTTTTTAAAAGAGAAGTGAGTTGGAAACACGTAAACTGACGTACATCTCTCTCGCTTCGGTTTTAAAAGAGAAGTGAGTTGGAAGCACGTAAAACCATACCTTTCCCCTCCCTCCTGATTCTTAAAGCATAACTGGTAAAAACAGTACAAAGTTCTTAAACAGAGTTTCAGTTCTCATCACATTTTACCCAAAACCCCTGGAAAAACAGGGACTTAAACCCCAACAACCCTGAAATTGTAGCAGCAATAAAGTGTCCTACCATACCATTTTTTGGACAGGTTTAACACAGTATACATTACCCAAATTTCCAGTCTTGGAAACTCTAAGGCTCACTAGCATAATCAAGACTAAGACCACAAGCATTCATTACATAGACCGCAGTGCCAGGGTGCCAGTCGGCTGCTCAGTTTTTAGGTGCTGCAGGTGCTTCTACTCTTATCTAGTGGTTCCGGGAGTTTTGAGAAGCCAGGTTCTTCTGGCTTTTTGTGGTTTTCAAGGATGCCTCTGAGCTTCTGTTATCTTTCTGATTAGGAACAGCTTGTCACGACCCTCCTGGAAAGACAGAATAAAAAGTATGCTCTAGGTGAACGGCAGTAGTACAAGTTACATGAACAGCTCATTTCTTTATTAGAAATAAATAGGTGCACTCACCACATTGCACTCTAATTAGTGGCTCCCAGCACACTCTCAACTGCCTGAACAATTTTAAGTTTACAATAGTCTTGACTTCATTTATCTCCTGTTAGGTCACACATTAACAGTTCTGTGTTGAGCCTAGTAAAAACATCTCACACACCTCAAAACTTAAAACCATACTTCCAAGAAGCCTAACAACAGTGAACAAACAAAAATAAAAAGCACGCAAGGATTTTCAGAATTCCTATCTGATTTGGGAACCCTTGAAAAGCAGTAAGGCTTTTGATCCTAAATTCCTTACTCTTCAAAAATCTCTCTCCAGCACAGTGTTTTTCTAAGGGTGGGTTGGTAAATGCCATCTCTAAAAGAAGCACATACCAAGAAATGGGCTATTTCCTAAGAAAGTGAGAAGTCTTACTAGAGAGGCTAGGTTCCGACTAGAGCAGAGTTTGACAGACCACAGTATATGAACGCTGCCAAACATGGCAGCAGGTTCTGATGGCCGCAGAGAAGCATGTCTGCACTGGCACGGTTCTCCAAAGGACTGGTTAGTGGCGACTTGCCCCACCTGGAGTACCTGTTGCGAGCGGTGCTGGGACCTGCGCTCAGGAATAAAACCAGACACAATGAAGAAGACAGACAGACCTGGAGGGGAGGGTAGGGAGTTGGGTGCCTGTTTGTGGGAGCAGAGAAGGAAATAGAGGTGGGGTTGTATAAGATGGTGGAGGGGACAGGAAGCACAAGATTCAGGTTCTTGTTTGTCAGGAAAAAAACCATGCAGATGGGTGGTTTTAAGCAAGACAACGGATAAAGAACAGGGACACCGCTTCTCAGAGGCATACCTCATGCATGTGTGTTGCCTGATATAACCAGACCTTGCTGCAGTTGCAGCTGATACCCAAGAAAACCAACTAGACCGAGAAACACTATAGTGCTTCAGTTATTTTTCCTGTGTAATTTGTAAAACGTTCTTCACTCTCTGTGCAAACACCAAGCATCCAGAAGACTACGAACACTGTTGTTCCTCTGCATACCTGATTACTGACACAACAAAGAAAACTTTAGGGGTACAGAAAAGTGGGTCAAATCTTACCATAACCAGTTGTTCCCTCAGCTGCTCAACCACTCGTTTGTGTGCTCCAGCCAAGGCAATAAAATAGACCATAATGAGGCTACAAACAACAAACCGACATTATATGTTAGCATCATGCAAAACAGAATTAGTCAGAAAAAGGCTGTTATGGGCTAGAGAAATTGTCAGTTTGAGCATTTGCTTCAGATGAGAAGCTGCTGGAGAAAAAAAAATTTTTAAAAAATCAATATACAGCTGGGGTAGGTTGGACATAGCTCTGCTTAAAAGCATCTGCTGAGGTATTTGTGCTGCCAGCAGGCAGGGACAGAGTGCTAGAGGATGTAGAGGCACGGCCACGTTCAGATGTTACAGGTTGTGTTCTGACAGCTCTCTCTAGACTGTCAGTTCCTGCCCTGCTCTAAGTGTATGTATAGGGGCTTTGCTCCTCAGAAATTAGGTTTAATGAGGTTTCACTGGAGTAACTCTTTGCTCCCACTGGGGTTTGTAACTATGGTAAGCAGCCACAGATCAGTATTGCAGCCATTTCTTATAACACATATTCCAGATGTAATCTGTGACCCAGATTATCCACAGTGCATTAAATGATGAAGAGCAGTAGCAAGAACCAGAATGGCACAAATGCCTATACAAATCCTGTATTTTCTTTTCCAAATAATAAGTAGTAGGGTAGCAGTGCAAGTCATCCTCCACCTCTTACATAGGCTTTATGATAAAGTAAAAAAAGAAAAAAAACCCAAACCAAAAAAAGAGGATTTTTTGTTTCCTGTGTATGCAAAACAGGTTCAGTTCAGGAGAACATGTAAGTGTGTTATGGAAGAAAGGTCTGGGTGGAGTCTGAAATAAACTGCATAGTTTCTCAAGCGTAGAAGTTGTAGAAAGTATCAGGTAACAAGGCTCCAAGATCTGAAAACAGTCAGGTTAAACTGAAACGCAAAAAAATTCCATTTAAACATAAGAAAAAAAAAAACTAAACTTTTTACTGCAAGAGTGACCAAACACTGGAAGGTTGCCCAGAGAGGTTGTGGAGTCTCCGTCTTCAGAGACAATCAAACCCAACTGGACATGGTTCCTGAGCACCTGCTCTATTTGACCCTGCTTTGAACAGGAGGGTTGGATTAAGGTGATCTCTAGAAGTGACCTCCAACCTTAAAAATTCTGTGATGCTATATTGAATTTTATCTTACAAAATGACTGGTTTGGGGCTTTTGTTTGTTTTGCTGGGTTGGTTTTTTTTTTGAACCAGGGTTTGGGCTTTGATGCTTTTGACTGCAGATGAAAAATCTGGTCTAACAGTTGTTTGGCATCAGTCCAGTAGGGAAGGAAATGAACGATGCAGCTGCATGACTGAATCAGGTCTCCACAGTACTCACCAGATGACCATAAAAAAAGGCACTGCAAAGGCTTCTGATGTGATGCCATGAAGGACCTGCTGCAGACCTGTTGGAAACCCAAGTACTGTAGCTGGAACAACTGCCCATGAAGTGTTAAAACTCCTGAACGGCCCACATGCCTTGGAGGAGGGGATACTGTCAGAGAAGCAGAACAGAAAGGAGATGCTATATCAAAATGTAAAGATAAAATAATCCAACACAAGCCTACCACCATTTTGCCAATGGGGTAAAAGTGTCCTTTGTCTTTAAAACTGAAATTTTTATTTATATGAACTAAGTAATAATTCAATTTATTATACACAATATATTTTATTCCAATTTATCATTCCAAAGTTGTGTGTCTGTTTTTAGGAACCGACAACGTTAGAGCAAATGTCAACTTCATAGAAGTTAAATTGTCACTTACTGTGCTATGCTGATTCCCAAGGGAATAAAAGCCAAGACGAGCCCAATCAACAGTACCACCAAGAAGAAAAAATTGGAACTTGATGCTCTGATAGGCCTAGCTGCAGTTTTACATGTGTGTATCAAACTGACCTGAAGAGGGAAAATGAGCAAGACCATTACCAGTACATCTATATACGTACATCCAAGTATACTTTCCCCACCAACTGAATTTTCTATCCTCAAATACGCTACCGGCTACCACATAATCATCCTTCCTTTGATGTACATTGACTGAAAAGGGCTAAGACAAGAACGCTTTACATTCTACTATAAGTCAGTGTCTCCTATTTTGGGTAAGAATTTGTTCCAGAGGGCCTCATACGCTTGCACAGAATCAACTGACATAGTCATTTGGTGTATGACCCATGGCACGGCCTTTAGCTTTGACCTGCCAAACCTTCACTGGATACATCCCCCCTTGTAAGAACTAAAATATCAGTAAGAATTTGTTGCAGAGAAGGAGCCATCTGGTCATAGAGCAAAGCTTCTGCTATGCAGAAACCATATCCACATCTTGAACATCCAATCCAGTTTGGATTATCCATTTTGCTTCCAAATTTTTAGCAGCTTGGCAGCTTGTAACTAGCTTTATTACATAAAAAGATTTTATTTAAAAAAAAAAATCAGACAAATAATTGATGAGGCAATTACTAAAATGTTGTTTTGCTTGATTTCAAAGCAAAAGTCTACTTTCTCTTAAAAGCAAAAAACCTACAGAAAATGGAATACTATTACCTCATTTCCAGTACACCACATCCTTGCGTGCTTTTTGTTAGGGTTGTTTGTTTTAAATCAACTGCATATCTACATTACAAAAACCACAGAGATGTGCTCAGTTTTATTTGTTTACCACAAACCTTCATTACCTTTTTAATGTAAAAGATGATGAAGTATTTTATAGTTGCTATTGCAGGGAGAAGAGGTGAAAAGAAGGTTCCAATCCAGCAGATAGTCTGCCCATAAACAATTTCCAGGACATTGTCAGAAATTCCAAATTCCTGCAATCCACACCACTGAATTGGCTTGCAAGAGCAATGAGTAACTAACAACCTAAAACCAAAGAACATCATTAGTTCTAAAAACTGAAGTTACAGGCTTAGCTGAATTCTGCATTTGGAACACACAGATATTTAGCATTTAAGCATTAGACAATGTAACAGAAAAATGTCTGAAGAAGAAAAAAAAAAAGACTCAAGTATAAAAATCTCCCAGAAATATGTTTATGTTTCATTTTAAAACTGGTAATCTGCTTAGAAATATGGGGAATCAACAAACAGAAAAATGAAACAGGCTTCATAAGTCATTTGCAAAAGTATGCTCAAAAGGCAGAGATACTTACTTTCTAGGAAAATCTACAAAGAGGGTCACAGCAAGAATTATAATAAAATCAAATATCATCAGTTTATACATTTCTTTCCCAACTTCGGATTCCCAGCACTATAAAAACAAGTCAGGAAAAAGACAAGATTAGGAATCTAAATAACAAGTGAAAAAAATCTGGCAATCAGCAACAAACCTCTCAGTTAACACCATAAAGTTCAAATTGTATTCACTCCCATTTCTAAAATATTTAAGTGTTTCGGAGCTTCCATACCAAGCTTTTTATTTGTTTGTTTTGTTGGGTTTTGTTTGGTTTCGGTTTTGTTTGCCCCCCCCCCCCCCCTTTTTTTTTTTTTTTGAGGAAAGATCATTTGTCTTATTGAAGCAAAAGGCAGTAACACAATTGTCTCCAAAGCAGAGCTACCTCAAACAATCCTCACGGTAGTCAGAAAGTCTATGCCAAACTATAATCTGTCACTGGACTAATTCTAATCAGAGTTTTAGATAAACAAAAGATATATGTAAGAACTGCACTGGTTTGCACTGAGCAGTAAGAATCAGCACTAGGTATAACATGAATGGCAACTCTAGGTCTGATTCTGAATACCTCTAGACAAGCAAGTTTCATGGAAAACAAATCTCCGTTCACAAGTTCAGATGATTAGAGACCAAGATAAATCTGCTTACAGGATAGAGTTCGTAATTGTATCCACAGGCCTTACACTTGTTGGTGGCACAGTAGGAGATCTGACTCCACAGCGAGAACAAGAGAACACCGATATTGGCCAACCGCACAAAGACACACCTGGAAGAAAGGCAAAACCCAATTCCAAACCTGCCAAAAAAGAGCCATTCTAACACCTGGCTCAACTTGCACAGGAGTCCAAGGAAGGCTTGAAACACAGAAGGGTTGTACAGAGCTTTAATGAACGACCAGCTATTTAATAAACACATTTCTTTCCTTAGTAGTAAGTTAAATTGCTTTTCACCTTCCCTACTTTAGGCTACAATCCCTTGTTTCTTTTCTCAGTATTGTTCACAGATCAGTCATTCCAGTTGCAGACCTTGACCCCGCAATGGGCAGCGATTCTCTCAAGTACAGTTTGAGAAGCCAGGTGACAACTCTGTGTGCAGCATTTCCCTCTCACGTGGCTTCAGACCTTCAGAGGCACTTAGCCAAATAGGAAATAATACAAAGCACAGGGGCTTGCAGAGTTCAGATGCTTCAACCCAGATCTTACTGCCTTAAGCTGCCAAATGCCAGTTCTTCACACTTTCACACTGAATTACCTTTTAGCCCAAAACTTTTAACTTCTGCCTTGGCAAAGCCGTGCTTCAGTCACTGCTGTACACACACATTTGCTCATTCAAGGAAGTGCTGCATGCAAAGTGGTGTGAATCCACAGCTCTGCAGCCACAACTTCTCTACTGACTATTTATTCAGGTTGTTGAAGATGTCCAGATCGCACAGCTAAATGGGACTGAGAGAAAAACTTGGACGCTGAAATGACTGCACTGTACTGCCAGCAAAACAGGAGATTGTTTCCAGATTTAAAATTAAAGTTTCCAGCTAAACATAAGTCAAACAATGCCTGCTTGGCTTCCAGTGCCCAGGCCCTCCAGTGCAGACAGTCCAACCTCTCTGCTTCTTGGTATTTCAATGTTTACAATACTTATGACCTACCAAGAACAAGTTGTTGAAACATCCAAGACCACAATAAAAACATCTTTACCTCATGAGTGTCAGCCTGATTTCAAAGGCTGGTGAATAATCTTCAAATCTGATCAGAAATGAGAAGATCTGAGGTGCAATGAAGTTGGCCAATGTGATCACCATGGAAGGCAAATACTGCACCAAGAGATTAGCCTGAAAGTTTGTATTGCTGACGTCCTGTACAAGAAGAGACGAGAGAAAGATAATACTCAGAGAAACACACCTTCCTTACATTGTGCCCTCTCCAGCTACCCACCAGGCTCTCTTGTCCAGGATTCAGGTAGCATCTTTTACTCTGTCTTCATCTTCCACCTATATTTGGAATGACAAGCCAGACCGCTGCTACCTATCTCTGCAGTTTGCTGCTACACCCTTGCTTTCTCCTGCTCCCTTCACCAGTAACTCCCCCCACCTCCAGGTGTGAGTATTTTAGTGCTTCCCCAAAGCTTCTGTTTGAAGAGGCTCATCTCACCAAGGCTTGCGTCTGACTATGTTGTCTAACCCAGCACTACAGCTATCAGCTTTTACATCTATGCCAAAGTGCAGACACTTTTCAAGTTATTTGCCCTGGTGTCAAGCAGCTCCCCTGACTTTCCTACCATCGTAACAAGCTCCCCCTACCTACTCATTTAGGCAAGGTCAAGATATCGACCCTAATACGTAAAGCCAACAGCAAGTGGGGCTGTTTTGAGTTGTTCAGTGTTGTGCTGTCCTCTTTCTCTGCCCTCAAACAATACCTCTGACACAAACACTTCTTTAGTCCCTGTTTCCTGCTTCTCTCTGCAATCCTGGCAGTTTACAGAAGTTAAGAGTTAGGTCCACCACAAGCACAACTTTCCCCATACACAGACAGTGCCCATCACATCACCAATGAACACAGGGAGAGAAAAAGTGCGGTCTCCACTCATGTCAGGCTAACTCAACCCTGAGGCCCTGCAGAGAAGTCAATTACTGTTGTGAAACTGTTGTCTGCTCTTGTTGTTCTGCTTCTGAACCGCTCTTCCCATCTGCTTGTCTTGCCAGGGGTGAACAACCCCACCCAACCTGATTCTTTCCACTACTGATGCAAGAACCTTTTATTCTGCAAAGCGCTCCGTGTTCAAAGTCTTCCTGTTTCCCCACACAGCTGTAACTCAAGCCACAATACAGATCATAATCTTTACTCTCCCCTTGCCTTGCCGTTCATTTTTGCAGTTGAGCGGTGAACCAGGTAAGTAACTGATCACAATGAAGTTTGTTTTAACCAGGTCAGTTCCCTGAGCCAGTTCACTGCCCAGCCACACAAGCGCTTGTACCAGCAGATCATAGCGAGGTGAGAACAGTTACATGGGAAGGAAAGTGAGGGCTGCTTTTCTTCTCAGCTGCATTAGCTCCAAAGGCAGAGGACACTGGAGCCTCTGTATCAAAGGGAGACATTACGGGGGTTTTTTTGCACATGCTTCTTGATCCTTTTCACTCTCCTCTACTAAAAAAATTCTAGGTCTGTAGACAGCATTTTCAGATCCCTTGCATGAAAGGTGCTATATTAAGATACTTGACTCTTTCACAATAGTTCCTCTTGCTGTAATCACCAGCCCCAATTGAATCTGTCCTAATGTCGTGTCTGATACTTACATTGGAGTTTTCTTGAGAGAAGACAGTTGCTCTATAAATAGAGTAGAAACATCCTGATAAAACTGCAATGACAATTACATTTATAAATATTCTCAGAGAGTAGATGCGTAGCTTTTCTTTCATTGTCCTGTCAGCTATTTTTTGCTTCAGTCTTTCTTCCTCCAAGTCTGTCTACAAACAAAAGAAAAAGGATGTGTAGTTTTCTGGTGCAGCATACAACACTTGACACCTTGCCTTCTACCTCTGGGATGTGCAAATCCGTAGCCTGTTCTAGAAGGGTCACTCCACCGCCTGCCCAAGCACACTGAACTGACAGTGCCTTTTCATTGACACAAACAGGACCATGCAAGAGTGGAAGCCCCAGTGTGCTCACTCTCCTCAAGCTGAGGGCCCTGTAGCCAAAGACAAGTGTCTCGTAATTCTCTTATCTCTATTATATCAGTAACATATCTCCTTGAGGACAGAAAGACAACTTGCCTGTTTATTGTGAGAAACCGATCTCAGATAGCTTGGTACTAAACTCTGAAATGGGTACATCAGCCTACTCATCTCCTTACTTCTGCAGGAAAGTAACCAATCCTCACTGCTATGGCTCGAACTTCTTTCTCCCACTCTTTGTGAAGGAAAATTGGGGAATGGCACAGAGAGAAAGAAGTACAGTCTTGAGCAGCTTGTCATGTAAACTTGGTATGTCTCAGCTTAGCTGCTGCGAAAATACAGTATCGCCTGTGAAGGCAGTTTAACCTGGGCAAACCCACAGATTACTCGGGTATTTTCTGAGGACTTATTTCCATCAAACAGTAATATTAAGGGGCAGGTTTTTCTAAGATGTGAGTTCTAGAGGCAAAAGTGTGGTAAATGAAAGAGGCTCTGGTTATATGATGAAAAAAGATGACTCTGAACTTTACTAGAGCAGAAAGCAACTCACTGTAATTTATGACATCTGTAATTACTGCTTTGTGGTTTGAAGTGGAAGTATCTTTTTAAAGGTAATTGTTCCACTACACAAATCTCTGCTTCCAGTGTGCAGAGAGCAAAAAGGTGGTACTGGTTTCACCAGAAAAGCCTTTCAGACTCTGTTTTCAGAGAGCTTTATGATTTGGGAAATCTATTAGCTGCATCATCATGTTGTATGTGCATGTGTGTCAGACACCTGGTGAAAAACTTTCAGTATCTTCTTACTGCAACAATGCTCTCAACTTGGATGAAGAGTACCATCTGAATTTTTTTCCTCCCCAAACTACTGCCTACCACATTGCAGACTTATAGCCCAGTATACTCAAAATGATTCCTGACAGTACAAGGGTTTTGCCCACAGCTGGGATAGCTTTTCCTGTTGGATTATGTAGAAACAAACACAGGAAGGAGGACTGGAGTGTGAGGAAGAGGCAGATAAGAGGTTGGCTTCAGTTCCCAGTGGATGGGGGAAGGGCTGTCAACCTCATTGCTGATCCTGCTCACACCACAATTCTAGCTACCTAGAAAGCATGCAAGAGGATGTGGGTTGCCCTGACCCTAATATAAACTACTTCAATCCTTCATATCCTTATTCCATTATCTGCAGAATTATACACCTCTCTTTTTTAGCCATCTAAGCTATGTGAAACCGTAATCATAGAAAAATGAAAGTTACTCACTTGGAGCTCATATTGCAAGCTGCGATGTTTTAGGCGTGCTGCACTTGGATCTGTAATGCAGAAGTCCCAGCCTGCAAAGACTTTGTTACAGTAACTCTGAAATTGATCTTCATGATGGACCAAGTTCTGCTTAAATCCTTCCACAGACCTAGAGAAAAATGCAACTTTACTTCATTCATGAAAATACGTATTTTATCCACAGAAAATGAAACAAAAAACCACACTTCAAGCAACCTGACTCATCAAAGACTAAATGACAGACACCCCCCCATGAGCAAACAGCCACATTTGCTTTATGTCAGCGAGTCTCCAGGAAGCTTTCAGTGTGAGGTTCTGCAGCAATCGCAGTCAGCTGAAGCCATGACTGACAGAGGTTACCTGCCTCTGCACTTAGCCACAGTCATGCCTTCCCACCTCATCCAGTGCTTCTCTGACACTGCAAAGAGCTGGCTCAGGAAACTGAGATGGCACCCCCTCCCCCCAAAAAAACCCACAAAATAAAATCCTCCAACAACAATTACTGTATAGTTGAGGGTCTTTCATTTATATGTATGCGTACATATGAAAAACTAATACTTCAAATTTATTTATTTTTATTTATTTTGCTGGCTCAGTTTCCCAAAGACAGACAAAGCCTACTGTGGTACTCCATCCTCAAGCAAAAGATTCTCCATTGCCATATAAAACAGTTCTAGAATGTAGCATGTTCCCTACAAGCAAGACTGCAATGTAAACTGTGCAACAGGTAGCAGTAAATAAACTATACCAACAACTTTACCTTTTTATTATCCAGAGGAGACTTAATGCAAGGTAGGCAAATGTAGCCAGCAGATATGCTAGTGGCAAGTTGTACCTCAGGACACTGAGCCATGCAGCATCTATTGTGTAATAGCCATAAAACAAACTTGTCCCTTCAAGGAACCCCTGTGAAAACACGAAGTTTAAACAGAATTTGTAACAGTAGCAGCAACTGCCCAGTTAAATCCAACCTGGTATTAAGCAAATTTTGTAAATTTAAAATTACTATTGGGGCCCCCAGCAAGCTACAACAGTCTGTAGCTTCTAAACACTGCCACTGCCTCTACCAAACTGTAACGCAGACACTACGTGCTTAAAATCCCTCCCCTCTGCAGTCAAAGGGCTCTACGAGAAGGGCACTGAGACCCTACACAGAGAGCACAATAGGCAGTGTGCTCCAGAATATGTAACGTTTAGCAGCTGGGGAGGAGAGGCACAGGCTGCAGCATGTGGCCAACCAGGCCTTGTGGACGCTCAGTAAAAGTCAGTTTGAAAACGCCCCTTCTCACAGATAAAGGATAAAGGCTAATTTTACCCCAGTGATGCATATGCCTTAGCATTTTTCAAAATTGCCAAAGCTTCATTCCCCAAGTAAAATGTTTTCACATTTTATGTTATGCGAGACACGGAAAGTTAATTAAAAAAAAGTCTAGTTACTTACAGTGCCACTGAGCAAATCTTTGAGATAAGTATAGAAGTAAACAAGTCCCTTATTACTACTAGGTTTATAAACTGTGCAGTGAGGCTCTGTCAAAAGAAAGGCAGGAAAAGTCACTCAAATTTAACTGCAAGACCATTAAACTGCAAGATCGAGTTAATTCAAACATGGCAAGTTCTTAGAAAAAAAGCATTTCTTTGTCCTGGGAGGTGGAAGAGAAGCCAATGGAAAGGGGGAATCTTACAAACAACAGCAGTATGTAGAGAAGATGTTTACCTATGTTCTCTGGAGGAGTTTTAGCAAAGCTACTGTTGAATATTCCATATTTAGAAATGATGCTGGGAAGGGTAACAAAGCTGAACATCAGGATAAAAATTATAAAATTCAGCAGGACCAGAAAACGCAGGAAGGAGAAGTAGGACTGGATGCCAGTACCAAATTTCCCTGGGAATAAAAGAAATGTGCCAATAATTAAGACGATAAAATAATTGAAAATACAGAATGAGCAGATTATAATTTCAGTTACATTGAGTTAACTGACGAAACATTACTAAAGCTAGTTTTAACTACTGCAGGCTTTTAGCAATATAACTGAAATGGAAATGTGACTTTTTAATAATTTTCTCCAATATATTTCCTTCTACCCCATCATGGATTTCACATCAGCAATAGTAAAAGAAGCAGGTAACTTCTTAAACACATACAGTTATATCTGAAACTATGCTCACACACTTAAAACTACCAATAACAGAAGCAACTTGAAAGAGGAGAAATTACGTAAGACAGTAAATACCTTCTATGCTGTGAATATCATGTCGCCAAAGCTCCAGGTAAGACAACAACTCCTTGACTTCATTGAGGACCTTCTTCAGTGATTTACTGCTACTCCTTTTCCACTGTTTCCATCCAGATAAATGTTTTATATCAGCCTGCTGACAGTCCCTAAGGATCGAGAAATACAGTTACTGAGCACAAGAAATACTTTTTCACTACATGTAACAGGGCCTAGCACAATGGAGCCTACTTGCAGCCTTCAGAGGGATAGCACAGAGCTAAAAGCTGGAGTAACATATGCTAGTTGTCCCCATCTGTTTCTCCTGGTAACTGCAACTTCAAGTTAATTCAAATATAGCAAGTCCTCGCACAGAAAACACTTGCCTCTCTTGGAGAAAAAGAATATGCAACTGACAACAGCACAACACAGAAAAAATGTGTGACAGAACTCCCTGGTGGGATCTCAGGGAAGATGCCATCAATGATTTAACATTTACAAATGGCTGGAAAAGGAAGAGAAGATTCTTTCCTCAAAAATTCTGACCAGAGCATCTTCACCAGGAGGCTCTTAAAAAATTTCTCTAAAATATTGAGCTTTCCTCTTTTAATGTTATAAATGCAGCTGTTCAAAATAGAAAGTTATTCTTTTTTTGTAGAAAATTCACAGATCTCAAAATCAGAATGAAATGTCAAGCTGCAGGGGGAAAAAAGTAAAAAAAAAAAGAAAGCTATGAAAAGGCTTAAATATGTCATTTGGATTTTATAATTTTAACTTTTACATCACATTCCAGAACATAACAGAAAACAAATGTTATTAAATTATTCATTTTTCATTATTCAGTTTTTATAGCATTTTGAAAAATTCGCTGCAAAGTGCCAACTCAATGAATTTGAGAACATATTTCTTTGCCAACGTGTGGGGGTGTATTGTTCTAATAATAAGCTGCAAACAAACACCAAGGATGTGCCACAGACTGTCTATAATTTTTAATTACTTCTCACAGATTTTCATACTATATGCATACATTTGCATTTTAAAAATTGCTGCATGGTCAGCAACAGCAACAAGGAGAATTCTGAGTGGCTCAGAGTTTGCATTTCATTTTTTCTTTTAAGAAACCTTAAAAACAGACAAAGCTTCCCAGAAACATAGCTTGAAGATTGACTTGTATGCAGCAAATGCTGTTCCAGCCTCTGATGCCACTGAAGAAGGGCAGCAGTTAAGTACCCATGAGGACACCATGCTAGAGTAGAAGACAAAGGTTTCAATTTTAAAATACTTTGCAGACAAGCCCACTTAAGTGCCTAAGTGACTCACCACCACACCACGCCACTGCTATGTGTGCTGTATGCTGACAAACTTGCCATATCCTTCTCAGCTGAAAGTAAAATTAGCATTTTGGCAGGAAGCCGAACTAAACCCTATACGCAACAATCAAACAGGCAGCAGATGACCTCATCTTTAAGTGCAAATACAGCTACTCTCAAAAGATTTCATTTTGTGGAAACTACAGGCTGCAGCATGTAGTGTTTTAAACAGACACTCTGGAGAACTATCTGGCCCGTGTTTGGTCTGCATTTTAAATAGAGGCGTGGGCTACATATTCATCCATGTTACAAAAGTTGAGTGTTCAGCTTTCAGGACATTTATATCAAGCATTTTGTGTTGGGAGCTGCTGCACAATACGCACAGATTACTGATCCGTATAAGTGCCAAGAAGCCCCACCAGAATCTCTCAGCGCTAAAACGTGTAAACAAGCTTGGGACATCCCAACTCCGTTCCTAACACGCACCACGGCCGTAGGACTGCGGTTCCTTTTTCTTGAAAAACTGAGCTTTAGATACCCAACTTCAAATAAAAATTCAATATATTGAGCAATTTCCTTTACCATGACCTACATCTTCTGCTGTTCCTGGTGTACAGGCTGTAGGGTTAAACTTAACTGCAGGGTCAGGCTGTAACTCATTTCCCACTGCCCTTGCAAGTGAGTAGCTCTTGTTCTCTGTGGAGCACCAGACATTAATTGTACTTTCACCTCTCTCCTGGTTCACAACCACAACTACAAAGTACCTGATTTAAAGGTACAGCTATTCCCTAACAATGTAAAAACACACACCGTATCCTCTCTTCTCAAAGGAGCTTTCAGCCTAGCAGTAAGACATGAGACAACAAGCAGAGAAATACAGGCGGGGCAAAGCATGCTCTGTAATCCCCTCCCTGCTGGGGCTTACCACCAGAGGGGCAGGACCTGCTTACAGCCCACAGCAAAGAGCAATTTAAAAAGGGATATGGAGGAAAAAAAAAGAAGAAATGGTCCTGGAAAGCTTCTTTCCACCTGTATTAAGCCACACCAGAGAGCGCACAATGTATTTTGCAAGAACTGCTGAGAAGACTCAAGAACAGCAGCACTCGCATAGCGGAAGGGGGTTGCCGATGACAGGTAACCCACGGTGACCCTTAAAAGCACAAAACCCTGAGGGGGGGGGGGAAGGCAGCAAGTGAGAAACGAGTTTGGCTGCTGCAGGCAATTCTCAGTTTTGACTCATTTCTTCCAATTCAACCTATTCCTCGCCCCAGTCAGCCTCTCCCTCACGCCACCCAAGAGCTCCCGGCCACGCTCCCGCAGCCAGAGGTGCCACAGGGAGCCTGCCACAGTTTGGCATGAGAACCTGGGCAACTTCTTGTCAAAACCACATGCCACAGGGTGAAACATACCGATGAACCCAATTCTGCTTCAGCCTTCCGTCGTACCTCTGATGCGTTCAGGAAAAGGTAACTTTGTTTGTAAAAAAAGGAAAGAAGCGCGTAAAGATTAACCTTAATCTCCTCTTCTCCGCGATACTCAAGGGGTATTCCCTCGCAGGGCGACCAGCCGGCCCGCCTCCCTCTGGCTCTGGCTCCGGCCCCCAGGCCTCAGCCCCGCGGAGCCCCGCGGAGCCCCGCGGCGCCGCCCGCCGCTCCTGGCCGCCCCCGGCGGCGGCGCGGCGCCTCAGCGCCGACCGGTAGCTGGGCAGCTCCTGCAGGAAATCCACAGGTGCGGCGGCGCGCGTCTCCTCGGGAAGAAAGACCTCTGCGAGAGGGAGGAAGCACAGGGGCTGCGGAGCGGGGCTCCCACGACGTGGCACCCGGCCGCAGCCCCGCAGGCGACCCGTCACGGCCGCCCCCCGGGACCCCGCAGCGCTTGCGGGAGGCGAGGCGAGGGGAGGCGGGGGCAGCGCCGCTCCCTCGCCTCCCTCCCTTCCCTCGCCACCTGCCGCAGCCGCGGGCGCCCGCCCGTGGGTGCCCCCTGCGCCCCGCGGCGCTCGGTACCTGCCTCCCCCGCGCCCTTACCGCTGCTGCCGCTGCCCAGCCGCCAGCCCGGCGGCTCCGCGGCGGCCCCGAGCCCGCTCATGTCTTGCGTGGGGGAAGCCCCAGCTCCGCGCCGGTGCCGCCGTTTCCGGGCGTTACAGAGCCGGCGGAGCTGTGGGGCGGCGGTTGCCGGAGAGCCGGGGCCGCTGGCGGGGCGGGGGCGAGGCTCCCCGCTGGGGCCGCCTTCCGCGGGGCGCCTCGCCCGCAGGGGGCGCCGGCAGCCGCCCTCCCGCAGACGGCGGGCGGTGCGCGGCGGTGCGCGGCGGTGCAGCGCGGAGCGCCGTGGCGGCCGGGCCCGCGCTGGCCCCTCCGCGGGTCCCGCGGGGTGGTCGGGCCCTGCCCCGGCGCGGGGCTCCTCGGGGGCGCGGCGTGTGTCGCCCCGCCGAGGGGAGGGGCTGAGGCGCGCAGGGCCCGCTCCCTCCTGCACCGAGCGCCCCGCCTTTAGTCCTGGCCCCCCTCCCTCCACGGCATCGCTTTGTGTCCGTGAACGTGTAGGTTTAAAATAAGGGTTTCAGATTTGGCGGCATCGGAGTCTTGTTACTCCTCTTGCCCAGGGCTTTCTTAAAAAATACCGTGAAGAAACACAGCCGGGTGTAAATGCTGCTGGCAGACCGCCCTCTCCGTTAGAATGAGGCGAGGCCCAGGCACCCCGCCTGCAGGGCGGTGGGGTGTTCTGGCTGCCGGGTGCCTCTCACAGACGTTTGGCTCAGCAATAGGCTTTGTTTCGAGGTCTGCTCTTACTATTGAATGTCCGTGCTGGCGTTGGGCGCTGTAAAAACTTCTTGCAAACCGATATTCGGTCAACTCCCATTAGGTCATGGGTCCAAACTCCCTAGTTTGTTCTGAGTGACTGGGTGCAGCGACATGGGCGGCAGTGGAAACAACACAACTTTACCCGTGAATGTGAAAACTGAGTATGAACCGGAGCAAACAAAGTCAGTAGATGCTTGGATCTCTTTTTCCATCTGACAGTGAGGGTGGTTTTTGTGTTAAGTTGTAGTAAACACCCCTGAGAGACTTATTTCTTGGAAGAATTCTTGCCTTTAGTGTGAAAATAACAGCATGTGTGATGAAGCAGAAAATGAAACCTCCCGTAGTTTCCACAGTATTACATGTAGGGGGAAAAAAAAGGCATTTCTAGCGTTTCTTACTGTATTCTACTGCTAGTTAAATCGATAACCAGATTTTTCTGAACATTCCTCATCCACTTTCTGCAGTACTTTTAAAATTAATCATTAGGTTTCAGGTTGTTGAATCAGACATAAATGAGCACATCTTTTAACTTCTCACCTGTGTGTCATCAGCTCAGGTATGTGACTTTCAAATTGCTTTATTAGCAATAAGAATCTCTGTGGATAATCAGTTTTCATAATAAAACCATAGAATGTTAGTGATAAAAATGTAAGTTTTCAAAGTAATTTAGATTTACATGTTTATGGTCAGTAAGTTGATGTGTTACTAGCAGATGAGAAAGACATATCTTAAGGGGAATTGTTGTGAAATACAGAGGTGTGGAATTAAAGCACAGGAACTTCCTTATTGGACTGAACTACTTCAAAAAAACAAGCCACAACCACTTTGTAGGTGTTCTTGCCTTCATGCTGGTAGATCGGTCTAGAATATAACCGATATGGTTTTTAGCTATTTTTGCATGAGAATAAGCTATAACTTGCCCTTATCCTTCAAAGGTCCCTCTGGAAGCTAGTAGAAGAGGGCAGGAATCCGAGCCCATTGCTTTTTCCCCTTCTCCTTTTCACAGGTCTCCAGGATGATTTTTCCCAGGTGGGATTTTTTTGTGTAGCAAAGGCTGATGCTGCATGACTGCTGCCCTCCCGAGAGGCTGGGCTGTGCTTCAGCTTGAGATCACGCAGGTTGGGCCCGTTTGTTACAGAGGTGGATACCTCAGTGAAGCCCGTTACACGGGTGGTTTTGGTTCCTTGGTTGAGCGTCACATTTTGTGGGCTTCATTTGAACAACTTCTAGTTGATCATTCCTGAAAATTCAGGAGATGGAAATTGAAACCCCTTGGTAGCATTCCTGAAAAAATAATTTAGTATCGTTTAGCATTCATGCTAAGTGTGCGATTCATATGCCAGGTACGAATGTGTATTGCACCACCAGAGCCCAAGTACCCACTTTTATTGGTCCCTTGAAGCCAACCAAGCGTGGGCCATCTTTGTGTTTGGCTGTGAACATAGAGCAGGGCCAGTTCTGCCTTAAATAGGAATACTTATGGTGTAAGATTTCCCTAGGGGTGCTATTTGGGGTGTCGGTTTTGCTTTTTATTTATGTTCCTTTTCTTACCACTAAGAATACAAAGAAGAAAGGTGAGTAATACGATTGCTGATTAATTAGACTTTCCAAAACTCCGTGTGCTAGAAAAGTATTGGGTTAATGACCCCATGAGAACAAATTGAAATAGAGATTGGAGGAATTGAAACAAGATTGACTTCCCCGGGAATTTTGTGAGAACGTTCTCTATTCTCTCTTTTTTTCAGTTGAGAAAGCTTTTTAGACACTTAGAAATGTTTCAATGAATTTTATGGATCACAGCAATCCCAGGTGGGAAAACAGGCATGCCGAGGAGGAGACAATGGATGATTCTGCCAGAGCCCGACAGTCACGCGCAGGGAGTGCAGTAGGTTCCTCTTGTGCGTTATTTGTCCGATGTACCTTATTCACAAAAGCAGCAGTTTTCAGTCTGTGCTGAAAACTGCAGTGCCGTATACCATTGCCTGTGATGCTGGAGGTCCCTCTGTCACATTTAGTAACACCATGTGTTTCCAGGACACTTTTTCTTTCGTATGGTTCCTCTTCATAATGCCGCAGCTCAAAAACGCTTCTAAACATTCAGGGGAGTTCTGAGTGATTGTTTTAATTTGGGGGGGATTTTGTGTTCGACTACCCCTGTGCTTTGCCCTGTGGCCTGTGCAGCATGCAGGCAGCTCCTGGATCAGTACAAGAGATCTGCAGACAAGTCCTCTGCAGTCATGCCAGGAATGTTGCTTTGGGCAAAAAGTAATCTTAAAGTAGTGTTAGAAAACTTCACTTAAATCCATGTTGAATGTGTCTGGTACAGGATAGACATGTTTTACCCAGTTTAGGAGCTGGAAAAGCGCTAAAAGCCATTTGGTAAAGGTGATCCTCAGCCATTACAACAGCACAGCTTCTGAACACAGAGCAAATTGATTTGTTACCAATTCCCCACTGGCTAGTGAGGGTGCCTTTAATCCAAAGATCGGCAGGGGTATATTTCGTTAGTTTGTTTGGTTTTTAATCTTGCTGACCAGACAAGTTACTTAGGAATAGTTGCTGGAATTTTTAAGATATGTTTTTCTCTGGGAAGATAAAATATGCCAAAATGGTGTAACAAGCTGTATTAACACAGAAGTGGCTGGGGTTCTGCGATTCTGTACAGTATTAGCAAAAAGGAAAAAGGGCAGAGCACAGGTCTGGGACAGCAGAGCCAGTCTTGTCCTTACCCTGTTTCCCTTTTCAGATGTGCCTGTCCCGGTGGTGGCTGTTGGGCCCCACGTTCAGTTTGAGGATGCTTCTCTGTTCAGAGGAGACCATCAGCCTTTGGGAAGGGCACTGGGCACCAGCCTGGCAGTGACTATGGTGTGGTGGGTGTGCTGGGGTAACCCTGAGTCCAGCTGGCAACATCCAGTGCTACAGAGTAGTTGAAGTAAGGGAGGCATCCCTGCTGAGCTGCTTTGGGACAGGAATTCCTGCAAGAGACATCACCCCAGCACTTCATTGGCTTCTCTGTATTGCAGCCTGCCTGGTGCTCAGCTGTAGCTTTGTCCAGTCCATAGTTTTGCCCGTGTCTGCTTGAAAGGAAGACATGTAGGGAGAGGAGGAAGACAAGAAAAGTCAGTGTTTGTGTGTCACACTAAAGGAGAAGTTGTTCCTTCTGGTCCCTACAGAGTACAGGAAGACAGGGCTGGTATTGCATTCCCCATCCAGGAGCTGCTAATTACTGCCTGTATTGGTGTGAACTATTTTTTTCACCCCTAGATGAGCCTTCCTGTAATGCAAATAAAAATACATGAAGTCAAGATTGTTCTTTATCTCTGCTCTACAAATGATTGATCCAGGGATAAAGGTAACCCATCATGTGTCTGAAAACCATTTCTCTCTGTCCTTTTATTGCGCTGTTATTGCGATCCAGGCCAAAAGCAAAGCATGCTTTAATTCATGGAGGGAAGGAGACTGAATATCTTGGAGATCAGACAGAAATAAAGCAACGTGTTCTATCGCGGGTAGCACGACAGGGACTGCTTTGTTGTTGCTTCCCCTTCTCTCTTGGAGCTGCAGGAGCCGGACTTCAGCTCCCCCTTTCCGGAGGGGTGCAGTTCCCTGCACAGCCCGCTCGGGGGGAAGGGAACCGAAGCGAAGCGAAGCGAAGCGGGCGGCCGCGGCGGCACCCACCGGCATCAGGGCCGGGGGTGGCACCGGGCGGAGCCGCCGCCGGGGCGGGGTGCCGGTTCCCGGGGCGGAGGCCGAGGCACCTGGCGCGGGCGAGCCGGGGCCGGGCAGCCCTCTCCGGCCGGCAGGCAGGTAAGGGGCCGGGGCTTGGGGCTGCGCCAGGGCCCCTGGCCGCCGCGGCTCTGCGCCGGCAGCGGCGGTGGGCCGGGCCGGGCCGGGCCGGGCTCGCC